>NW_027467782.1:21773201-21888699 GCF_004210375.1 Tachypleus tridentatus | reverse complement strand
AATTTATATAAATGCATTTGGTTAGATTAGGTAAGATAAAGAAAAGTAATAAATTTTATTAAGTACATCTGCAAGCAGCTCTCACTTTACATAATTCAATAGGGTAGCATGAGCTACACATTTGCTGAGTGACTTACAACTTGTGTGGTGGGTTACACAAAGTTTTTTGCTGCTTGAACACTGTTATGTTCCTTATGTATTTTGGCTGCTTATCACAAAATCACATCCAAATTTGCTCATCACGCACCATTTTATCGAAATCAGGACATTGCTACAATGGAAAAACAATATCAGAGCAACTGGAATCTGTCAATGCTTGCTGACTACTGTTGAATGCTGCAACGTGATGCACCTGACATTGAATACAAATGAAAATCAGGAGCAAAACACTTTTAATTATGTTGAACTTAACAGTATATTAGAAACATAAATGCAATTAAATATGTTATTGCCTGTATACAGTTAACTGTCTATTTCTCAGTGTTCCTACATGATGAAGTAAAACCAAAACTATATTTGTGCATACCTGCCAGGTACCTGCCATAATCAGTAAAACTTTTCAAAAAATTGTTGTGCAGTGTAGTTAGTTACACGTGGTTCAATGGGCAGTAAAGAATAAATACCAATATGATATCTTGCCTCCAATCAAATAATGATAATAATTTTCTATGATTTGTACTGCCCTCTGTATGCACAATTTTACTCATCATTAGCCTTGAGGTTTCCACCTAAAATTGTGTGTTTACATGCAAATGAGCATGTAAAACCCTCAACTATATTCTTTAGCACAATCATCACCTTCGATATGGCACCTATGTATAATGACGTGTATTTTATGCTTGTGATCTTTTAGAAAAGGAGTTTATCAGCAGAAGTATCTGCAAGAATAGTGTTTCACAAGTGTCGGTAACTTCTACTTTGTAATTTGTGAAACACCACAACTTTCTTTATGTTTGTCCACCAGCTATATTGACCCTTTCTTGCCGAAGTCACAGGTCAAAGGTTATCATCATGTGTGTTGATTTGCATTCAAAATTTTATTTGACTATCATTTTATGAAGTTATGTCAATAAGTTTGGAATCAAATTGTAGATTATGATTCAAGCATTAATATTGTATATAATTTTAATTTAAAAGTATGTATTAAAAGAACACATCCAAATATAGATTTTAGTGAATGACGTGGTATGTTGAATGCAGCACTGGGTAAAATTAGATGTTTGTGATGTCAAAGTGACTAAGTCTATAGTTTTGTACAAATTAGGAACTCAAATTACTAATATCATTAAGCGTGAATATAAAATAATAACTTTTATTTTGCTGAGATATGGTTTACGTACTGAATCAAGCAGTGGCCCCATTCACCTCTTTATATATTTTTGGAAATGGTTTCTTATATGCACTTATTTCAATATATAACATGTGAATGACCAGTCAACAGCTTATAATGTCCCCAGAGTGGTTTTCACAACCATTTTAATTTGTGAAAAGGCTACCATGTTCTTTCAATCCAAGATTTAAATGAGGTAGGTTGTGATTTCAGTCTGTTCAAAGTTTCATATTTTTTAATATCTTAATACATTTTAGTTACTAAGCTTAATAATTTAGAGTGGAATTCTGAGGTATCAGTATAGTTATTTATTATTTTTTGGTTATTTAACTATATATATAAAACCTAAAAAAATGTTTGCTTGATAAACATGAAAAAATTTAAGTTGAAGCAACCTATGTCCAGCAGCAATAGAGTTCAAAAGTTGTAACTTTTTTATTTGAATGAAAATAAGTTTCATAACTTATTTCTAAATGGTAATAATCTATATACGTATATAATGTATAATAATTGAAACATGACTGAATATTACAAAATACTAGTCCACTAAAACACAGCCAAGACATGGAAGACTAATGGTCAGTTTTATACAGTTTGATACAGTAACTTGAGTGCACGTGCATCATATTAATGCAAGTTATGTTATATTAGCTAGGCACGACTGGAAGGTTAATATACTAAAGAATAATAAATATATAACATTATGAAACTTGGATTATTTATACTAAATATTTGTACTTTTATGTTATAAGAAGAAAAAGTGCAATCTATATTTATTTCCTTTTTTTTTATAATGGCTACAAGATTGGTCAGTTGACAGACTCACAAGGCTGTGGTATAGAAAGTAATATAAAATATAAAGTATTATTGATAACAAACATTTGAAATGTATTTAGGAGGTTTTAGAGATTACACAAATAATATTTGAGATTTTTAAGACAAAGAAGAGTTTTGTTTTGTTTTGTTTTTTTAATCATAACTTGAAATTCCTTTACACTTGGAATAGTAACAAAACAGAATTGCTATTTTCACAAAAATCTTTAGGAAAATATTTCATTAAAATTTCTTTTGTGTACAAAAAAATTTTAATCTTTACTAAAAGTCTACCAAATTTTATGAAGGTATGCATGATTTTACTAGTTATTTTTCCTACTTACCCTTGTTTCATGTGATACCCATATTGTCTTGATTCTACCTCAACTTGTTTGTTGTGATTTCTTAACTAGGTTTCTCAAGTATTTTTTACAAGTAGTAGTACAAAATAAGTTTAAAAATACAGTTAGTAACTCTATATATTTCAACACAAAAGAAGCAAGTTATAACTATTAAATGCCATTGAATATACTTGTACTTCTGTGTCATTTTGCTGCAGAGTGCTGTGTGTGTAAAGTGCAGTATAAAAATAAACATTATGGTACTTGTATATACTTTGCTATACATCACAAAAAATTAAAGGTGAAAGTACAGGAATGATGGTAATTTTAATTTGGTTTTTTTAATGAAAGTACTTAAAAGCTAGAGAAACAGAACAGTATACTGATGGACTTATCAATTATAATTTAAAGTGGGTGTATAATTATAAAATAATATTAACATTTAAAAAGTATAAAGCATCTTCTTCACTTTTAAAAGAAATAAATATGTTAATTTCAATGAATATTTGAGCTCATACAGGTACTTTTTCCTGGTTAATTTTTGTCTTTAAGATTGTTGTATTTTAATTATAAATCATTGTAAATAGCATAAATTCTGTGTTAATAAAGGTGATGATAAAATTTATAAAGAATAGTATGCAAGATTTTGTTTATATTGAAAACTTGGTTAATCTTACATTATAAATTATTTTAGTGGTATTGTGTTTACTTCTATACACATTTCACGTAATCTTTTAAGTACATACTTTATACTGTGAAGTGCTTTCAGGTCATTGCCATTCAAGAAAATACCATCTAGCACTACAAGATACTTTTGTTGCACTAAACAAGAAGACAATGACTCCAACCAGCACTGATTGTACAGAACACTGAACAAAAGCAACTTTCATGCGAAGTGATTCAGTCAATTTCTCCAGAATTCCTTTCTTCACTACACAGTTTTTGTAATGCAAAGAAAGAAAAAACTGAAGAAAATTCTAGTGCTGTTTTGGAAGTAAATCAGGATCTTCCAAACAAATGTGACAAAAAAGGCTTTTATTTGAAGAAATTATTACATTCTTTTTTATCTCTAACTGCATATCCAAGAAGACTAGCTGTTGAAAGGAAATTGACCCACAAATCTCAGTATTCATCCCTCCTTCGAGACTTTAGGAACTCTACTGTGTTATTTATCACCAATCCACACATGTTTACACAAAGTTTGTTAGTAAAATTGGGCAAAAAGGAAAGAGCACTGGAAAATAAAACACAAGAACATATAACAAATATAGTCAAAAAAAGATTTTCAACTGCTAAAACTATTAACTTTTGGAGTTCCCCTGAGGCTAGAGAAGAACTAATTCATCTTTTACATGCACATTCGATGTATTGGATAAAACACTCTTATGTATTTACGTTTCGTCAAGTTTCAAAAGTTGAAGTAGAAAAACTTCCATGTTCTTTTAACCTTTTACTAGATGCTTGCAGTGACTTATTACAAATGCCACCCTCTGAACTTTACAGCCATGTTATACAGACAGAAAGAGTTTTCTTAACTTTTAAGGAGTTTTGTGGGGATGATTGTGAATGAATGTTATTATATTGGTGAAATTATAACTGACAAAGGTTTAACAAATTTATACTGCTGAAAATGAAACATATGTTAAACAATTAATTGGGTGATATCATTTAACATTTACATGAAATATATGATTATTTTATAAGTTTCACGTAAAAAATATTATTAAGCTGTATATAATATTCTCTTTATTATAAACTAAAAGTAAGTGCTTGATATTACTAACTTGTATACAACGAACATTCTCTACATTATACATTGATATTTTATATCAGAGCAGTTAACATTGCCAGTTCTTTACATTCAACAGCTGAGAAGTACAGTTTTTGTAGTGTATGTTTGAACCGTAAAAAAAAACTAATTTGTTGGTAAAAAATACACAAATTCAAATTCATCATTAAAACAGAAAATTTCTGGGTTAAGGTAGCTTTAACTTTAAACATTTAACCTGAAACTGCAATTAATCTGTACACTATAAAAATGTTTTTTATACATAACACAGCTGATAGTTTGTTTTAAAATATTTTGAATTATGTTAATTTTGTATGTCAAAGGTAATATTTATTGAATTATGTATATTTCACATGGTTAAAAACAAGGATAATTTTCACTTTAATAGTGATCATAAACTTCTCAAATTCTAATTGAATGTTGTGTAGCAATTAACAAAATATTTACATTTCTAGATAGTTTTTAATTGAACACCAGAATCTTTGCATATAAGCAGTTAAAAATATGTACTGATAACTTCATTTGATTAAAAAAAAGAAAGGGAAACAATTGTTTTTGCAGGTTTTTGTATAGTTCCTCACTATACTTTTAGAGTTACTCTTTAATTTTTTAATGTGAAAATTCATGCTGGATTTAAGTTTTTTACACAATTTATCTCAACCATATGATTACTAACTTCAAATGAAAAAAATTTGAAATATATAATATTTCGCTTCTAATTTTCCAAAAGATTACCTTCTACTTTAAAATGCGTCATTCTTACATCTGTCATTGTAACATTTATCAAAGTAGAAAGTTTCTTCTGGAAATGTTTTAGGCAAAAACAATCTTAAAGTAATGATTTTAAAGGTAATATAGCAATCTGTCTTTTATTGTATTAATACAGACCTGAAGAAAAATGTCTTAAATTTCATTTACCGATTCACTGAGGCTGATGCACAGGTGGCCTCTAAATGTTTTTTTGTTCATTGCATCTGTCTGATATATGTGTGGGTTTTTGCTTTTAAAATTCCCAGTAAGTCAATTATTTCCACCTTCTAAGCCTCAGTTTCCCTCAAAATGTCAGAGAGACTTGTATAACAAAATCCCATTGCTGCAGCCACAAGAGCTGTAAAAGCTTAGAATAGTCAAGATTATTTCATAGACTAACTAGGTAGTATTGACTTTAAACGAATGCAGTGAACAGAAAAAAAAACAAACATGTAGACAACATATATGTACCACCCACAGCAAAAGGGTAAATAGTTTTATTATGAAACTTTATTATTTTTCATATTGTATATAAACTAAAAAGGAATATGAGCAGGTTCACAAAATGGTAAACAGCACTTTTTTTTTCAGTATGAGGTTAAGTAAAACTCAGTTGCATGTAGCAATCTAGCTCACTAATTCAGGCAGTTTATCACAAGAAACACAGACAGTACATGAATATTAGCCATATGAAAATAATAAATCATCAGAGAATTCTCTAATATACATTTTCCTCTGTACTTTAAAAATGAAGTGAGGAAAGTTGGTGTTTGTTAAGTTAAAATTATTAACAATTATGTTTATTCAAAATGACTTTCATTATGCAGTATTTCCACATCTGTGTTTATTACAAAGTGTGAGAATAAGTATTTAAAGATTAGTAATTCTATTGTGTGATAAATGTTTTATCTTGTTTTGGTGTATAATGATAGAATATTATCCATGCAATTTCTTAAAGTATATTTAAAACATTTCTTATGTAATAGCTTGACAGTTATATTTTGATGTGTGTTACACTGCTTAATTACTTATTTTGGATATAGTCTGCTTAGAATATAAAAAATTTTAAGGAATGAGCAAAGCAATTACATTTGGAAATGTTACCTAACCTGAAAGTTTATTATGTAAGATAGGTTGTTGTTACTAGTGACCAAATAATACAGTTCATGCATTGCTAGCCCTCTTGAAGCCATAAGAGTGAAACAGTGGCTGAAATAAAATATTTATTACTTGGAGAATAAAGTTTGTGTATTTTTTCTCTCAAATTTTACTGTCAAAACATTTTGCTGGAAGTTAATTTTAGATGCTATTGTTGATAGTAAATTAGAAGCTCATATTAGCTGTGTATGTGTTTATGCTTTAAATTGTATACAGTAACCTTAGTTTAGAATAATGTTTTTATTTTAGTTGATAACCTATTTTTGATCCACAAGAAATGGTTAAAAACATAATAGTGTTGGAAGTCAACATTTTGCGTAACAACCTTTTGTGATGTTATTGTTCATGTTTTACAGATAATTACTTCAAACAGATTGTTTTTAATTTATCAAAGTAGATAGTCACTCCGAAAAATGTTTTAAAAATAAATTGTTGAGATAATGGTATATCAATACGCTGTTACAACGTTAATTTTAAGAACAGAAAATATATTCAACATACTCAAAACAAGAGCTGGGCATAGCCCATTGGTGAGGGCATTTGACCTGTAGCCTCCTAGTTAAGAGTTCATATTGTCATCGCTGAATATGTTTGTTCTTTCCACTATGGGGCATTAATAAGTAACAGTCAATCCCACAATTTGTTGGTAAAGAGTAACTTAAGAGTTTGTAATAGGTGGTGGTGATTAGCTACCTTCTATCTAGCCTGTAACTACTAAATTAGGGACAACTAGCATTGATAGCCCTTGAGTAACTTTGCATAAAATTAAAAACAAACTAGAGCTGGGTGACATAATTGCCTACATATAAACAGTAGTTTCATTGATTAGTGTCTGTTAAATTAATCAGTTTACTCAATGTTGATTTATACTATTAATAACATATTCTGCTCAATTATTTAGTTGTTTTTACATAAATCTGTGTGGTTTTTTTTATATAATTAAACAGTTAATTAAGCATACCTTGGTTCCTTCATGACCAATGGAGACTTTATTAGCTTAAATTGGGTTCTCATTAAGTAACTTAGTTTGATTGAATGTACTCAATCTTGGCATGTTGTGCTGTACGAGTTTGCTGTATTCCTTAAAAGTGAACAATAAATATTTGCAGCATAACTATAACACTGACAACCACTGTTCTACTCACAATGAAGGGTGTAAAATGTACCACAATAAGAATTTTTGTTTAGTTATTTATATAATTTACTTGATTAGCTTACATACACATACAGTGTTTAAAGTTTCATGTCAATGTAAGTTTTGTAGTGACCATGTTTAGTTTCTTATTTATATTTTTATAAAAAGGAATGATTTTTACCTGTTACAAAAAGATCCTTATAGAATTTACTGTTTGAAACATTTTAAGAAGGTAGGTGACATTTTGGCTTCATATCAACCAAGTTTGCATTTTCTTACCTAGCCCAGTTGAGGGAGCTGTATAAAAACCTTGCTTTGAAGGTTATGGCAACCATAAGCTAAACTAATCTAAGGAGTTTTTGCAGTGAGGCATGTATCCACTCCCAAAAATGGAATTATGATGCTGACCAATAACCTTATTCTCACATTTACGTCACCACATCCACCTGTCACCATCAAGGGAGGTTATCTTAATTGCAGAGTACAGCCATACATTCCACACCCTCTCCAATGTTTTTAGTGTCGGCGTTTCAGTCACAAGAAGACGTCATGTCGTGGTTCCTTGGCATGTGCTTGTTATGGTGGCAGGAACCTTCATGCCTACGAGGGTGAAACAGACCCACATTGTGTCAGTTGCAATGGCTCTCACCCAGCCTTCTTTCGTTCTTGCCCCTAAATGGTTGGAAGAAAAGAGGTGCAGGGTTTGAAAACGATTCATAACATTACTTACCCAGAGGCTTGAAAGTTGCTGCCCACCATTTCATCTCAGACATACTGCTGCACTGTGGGAGTGCAGACAGATCTCTGTGCCTCAAAAGAATCATTCTCAAAACAAATAAGTCTTTTGAGCTCCATGGTTAAAAAGGTTGAATGTTCAACTTCACCACCCATCTCTGTCCCTTCGATACATTCCAACAAATTTCAAGATCCACATCCTTTGGTTTTGGGTACAGGAATATCCTCGGATACATCTTCTCCCACCCCACAATGCAAAACCATCATTCGTTCACATCCTCAGTCGCTGGAATCCTCACTGGCAGGATCATTAGACCTCCCTCGAATAAGGACAGTAAGGAAAAAGACGTGGTCGTAACCAAAAGGGTTCTCCACCCAATTCGCCTACCTACACATAAATAAAAATGGCCACCTTGATATAATGCAACTGTCGAGGTTTATGGTTTAATCTGGATGACATCAAAACACTGCTTACTTCCTACCATCTTCTATGTTTTTTCTTACAGCAAACATTTCTGAAACCTGCCAATACAGGCACCTTTTGGCAGTTTTCTTTGTACAGTGTGTGTGTGTTTTTCGTATAGCAAAGCCACAAAGGGCTATCTGCTCAGCTCATCGAGGGGAATCGAACCCTGATTTTAGCGTTGTAAATCCGGAGACATACCGCTGTACTAGCAGGGGACAAAATGACATAACTCGCTGTCGGTGTGATTCTTTGTACAGAAATGACAGGCTGTGTGATGGACGATTGCATGGAGGGGTAGCACTGTTAGTTGATCAGCATGTGCCCACTCTGTCTTTTCCAATCGACACACACTTGGAGGCTGTAGCTATCCACGTTTCCTTGGGTTGTACCACTACTATTTGTTCTCTACCTATTGCCTAGAGAGACCTTGATGCTCTCTTTGAACAGTTGCCGTCTCCCTCTTTAATCCTGGGGGACTTTAATGAACATCATCCTCTCTGGGAAAGTGCTGATGTTGTTAGAAAGGGTCGCTCCATAAAGCATATGCTCTCTGATCACAACCTTTCTCTTTTTAATACTGGTTCTACTTATTTTCATGCACCTAGTTAGTTCTTTCCTGCTATTGATCTCTCAATTGACTCCCCTTCACTATTTTCCCATTTTTCTTGGAGGTTTGAAAATAATGCACGAGGTAGTGATTATTTTTCTATAATTTTGAGATGCCACCCGACCCGCGTGCCCCATTAGCAGCTGGATCAGGCAGACTGGCCCACTTTCACTGTTCTTGCAGAACTTGATCCTGCCATCATCTGTCAACCATCAATAGACGACTGTGTGGCAGCAATAACTGACTGTATTAAACAAGCAGCTGATCAGTATATTCCTAAAACCTCGACACGTTTTCCATGATATCCTCATCAATAGTGGAATCCTGTCTGCCACATGGCACAGAAAACTCAAAAACGGGCCTGGGATACATTTTGTAGGTATCCCACACTCTCGCACAGAATTGCTTTCCAGCAGGCTCGTGCACATGCTTGATGGGTAAAACGTCAAAGCCCGAAGGAATCTTGGATTAACTTCACAACCAGCATATCTTCTACCACCTGTTCCAAAGTCATATTGGACAAGATTCAAAAGGTCAGTGGGCAGTATAATTCTGTACCCCTCTCGATCTTGCTCCCTGATGGCCAGGAAGTAGCTGATACTCTATCTGAATGATTTTGTTGTGTATCTAGCACTTCTGCTTCTTCCTCCACCCTCTTAGCCATCAAGACTCAGGCAGAGTAAACACCTCTGCTCTTTTGAGCTGATTGTCTCTATGTCTATAATCATCCCTCTATGCTGATGAAACTCAAACTGGCCCTTCATCAATCTGACAGTACATCGGTTGAACCTAATGATGTACAATATGAAATGCTGCACCATCTATCTCCTGCTTCTCTTACTATACTTCTGCTTGTTTTTAACCGAATCTGGCAAGAGAATGTTTGTTTTTCCTGATGCCTGGTGCCAGGCTATTGTTTTACCTTTCTCTAAGCCAGGAAAGATCCCAAGATTCCTTCAAACTACAGTTCAATTGCTTTGAAGAGCTGTCTCTGTAAGACCTAAAAGAGGATGCTTAATACTTGTCTTATATGGCTCCTCGAATCAAACCTCTTTTCATCCACCCAGTGTGGGTTCTGATGACAGTGCTCCACCATGGACCACCTGATTCAACTTGAAACGTCCATCAGAGAATCCGTTCTCAAAGGACAACATCTTGTATCAGTATTCTTTGACATTGAGAAGGCTTATTATACAACATGAGGTATGGCATTTGGCGAGCACTCTATATATACGGGTTACATGGCCATTTGCCCATTTTTATTAAAAACTTTAATGAACAGGAGATTCAAAGTTCGTGGGGTTCAACAATTTTCCGTTCTTTTCTACAGGAATATGGAGTCTCTTGGGGTTGTGTTTTGAGTGTCACACTTTTCAGTCTAAAGATTAATGCCATCACTGAACAACTCCCTCTTACTGTTGCAAGCAGGCTCTATGTCGATGAATTTCACATATCCTGTCAGTCCTGGAATATGAAGTATATTGAGCAGTAGCTACAGACTGCCTTCAATCATTTACTGAAATGGACCATGGCAAAGGGCTTTAACTTCTCTCTCTCTCAAACAGTTTGCATGCACTTTTGCTGCCGATGGAATATTTACCCTCATCCTGAACTCCAAATCGGCAAAGTTTTGGTTCCTGTGACAAAGTTCTTGGGGCTTATCTTTGACCATAAGCTGACCTTTATACCACACATCAACCAGCTATGGGTCAAATGTACAAGAGCACTGAACATCATCTATGTTCTCTCTTCCATCACCTGGGGTGCGGATCGATGTTCTATGCTGAATATATATCCTGTTGTTATTCCTTCAAAGCTTGACTATAGATCACTGATCTATGGCTCTGTATAGGAGCGTTCTTGCACTTCCTCAGTTCATAGCTTATATGTTGTTACATGAACCTTTTTTGTACCTCTGCCATTTGCAACTGTCTTTACTATATGCTTCATAACTTCGTTCCTTACCAAAACGTCCCACCTGGAATTATGTTTTCCTTCCTCTGTGGGCCATACTTGTTCAAAATAGATGATCTACCATTGCTCCTTTTGGCCTTCATATCCAAGCACAGTCAGATGAATAGAGTCTGTCCTTGGATAACATTGCTGTAACCACTGGTCAGCCCATCCCACCATGGCTTATTACAGTCTCCAAATGTGATCTGTCTTTAAATAATCTGAGAAAAGCAGACATCCTGATTGAAAATACTGTTTGTTGTTTGTTAAACATCTTTCGAACCATCCTTCCACTCCTATTTATACAGATGGTTCAAAATCAGGTAACTATGTGGGCTGTGCCATGGTTTGTTGTGGTTCAGTGGTTGCACGCAGAATCCCCTCAACAGCGTCTGTGTTCACTGCTGAACTGTATGTCATTAATCTCGCCCTGAATTGCATAGATGCCACGTTGGTATTCGCGGGAACGAGCTCGCAGACACGGCAACTAAATCTGTCTGCTCTGGCACTATCACCACTGTGCCTGTTCCATACATGGACTGTGGTCCTGTATTCAAGGCTCGGCTCCATGCCAGTTGGCAGTCCACTTGGAGTGAGTAATGCGACAACAAGCTTTTTTAAATAAAACCCTATATTGGGCTTTGGCCATCTAGCTTCCGTAAGGTTTGGAAAGAGGAAGTTGTTCTGACTGGACCATACATTGGTCACAGTTTTTTAACTCGTCGTTTTCTTTTATCTGGAGCTGTTGCACCAGTGTGTAGTTTGTGTAACACTCAAATCACTGTAAGCCACATTTAACTTTTTTCCATCGTTACGACTCTCAACGACGCCACTGTTTTAAACATGTTCTGTCCCAAGGTTTGTCCATAACGTTAGTCAGTGTTATCAGTGATGGTGACACTTTCCACCTTGGAAATGTTTTTAGTTTTCTAGTGGCCATCAATCTTTTTAATGCCATTTAAGTTTTTAATTTGTACATTAGACCTTTTTAATGAGATTCCCTTTAAGAATCGCAGTCCATCTCATTCGATTTGAAATTTTCAAATGGTCGTAAGTCAAGTAATTCGAAACCAGGAATGGAAAGGCCATTTTCAGGTGACTGACGCTGCTGTTCGAACTACCTGTTAGTCATCCTGACGAGTTATTATGAAAATTTTGTTGCAAATCTTTTAAAACCTTTTTATTACTTTTCTGTTTGAAAATGGCCATAACGTCAAATAACTCGGAATCAGGACTGGAAAGGCCAACTTCAGGTGACTGATGGTGGTTTTTGTACTTACCTGTTAGTCTTCCTGGCGACTTAGGATAATTACAGTTATGCTACAGAAAGTCCTCTACAACTTGTATTACTGTAGTTTTCCTCTTAAACATAGACGTAAACATAGGTTTTATGCCTATTTTTAAACTTTGTTTTATTTTATCTTAATTTCCTTTTATAAATTTCCTACTTTTTACTGGATGTTTGGCACAAATAGCCTAGCTGCTTTGTGCCATAAAACACTAAACCAACCAACCTTTAAACTCCCTTGAATTTACTGCATCCATCACATCTGAAGACAACTCATTTCACAAGCCAACTATTTTGTTAGAAAAATGAAGCTGTCTTAGCTGAAGATGACTTCTTCTCCATCAAAATTTATATTTCTTTCCTAGTTTTACCATTTTCACCATTAAATATAAAATGATAATGCATGAACACTATCAATTGGCTTAGCAATCTAAAACACCTTAATCTTTTAACTCTTTTCTTCAAAAAAACAAGTTCAAATATCTTAACATATCCTCATATGATAGCATTACTATCCAAGATGTCATTCTAACAGCCCTCCTCTGAACATTTTCCAACAATTTAATGTCGGGTAAGGAGCCCACGACCGAACACAATACTCTAAATGTGGCATAAGTCACGACTTGGACATTAACTTGTGAAATTTCTAGACTTGTACTCAGTGTTTTAGTAGATACGAACTAGAATCATATGTTCAAAATGGGTAACGTTTGCCTTGCGACTTTTTACTCTGCATGGACAAAAATTATATTGTTGCGTTTTATATTAATTATCACAATACATTTCTTAGAAATATACTGATTTCCTTCCACACTAAAATATTATTGAATCTCTTTCATTTCATATAACCTGGTGGTTAGGGCACTCGACTTATAATCTAAGAGTCCCGGGTTCGAATCCCCATCACACCAAACATGCCCTTTCAGCCATGAGGGCATTATAAAGTTATGATAAATCCCACTATTTGTTATTAAAGAGTTGGCAAAAGATGGTGCTGACAAGCTACCTTCCCTCTAGTCTTACACTGCTCAATTAGGAACGGCTGACATAGATAGCTCTTGTATAGCTGTGCGCGAAATTCAAAAACAAATAAAAAAAAAACATTCCATACTCCTCCAGAATCTACTTCAACTCCTTGAGATTGTTTAGATATTGGCGAATTTGGTTTTGCTGCCAACAGTTTACACACTTTTAGTTACTCCCCATACTATTTTGAATTTGACATGAGGAGTTATTATTGAGAGGGTTTGAAGAACATCTTCAAGTCAGAAACCCTCGCTGGTTTCTCCACTCAAGGAGCTTCTGCAGTGAAATATATCTCCACACGCAAAGATGGAATTGTGCTGTCTAGTAATGTCCTAATTTTGACATTTACATCACCACGTCCACATGCCACCATCAAGGCATAGTTATCTGAATTGTAAGATGCAGCCATTTATTTCCAGCCCTCTCAGATGTTTCCAACATCAGCAGTTTAGTCACTCAAAGACCTCGTGTCATGGTTCCTTAACATGTGCTTGTAGCAGTGGTAAGGAACATGATGCCCACGATTACAAAAATAAACTTTCATTATCTTAATTGTAGTGGCTGTTACCGCTCTTACCTTCGTTCTTGTCCTAGGTGAATGGAGGAAAAAGTGGTACAGTGTTTTAAAATGGTTCACAACACTTCCTATCTCAAGTCTCGAAAGTTACTGTCCACCACACCATCTCGGACAATGTTGCTGAACTCTATTTCATTGATATAGTGGGAATACAGGCATATTTCTCCACGCCTCCGACAGAGTTGGTTTCGAATCACATGAAAAATCTTTTAACCTCTGTGATTGATAGAGCTGACGAGTCAACACCTGTCTCTAACCCACTATTCTTTCCTGTGGCGACCCAGATTCACTTCCTTTGGCTCTGGCTGCTGGGATTTCCTCGGGTCCATCTTTTTCTTTTGTCCCAAGCTGTAGAACAATTATTCATTCACGCCCTAGGTCACTGGAGTCTTTATCTACTGATAGAGGCCTGCCCACTCCACCCAGGGCAGATCCATGGTCGGAAACAGAAGGGCTCTTTGCCCAGTTCTCCTTTACATAAGTAAAACTGCCAATTTGATACAATGGAACTGTCGAGATTTGCATTCTAATTTGCATGACATCAAAGTACTAATTGATTCTGACCATCCTGTTTGTCTTTCCTTACAGGAAATATTTCTCAAACTTACTTAAACAGTCACCTTTTGGTAGTTTCCATTGTACAGAAATGACAGGATGTGTGATGGACGAGTGCGTGAAGGGGCAGCACAGTCGATCAGCATGTGCCTGCCCTGTCTTTGACACTCAATACACCCTTGAAGACCGTAGCCATCCGTATTTCTTTTGGTCGTACCATCATTGTTTGTTCTCTCTACCTGTCTCCTGGAAGGACCAATGATCAATCAGATCTTGATGCTCTCATTGAACAGTTGTCATCTCCTTTTTTAATTATGGGGGACATTAATGGACATAATAATTTTTGTGGTGGTGCTGATATTGATGGTAGGTGTAGTTTCATAGTGTGTATACTCTTGGAACATGATATTTCTCTCTTCAATACTGGTTTTTATACCAATTTTCGTGAACTAAGTCTCTCAGTTATCATAGAGATTGACAGTGACTCACGAGGTAGTGATCATTTTGTTATCATTTTGAGGGTGACTGACCGTGCCCAATACCACTCGACCCACATGTCACGATGGAAGCTGGACCAGGCCAGCTGGCACTCTTTCACTGATCTCTCAGAACTTGATCCTGCCATTGTTTGTAAGTCATCAGTAGGCGACTGTGTGGCAGCAGTATCTGACTGTGTTGTCCAAGAAGCTTCTCAATCTATCAATAACACCTTGACACATTTTCCACGATGTCCTCGTCCATGGTGGAATCCTTCCTGCCATATGGCACTGAAGGCTCAAAACGAGCCGGGGATACCTTTCATAGGTATCCCACACTTTCAAACCACATTGCATTCCAGCAGCCCTGTGCACATGCTTTGGAGGTAAGACGTCAAAGCCGGAAGGAATCTTGGATTAAGTTCACAACTGGCATATCTTCTACTACCAATTCCAAAATCATATGGAAAAAGATTCGGAATGTCAGTGGGCAGTATGCTTCTGATCCTCTTTCGATCTTGCTCTCTGATGGCCAGGAAGCTATCGATGCCCAGAGCATTACTGATACTCTCACCAAGAGCTTTTTCTCGTGCATCTAGCACTTTTGCCTCATCTCCCACCTTCTTAGCCATCAAGATTTGGGCACAGCAATCACCTCTTTCCTATTAAACTTATCATCTCTATGAGTATAATCACCTCTTTACACTGGTGGAACTCAAGTTTGCTCTTCATTGGTCTGGCAGTACATAAGTCAGACCAGATTATATTCACTACGAGATGCTACGCCATTTCTCTCCTCCTTCTCTTGCTATTTTTCTGTTGTTTTTTTTAACCAGATCTGGCAGGAGAATGTTTTTCCTGATGCTTTGGCACCATGTTATTGTTCTCCCTTTTTCTAAGCCTGAAAAAGATCTCATGGTTCCTTCAAACTACCATCCAATTGCTTTGACAAGCTGTACCTGTAAGATCTTAGAGGGTATGGTTAATGCTCGTTTTTTTTGGTTTGTTGAATCAAACAACCTTTTCTCACCCACCCAGTGTGGGTTTTGATGACAGTGCTACAACGAAGACTACCTGATTCGATTTGAAATGTCAATCATGGAAGCTTTTCTCAAGTGACAACATTTTGTTTCTGCATTTTTACCTTGAGAAAGCCTATGATACTATGAGGATGTATGACATACTTCGAGACCTCCACTCATATTCATGGCCATTTCCCCTTTTTATTAAACATTTTTAATGGACTGCTGATTTCAAGGTCCTGTTCTTTCCCACAGAAACTTGGAATCCTTCAGGGATGTGTTTTGAGTGTCACACTTCTCATTATAAAGATTAATGTCATCAGTGGACAACTACCCTTGCAGTTGCAAATGGATTCTATGTCAAAGTCTTCCACATATTATGTCAGTCATCGAGCATGAGGGTTATTGAGTGGCAGCTACAGACTGCCCTCAATTGTTTATTTAAGTGGACCACAGCAAGTCGTTTGCAAGCACTTCTGCTGCCAACAGGGTATTCACCCCTATCTCGAGCTCCGTCTCAGAGAAGTTGTGCTTCCTGTGGTCCCCAAGGCAAAGTTCTTGAGACTTATGTTTTACCATAAGCTGACTTCTTACATATCAAGCAGCTACGTGTCAAGTGTGCAAAGGCACTAAACATCTTTCATATCCTCTCTTCCACTTCTTGGGGAGTGAATCGATGTTCTATGCTAATGATCTATCATGCTCTCACTCCATCGAAACTAGACTATGGGTCTCTGGTTTTTGGCCAGTCCACGACCTCGGCCTTGAAGATGTTGGGCCCTGTTCACCATCAGCAGCATTGGCTCTGCACAGGGCTTTCTGCACTTTTCCAGTCCAAAGTTTGTACACTGAGTCTCATGAACCTCTTCTACTCTTCCACCGTTTGCAACTGTCTTTACTGTATTCTTCAAAACTTCGATCCTAACCACAGCATCCACCTGGGGTTGTTTTTTCCTCAGTGGACCTTGCATTTTCAGAATAGATAGTCTGTCATTGTTCCTTTTGGCCTTCATACCCAGACGCAGGTGGATGAATTGGATCTGTACTTGGATGACATTGCTGTTTCACTGGTCAACTCATCCCATCATGGCCTATTACCATCCTCAAATGTGAGGTCATCTTTGAGTCATCTAAAGAAGACTGATACTCCTGATTGGAACTTCCATCTTTTCTTTGCCCAACATCTTTTGAACCATTTTTCTATTCCTATTTATACCGATTGTTCGAAATCATGTGACTCTGTAACCTGTGTCATGGTTTATTGAGATTCGATAGTTGCACACAGGATCCCTCTACAGTTTCTGTACTTACTGCCGAATTTTACGCCATTTCTCTTGCCCTGGATCATGTAGAAGCTATGCAGTTTACGAGATGTACTATTTATACCGACTAGCTTAGCTCTCTACTGGCCCTGTAATTGCTTATTTTTAGATTTTACCCTGTTCTTTTCCATATCCAAAACCAACTGGCCAATTTCTGTTTATTATTTACTTCTATCCTTTTTTATGGATACCAGGCCATGTCGGTATTCGCGTGAACAACTTCGCTGACACCATAGCTAAGTCGATCTACTCTGGTACTGTCACTGCCTTTGCTGTTCCTGATATGGATTATAGTCCTGTTTTCAAGGCTCGATTTTGCGCCAGTTGGCAGTCAACTTAGAGTAAGCAATGCGATAACAAGCTTTTCCAGATCAAACCTTCTGTTGCCATTTGTCCGTCTTGCTTCAGTAAGGATCGGAATGAGAACATTGTCCTAGCTAGACTATTCATTGGTCACAGTTTTTAACTCATCGTTTACCTTTATTTGGGACTGATTCACTAATATGTGGTCTGTGTAGCACTCAGACCACAATTGTCTACATTTTACTATTGTGCCGTCATTATGACCGTAAGCGATGGCACCATTTTAGACACGACTTTACCAAGGGCTCACCTCTGACGTTAAACAGTTTCATTGGCGAAGGTGATACCGTCTACTCCAACTGTGTTTTTTAAATTTTAATGGCCATTGGCCATTTTATTCTATTTAAGTTTCTAATTCGAAAATTGACCTATGTTTTATTTCAATATGATTCATATTTACCTATATTAATAATTTTACTTTTATATTTTCCCGGTTGCTTTGCGTTAATAAACGCCAACCAAACAACTAAGAGCCGTAACAATTATCAAGCAATGGTAGCTCACTCACTCAACAAATTTGGAGTGACACACCATACGTTAGTATCCAGAGCAGAATTGAAGAACAGGATATGTAGAAGAAAAGAGATAATGGCTCAACTTCTATAAAACGTGGAAAGGCCTGCCCATTTACTTTATCCAGAGCTCCTCATGATATGATGTATTAATGAGATTGTGACCAAGTTATAGAGTCCATAATGGAAGATGTGCAAATTGGGTTGAATTAAAGTAGGTGTACCTCTTTAGAGGACAATCTCCAATTGGTGATAGAACTTCAGATCATTAAAATTTAGATGGACTATGCAAGGTGCCATCTAAAAGTTATGGAATCATCAGATCCTGTAGTGTTGAAACATCGAGTCTTCCTAGCAATAGTGTATAGAACTCAAAATTAGTTAGATAACTGGTTATACAGAATGGAAAAAATAAACCACAATAAGATAGGTGTTTCAAATGTTACTTGAAAACACATATTTTAAATAACTGTAGAGCCTGTGTGGAATAAGAAACCCTTTATTAGGATAGTAGATAAAGAGAACTTGTGAGAAAAATGATCATACAGCCGAGACTGAAATAATGCAGCAGCTATTAGAAGTAAAAAAGACAATACTATTATGATATGCTTAATAACCCAAACATATAAAAGAAATAATAAAGTATTAGCCAGAAATAAAAAATACAGAAACGAACTGGATTAATGGGGCAAAAGTCAGTTAATAATATTCTATTTACCTCAAATCAGATGCGAAACTCATTATTTGAAGAAAACCATTCAGTAATTCATTGGTTTGTTGGCGGAAAGCCTTGCAGTATACTAAATGACACTGGTTCTACAGCTAAAATTGTTAAGTCCAATTTGTTACTAAAGGAAATTGTCCCCAGGGATGAATAAAGAAGGTGAATTGATGCTGTGAGAGAAATTGTAGTCATTATTTGACCAAGAAGTGATATATATATATATGGTTTGGTTTGTTTTGAATTTCTCACAAAGCTACTCGAGGGCTATCTGCGCTAGCCGTCTCTAATTTAGCAGTGTAAGACTAGATAGAGAGAAAGCAGCTAGTCATCACCACCCGCCGCAGAAATATCTACTGCTCAAAAAATTATAGGAACAAGTACGTTTTCTTATATAATTTATCTCGGTGTTCCAAATGTGATAATATTTTTATTTTAGGTAATTTGCCTCATTTCAGTTCCATCTGTATCCATTTTTAATGTGTGATGAACGGTAAAACATGGAGAAATAACTTTTTAAAAATGACCAATATCACCAAAACTGATATTCCATATGAAACAATACTTTAAACAGTTTACATGCGTTTATTCAAGAAATGTTTGAAACATTCGATGTCTAGTGTGACCTCCACAAGCTGTGACACACTCCTGACACTGATTTGGCACACTTAGAATCAGTCTATCGATGTTATCTTGGGGTATAGCAGCCCACTCGTCTACCAGGGCTTGTCAGAGTTCCTGTACATTCTGAGGAGGGTGCTGGCGTTCACTAACACGCCTCGACAACATATCCCAACAATATTCAATCAGATTTAAATCTGGAGATCTGGTGGGCCATTCAAAAGTCTCTATTCCTTCCTCATTAAGGAAGCCCATACAGAGTCTGGTGACGTGGGCTTGCACGTTCACTTGCATGAGAATGAACCCATCGCCGACAGTAACGGCAGAAAGCCTCACAATGGGTTCCAGAATTTTGTCTTCATATCGTCGTGCGTTAAGAGCACCCTTGTCGAGTATGAGTAAGTCTGTGTGGCCACCCAAGCATATGCCTGCCCAGACCATCGCAAAACCTCCTCCAATAAGCGTTGACTTGCACAAAGTTACAGGCGGAAAATCGCTCTCTCCGGCGTCTCCAAACTCTCGCACGTCCATCATCACGAAACACAATGAGCCTGCTCTCGTATGTCCACAGTACGATGGCCCATTGACGAAATTCCCAGTCCAGGTGCTGACGAGCAAACTCCAACCTTGCTGCACGGTTCCACTCTATCAGAATACGCCACTTGCAGGCCGTCTGACCCTAAAAGGTCCTTTGTGCCGATCATTGCAAACTGTTTGGGTCGACACACGGGTTCCAGTGGAATGCTGAAGGTCATTTTGCAGTGACTGTGCTGTAGCTTACCTGTTCCACATAGCGGTAGTCATGATGTAGAGGTCCTCTCTGGCTGTTGTGCAGCGATGACGGCCCTGACCTGGTCTCCTGCTATAAGAGTTCGTCTCCTGGTACCATCGCCAAAGTCGATTGATAACGCTTGGTGACACACCGACGTGATGTGTCACCCTCCTTTGGGTCTAGCCATCCTCCAGCATCTGAACTGCCCTGGCCACCTCATTCTCAGTCAGATAGCACCTGACTGCTTGGGTACACAAGCTGAAGGTACACACTGACACAACAAGCCACAAAATATCCATGTTGGTGTTTGTTTCGAGAATTAATGAATAATGCACGGTTTCACGTGACAGTCTAAGATAGGGTACCTTGAGTTGTATTCTCCTTGAGTGAGGTGAGTTTCATTTGAGTTGTTTCAAACTTCACTCGCAAGCTTAAAAAATACACTTGTAGACGAACAGATGTTTTTCATACATAAATTTAGTTATGACAAAATGTACTGAAATATGTACTTTTTTCCTTTAATTTTTGAGCAGTATATATGCCAGTAGGTTTAGCAGTAATTCTTTGTCAAGCGACTGGAATGTGGTGAAACCAAACATTCTGGTATATGTTGAGAGATTAGGCGAATTGTATGTGACTTTAAAGAGAGAAAACTCAAATCAGCTTGTGATAAAACAAAAAGTCACTAAGAAGTTAATGTTGAGAATATTGGATTTCATCAAAATCATATGATATGGTTGAACCATCACAAGAGATACAAACTTTAAGGTTAAATTTCGAAGAGCTATATACTGTATTGAACAAAATGAATGATGTGACTTGCAAAATACAAAAGGAAAAGCAATCCAAGACAAAGGTCGACCTTAATTTTCTTTGGAAGTACATTGGTGAGACAATAGCCACTGAGTTCTTAAAGTTCCTGAAGTTCTTGTCCAGACCACTTTTTGAGAGTCAGTACAAATAGAGCCACAAGTGAATTCACTAAACCATCTACTTTTGGAAGACTTCTCACAATGACAGGACAACCAGTGATAACAAAGGAGAAGAGACCGTCCAATCTGTATACGATAGGCCTTGAAATAAAATAAAAAACATAAAAGAGACCAGACAATTTAGTATAGTGTTTTATTTTTGTATTAGGAGTTTTCAAGGGACTTCACAATCCTGGAACGTAGCAGTGTTGTTTCACTGAACATATATTATAGAATGTTAACATTCTATAATATACCAAAAAGATTTTACTTATATTCTCTTTAATGTACTTGGATATTGAAATTAATCTTTCTAATGGATGCATTTAGAGCACGTGGAAACAGAATGTATGATCCAGGACCAAATAGAAATTTATCCTTTTGCTTTTCGGACACACACTCACCAGTTGGGTAAGTATTTGCTAACATACTTGTGTTAAACTTGAAGCTTGATAACATCACACTCACACACACACATACACACACACATATACGTTCATATTTGGTTTCCAGCTGCTATGTAATTTGCATTGTGGTATACAAATAGTAAGGACAGCAATGCCCTCTATTTGCATCATATATAAATACTTCAGTATTTCAACTCACACGTCCTTCTCACTTAGAGTGAGTACTTCCTATTGGACTTACTTTATCAGTCTGCTTAAATTTGTTGTTTGCTCGGTTCTCCTATATTTGGTAATGCTAAAAATTGGAATCGGAATAACATTTCTTGTCTGTATTTTTGGTTGGGAAAGTAAAAGTAAATACAAAAAACTGAGGCTGCACTATTCTCATATGCTGTAATATTATCCAAGAATGATAAAACTTTTCTCTACAGAATAACTGGAGGTCTGACAGAAATTTATTGTAGAGCGAGTCTGAATTTTCTAACTTTGATTGACGCTTAAGACACTGGCACAACAAAACAATATTTGACTCTCAAAAATAAAAAATGTTTGTATGGACTAAAGAAAGTTCCTTTGTTGAAAAGAGTCTCCCCTCCATTATTAAGTTGTCCCAGACTGAGAAAAGCATGCATGGCATTATATACAGGAAACAATATTCCTAGTCTGCCCATATTTCTTGTGCTACCCATGTGATTTTTTTATCACTTTCACTGCTAGATAAGGGAGATTGTTTTGGTGTTATTCTTGCATGATAAGGTCACCTGACCTTTCAATGGAAAACACTTCTAATTATCTTCACATTGTATGTAAATATTTAAAGAAATATGTCTCACAAGAAGACAGCAGTGATACATCAGGTGAATGACCAAGAACTGTAGGTAACTGGGTCAAAAGAAAGTTAAAACTACATGCACCAAAATAAATGAAAACTTTGAAAAATTTCTATATTAAAACATATGATAAGCCTGTATACCACAAGAGAAAATTAAACACGTGCACATAGGTAAATATGAATACAAGTAACTATCAGAGTGAATTTTGCTAAATATTGATGGATTCTTTTCATCCCATCTTTTCTTCAGTGGCACAACAGCATGTCTGCAGAGTTACAACGCTATAAACTGGGATTAGATACCCATTGTGTAGCTTTGTGTTTAACTTCACTTAAACATATTTTTCACTATAGGACATGAATGTAATATTATACTGTTTCATTCTGCTTTTATATGTAGTCACTGGAAACTATAGAAATTATGTAAATCAATATGAAAAGAAAGTTGATTAAATAAAGCAGAATATATTCTGGTGTTTATATATATTAGTATGAATTCATGGAATTTCTCTAAGGATATTGGAACTCATGTAATAATTGTCTCCATTCTGTTGGCTCTCCTAATCTATACCATTCAATCATTTCATTTTCCATCACAGTTTTTAAACAATTCCTATTATTTGTTATACATAAAGGTGCTGGTAATTTATGTATTTTTATTTCCATATTGAGGAATTTATATTTTCAAGTATGATTAATATATTTCCTTCATACTTTATTATTAATTGCATTTGATAACAAACAGTAAGTAAATACAATACACACATAACAAATGTTGCACACATCAGTTAAATATATTTTTGTAATTCTCCAAGTGTTTTACAAGGAAAACTTTCAATATCTACTGTATTATTCAGTTTAGGGGTATGCAAGTTATTTTAAGAAGACATTTTTTTAGGTTATACATGGACAAGTATGTGTTTATTGAGACAAATAAAAATGTTTTGTTGCACATGCTATTTGACATCTTTATCACTGAAGCAAGTAATTATAAATAAGAAACTTATTTGAATATATGTAACCTGAAATATAAGAAAGTGAAGTAAATATATGTATTGAAAAGACAAATAACCCTTTTATTTATATTATAAGTTTGTTCGAGGGATGTGTAATTCTTAATGAATTTTAAGTGCATTAGTAAAAGTTTCTATATATTTTTAGTTTTTAACTTTTAAACATGTATGTATATTTCTCATGCTTGTGGCAGGATATGTTCTTAAGCCTAATGGCCAGTGGCTGTTGATTGGAAAACATGACCTTCTGAAACCACAGGTATTTGTAGAAACAATTCGATAATCTTTGAAAATGTGTGCAATTAAAACTAACCAGGAAACGTGAGAACTATTTAAATTTCATAATATTAAATACTTCTATACGAAATAAATAATATTAACTTAATGTTAATATTACCTGTTTCAGATGTTCTACCCTGTTCAGAACAACTTGACAATTTTGCAAGGAGATATCGTGGTGAGGGATAACAAAGGTCATTACGTGTTTTTCTGTGGAAATTGTATTGAAATTTTGTAATACAGTAAAGAACAGGGGCGTAGATTCCGGAGGGATGGTGGGTATACATCCCCCCTTCATTTTAGGTGGGGGGATGGTGCATTCAATCATCCTCCCTACAGTTTGGTCTGTTGAATTGTTTTATTGCATCACAGGCCTACAAATTGTGTGTTTGTTCTTGTGATTCTCGTGTTCTTACCAATCGAATTACATAATTAGGCCTAGATGTATGCTTTTTAAGTAGCCGAAATTTACATCTTTAATATAGGCATACTTCTGAGCTTTTCGATCTAAGCGATAGTTCGTAAGTATCAGTCAGTAGGCCTAAATATACATGCAAAGCTTGCAAGCACTATCTCAAAATCTACCTATGTCTTGTACGTAGTGTGAGGTTAAGTAAAAGTTTCATCACAACATATTGAACAGAGCATTAAATTCGAAAATATTAGTCTCAAACTCCTATGATCTAGATCTGGCAAGCCATTTGTAGCTTGTAGCTGCATCAATCTTATGTGTATATTGTGCGGTTTTCCTACGCCATTTGTTCTTATACATGTCTAGCCGGTTTTATTGTCGAACACCTTACTCTCCTTAGTTGCCGAAGACGCTGACTATAGTGTACGTTTAGTGTACAGTTAACGGGCCACTCGGATCCAGATGCGCCCTACATCACCCCTCCCATCCCTTTAGTCTGAGCCTCGATTTTACAACAGGGCTCATTAGACCTGTGTTTGTGGCTCTCATTAATCCATGAAATTTCAGATTATCACTGCCCTCTAATAAAGTGCTGGAACTTTATGGTAAAAAAACAGATAGTAAAAATGTTGTATTTTCTTGTATAATTAGAACACAAAAGGAGCGATTTCAACGGCCTGAAGCCTCTACTGAATTGTATTGCTAGTTTTTGTTTAGGTGTTTTCATTTAATAGACGTGCTAATAGATATTATATCACAACGTGTTTGCCTTTTGATGAGTTTTAACAGGAATATAATATATTTGTGATTGTTTAAGTATTTTCGAGAAACTTGCAATTACTTCTGTTGTAACTAGCACACATTATTGTCCCAGCGATGCCCAGGCAATCAGTCAGCTCGGTAGTCACTGTGAGGTTCGCGCGTTCGACTTAAATACATTGTACAGTTCAGTCCAACTTCCATTCTGTTCTATCTTCATTCATTGTACATCAGAATTTTTCAATAAAAACTGTATTTTAGCCTGTTGAGTCATCTGGGAAACAGATTCCAATTATGACAAGCAAGCGTCTAAAACTTTCCCACATTAAACAGTTCTGCAAGCCAGTTACTAGTACTACAAGTGACAATGTAGATGCAGATAATCCAACAACCTCAAGCAAAAGAATAGAAATTTGCCATACAGAGGAAATACCATGTTCATCACAGGACGAGTCTGAAAATACTTGTGCAACTATTGCACATTACAAACCACCAGATAGTTGTGAAACAAGTTTGTGCAGTAATAAAAAATCTGACACTCCACAGATACAGTGTAGGAAGCCATATCATCCAGACTCACAACTAATACCTCGACAGAAAGCAAAATCTCAAAATATCAACTTCCAGGGCAAGTGGTTTGATGAGTTCCCATGGCTGCACTTCGACAGTCAGACTCAAAAAGTCATATGCTTTCTTTCGCCAAGGCGGAAAATAGAGGCCTTTTTACAGGGAAATTGGAGAGGCCAGTGGAGTATACCTTCATATCCAAGGGTTTTTGCAACTGGAAAAAGGCAAAACAGAAATTCAACGAATACCAATCCTCCTCTCAGCACAGATTCGCTATATCTCCAGAAGGTTCACTTGATGTAACTCCAGTGAATGTCCAGCGACATGATGGAAAAAGAAGCAGCAGGAAGAATACAAAATAAGTTTAGACAAAATATTCAGAAGTTTACGTTTCTTACTGCGTCAAGGTTTAGCATTACGTGGACATACTGATACGGAGGGGAACTTCCTGCAGTTAATGAAGATCCTGGAAGAGGAAGATCCTTAGTCGATGGCCTACTTGTCAAAGAAAACCACATTCACATCACCCCAGGCTCAGAATGAAATAATGGAGATGTTCAGCCATCAAATACTCATTGCACACGAAGTGCAGCAAAGTAAAGTCTTTGCATTAATGGTTGATGGCACTCAAGATGTTACAGGCGTCGAACAGGAAGCAATATGTGTACGATACGTAGATGAGAACCTTGACGTCCATGAGACATTTCTTGGTTTGTACAGTGTTTCCAATACAACTGGTGAAACTATCCTCGACTATACTTGATGTACTGACTAGACTCAATTTAACACTGTCAGGATTAAGAACACAAACTTATGATGGAGCCGCTAACATGAATGGTACGTGCAGTGGATGTCAGGCAAAAATAAAAGAGAAGCAACCGTCAGCTTTGTTTTTTCACTGCGGAGCACACAAGGCTAATTTAATAATGCAACATGCAGTTGAAGCTTGTGAATGTGTTAGATTCTATCCAATAGGTACATGAACTTGCTTCAGAGGTCAGGCAAATACAAGAAAATCTTTGAAAGTATTGTATCGTCAGACAGCCACAATGATCCAGTTAAATACATCCCCCCACTGTGTCCAACGCGCTGGTTGTGCCACCTATCTGCAATTACATGTGTAATGATCACTACAGTGACATTGTTGATTCTTTATCTGAATTAGCAAATAAAAAATCAGATGTAGCAGTGAAAGCACGAGGTCTGCTGGACAGATTTGACAAAGGAAAGACAGTTTTAGGATTGTTGATGGCTCAGCATCCGTTAGCTGCATTAGAGGAACTAAACCGTGCATTCCAAGCAAAATCAGCGACAGTATCTGGCATGATTGAAGCATCTGCAATGACAGTTGAGCAACTGCGGGTATTGCGAACACAGGAATATTACAACAAGATATTTGATGAAGCTGAGAAAAGGTAACTTCCCTATATCTGGTGCCTATTGAACTACCACGTATTCGCAGACCCCCCAGAAGGATCACAGGTGATGGCTCAGCACACCATTCTGCAACAACTAGAGATTACTACAGAAGCCAATATTTTGAATTTTTGAACACAGTCATAGAACATCTGACCACTAGATTCAATGCAGACAACAATGACTTGAGGCAATATCTGGCACTTGAGAACATGATCACATCTGGCAAGATTGACAACTCGGTTATAAACTTCTATCCAGAAATCTCTGCACAACGGCCCGAGTTTCAGTTGCCCATGTTCAAAGGAACAACAAAAGCAGTATCTCTAAAAGGTGCGAAGGATACTTACTGTAAAATGCATGAAACAAGCCAGCAGATGTTCTATGAAGTGTTTCTTCTCATGAAAATTTTGCTTGTATGTCCAGTATCCAGCTGCGAATGTGAACGCAGCTTTTCCGCATTAAGACGGTTGAAGACGTGGTTAAGGTCAACTATGTCTCAATGCCTTTTCAACTATGTGGCAGTTTGTCACATTCACAAAGATGAGGTCGACAAGATAAATATAGAAGAGCTTATGAAAGGATTAATAAACAGATCATCACAAAGGAGGTTTATGTTTGGGAACATGTAGACTAGAGGACTAAATGAATCTTACTTCAATGAAAAGTATGAATAATTATTGCTTAATTGTAATGATGTGTAATTTTCAAGAGTTTGCAAAGACATTTTAATTATTTTATCAAACAACATGAACAGTTTTTTAGTATATATAAACTTATCAAGGGTAATTACTAACTTCATTAATATTTGAAAACGTAATTCATGCAATGAAAGTTATTAGTAACCTTGTCAAGTATAATGGCCATCTTTTATACTATGCAGTGTGCAGGAATAAATTCATGTGGCAGTTAATTTGTGACACATATGTCTTTATTCTGTCAACATTTTAAAAACTGTTCACAACACCTCACTTATACAAACCTACATGGAAACCTTGAAGTATCGTGTCAACAAGATTATTCTGTGACTGCATGTTTACAGTTTTCAGGTTCACATAATCAGTGATTACCAATTTATAAATTGAACAGTCCACATACGTGGTTGCAAAAATCATCCCCCCCCCAATCGGGTGTAAAAAATCTACGCCCCTGGTAAAGAAAGCTTGAATTAAAATGTTTAAAATTATTAGTTATTAGGTTATAATACTGGAGCAAATAAATATACATTAATATAAATCATGGTATTCTTTATTTTTATACATGTTATACTTAACAGTCAATTTGAATATTTTATTAACAGGCTGCTCGTTGTACGATGAAAAATTTCAGAGATGTTGACACTGAAGTTGGGTAAGAAATTTCCGAAGCAAATATTTACGTTTTAACATTTTTATTTCACATTCAACAAACAAACAAAAATATAATACAAATGATTGATTTCCTTGTGATTACAAAAATATGACATTTATTTTGTTTTTTAGTATATGTTTTACTTGGAAAATATTTAGTATAGTTATGAACTACACTCTTGTACAAATTAATTGAGACAAATGGTCATTTTACAATATTTTTAACTTGGCGGCCGGTGTAGGCTCGCTGGACCCGCTGATTTCCTTTAATAGTCATTTTTTCACGCAGACGGCGTTATTAGCTGTGTTTTGCAGTACGGTCGACCTATTTTGGGATATATGACGAAATTTGAGGAATATTACGTCATTCGAAATTGCGTTAGAAGGGCATGGAGACCAATCAAAAAACGACTTCTTACCAACTCAAGAAAGAAAAAACAGTATCAATGGGGTCTGAAATACAAGAACTGGACACAAAAACAATGGAGGAAGGTGTTATTCAGTGACGAGACTCATTTCTTTGTACAGGGTCAAAGATGTCTGCATGTTCGCAGATTTCGATATGAGAAACTTCGAGAATCTCACATCAATCAGTTCGTAAAACATCCCTTGAAGAAAATGTTTTGGAGCTTTTCAGCTATTATGGCGTCGGAGGCTTACATATCGTAGAAGGTATGATGCGAGGACCACAGTACATCGAAGTTTTGTAGAGAAGAGTCGTTCCAGAATTGAAAAAGAGATTTCCAGATGGATCTGGCATTTTTCAGCAAGATCTTTCTCAGTGCCACACATCGAAACGTGTGAAGAATTTTATTATTACAATGCAAATAAAGGTGATGGACTGACCTGGAAACTCTCCAGACTTAAATCCTATTGAAAATCTTTTGGCGATTTGTAAAGAAAGATTTCGGGGAAAATACTGTACTATGAATGATAAGCTAATTGAAGCCATAATTGAGGTGTGGTACCGCGATCCAAAAATTGGTAAAGATTGCAGTCAACTCGTGGACTCGTGCCAAAGCAGATTAATGATCTTCTGAAAATAAATGATAAAAGTATCATGTGTTAATTTGCAAGTAATTTTGGATTCTTCACATTCCAAGCAAATGAATATTTTTTTTGTTTTAAATGTCTTCTTCCGTGTTGCAATTAGTCATTTTCAGTAACAATTTAAATGCTTATTATGAGTGCCTCTGTGTCTCTAATTTAAAATGACGAATACTTTTCAAGTTAAATGGATGTTTTTATATACCACCGCCACCAACAACAACAAAAAAATATAATAATAAACAATAAGTAAATTCAATAACTGGTTACATTCTGATGACACTTATGTATTGTGGGTATTACAATTTTAATTAACATAAAGAACAGAACAACGTTTCGGTCTTCTTAAGTCATCTTCAGGTTAACAAAGAGAGTTTGCAAGTGAATCTGAAAATGATATCAGAAGATCGATACGTTGTTCTGTACTTTGTGTTAATTAAAGTTTTATTACCCATACCAGTCATCTTGAGAATACATTTTTACTTCCAAGTTGGTTTTTTATCGTCACGGAACACTTTGTTTTGTTTACTTCTGTACAGGCCAACTGGCAATGATGAAATGTGTAATTTCTACCTGATGTATTGTGTGGAAGGTGACAGAATCGTAAGTAAACAGGATTGCTTCTCTCCAGGACCTCCAATCTACCGTTGGTGCTGGGACTCTCACTTGGGAAGCATTCCAAACTCCATTGATAAAGATGCAAGCACTTCAGAATAATTAGGCAGATTTCTAGTTTGATAGCATAATATTCCTTCTACATGATGTAAATTGTGTTTTCGTCCTTTTATTGGCCTCTTTTTTAATTGTGTTTGAGTTTTGTATCTGACTTGTGGCCATTGTTTTGTTTAAACTCGATTTATTTTCACAGACAGACTTGTTGCTTTGGGCCAAAAAAAAGAAACAAATAATCTTTTATTTAAAATTTAATATAAAAAACGTGTCATTAATTGGGTGAAAACATATAATTTCTTTATCAGTGCGGTGTCAAAATATTATTGTTATTCATAGAATATTATCCAATTACACATTTCTTATCTAAAACTGTTGGTTCTTGTATTAAACGTATATTCACTATAATGCTTTAAGTTGTAACTTGTAGATATTGTACAAATGTATCTCTTATGATCTATGTCTTTTATATGTGGTTACAGTTTGTCTTTTATTGTAAGCAATGTTTCATCTCATTTGTGTTATTTCAAACAACAAAATCAGTGCTAGTGAAAATTGCACAACTTTCGAGAAAACCTGACTTAGGTACTTGTATGTTTTCAGTGAAAGCAGTTTATTATTTTCTTAGAACTTGACCATATATTTGGTAATTATTTTAATTTTTATTGCTTTTAATTTTATTCATGATTGAGCTGTGACTGTAAAATCATTAATCTCGGGCTTATTTGGTGATGTTATGTTAACCAAAGCCTATGTGGAGAAAGTGATCTAAATGAACTAACCCTCCATGGTCTGTAAGACCAAAATCACAACAGTGAGAAGAAAGCCTTTATGACGTCGCCCAAAAGTCCACTGTTTAAAGGTGGAAGAAAGTTTTATAAGTGGTCTTTGGCCACTGTATAATAATCGACATTTCTAGGAGTTCTGGCCACCTTATAAAAGTTGAAATTTATAGGACTTCTCGTTACGTTTTATGACTAAATTTCAAGTTTATAAATAATTTCAGCGACTTGTTTGTTTGTTTTTGAATTTCGCACAAAGCTACTCTGTGCTAGCCGTCCCTAATTTAGCAGTGTAAGACGAGAGGGAAGGCAGCTAGTCATCACCACCCACTGCCAACTCTTGGGCTACTCTTTTACTAACGAATAGTGGGATTGACCATTACATTATAACGCCCCATTACTGAAAGGGCAAGTATGTTTGGCGCAACGGAAATGCGAATCCGCGACCCTCAGATTATGAGTCGCACGCTTAACACGCTTGGCCATGCCGGAGCTTATTTCAGCGACACTGTACATTTTTTACTTCGTGGTTAAGAATGTATTTGTGTTGAATCGCTGTTAAAAGTGGGTGTGAATATAATGTATTACTAGTTGCTTTCATGTGATTTTGCTCGCTTTCAATTAAGAGATCTACTTGTTGATGACTGAATAAAATAGTTTCCTTTTATTATCCGATCTTTCTGGATCTCCACAAACTTTTAACTGAAATGAAGAAGAAAACATGTACTTAATAAACAAAGGTATACAGAAGTTAGATACTTAGAATTTATGTAGATGTACAGTAAACCTAAAAACTAAATAAGTGACCTCATAATGTCAGCCACACCCAAAATTGGTTTATCACGTGCGTTGCTACAATTGAGCTCCCTTATCTACACGCCAATTATGGAGAAATGCATTTTGAATAACAACAAAAAAATATATATTATTTAGTTATAACCAAAAACAAGCCAAAACAAAAATAAAATAAAAACACTGCACTAATTGAAAGAATCTCGGGGTACAAGCTATAACGTGAGGTATAAAATGTACCCTAGGTTTTAGAGGCGACTGAAGAAGTAGGACCCACATTGCGGTGGAGATACATCGTCTATCAGTTCATTCACCAATCTCACATAAAGAAATGAAATAAAGTAAAATAAAAAAACAGCAGTAGAAATTAAAATTAGAGAGCGATTTCCACATCTATATAACCCTTCACTGTCTGTAGACAGCTGTGGGTAGCTGACTGCTTTCCATAGTAAAGAAAAAAACTGAAAAATAAGAATAAGAAAAATAAGGTACTAACATCTGGATTAATTAAACTGAGGCTTGGCGTGGCCAGGTGGTTATGGCACTGCACTGGTACTCCGAGGGTTACGGGTTCGAATCCCCGTCACATCAAACATGCTTTCCTTTTCAACATTGAGGACGTTATGCAACGGTCAATTCCACTATTCATTGGTAAATAGCCCAAGAGTTAGTGGTGGTGACTAGCTGCCTTTCTTCTAGTCTTACACTGCTAAGTTACGGACGACTAGCATAGATAGCCCTCGTGTAGCTTTGCGCGAAATTCAAAACCAAACAAGTAAATTCAATAAAGTTACCTCTGGAAGTTAGCATTTCAGCCCCATTATGGCAGAAAGGCACTAATTGGTAACCCACTAAACGAATTATACAGGGTGTTCGGAAAGTCACTGTGCAGTTTTGTAATCATATTTTATTCAGTCTATTTCAAGCCAGCAACTGATAGCGGTGTTTAGGAACGAAGTAAGAAGGATCCAGGCCTGTATCCAACGGGGTCACTTTCAACATGTCAACATTGTTTATAATTGTCATTCATATTTACCTCCTGTATTCTATGTTGAAACATGTCTGTTAATAAATATACAAGTGCACAGTGACTTTCCGAACACCCTGTACTAGTGTAAAGCTTCCCATCCAGTTATCTAAATTAACTAGTATAACTCCCAACCACCACTCTTTAAGTCTACTATTACTATCGTGCTCTAAACAACACTTTATGTGCAGTAATGTGTACATCGACATAAAGTTGTGCCAAGTTGTTATATGACCTTATTCATAAATAAAAATAGTTATTTGAAAGTTTTAGTAAACTGTCTTAACTTTTATTTCTTTATATTTACTTAATACATTCTTATCTTTGTCACAGAATAGCATAATAATTTTATTTAGTTTCTTTATTAAATTCATTAAGTTTTGTATCAGTATTTCAACGTTACTGATAAAATATTGTAATTTATTACAAATTTAATTAACTTTATTAATTTTCTCTAAATACACAAACACACACACTGATAATGAAGAGCATGTAATTATACCACAGCTGTAAATTATTTGTAGTTTTCACTTACCTTACTTATAAGGTAACTTCTGATATTTGTAACCTTACTTTTATTTTTCAAATAAAATATTAAAAGTTCACTTGTATGATTTGTAACTTATAAATGCATTAACACGTAGCAAGGTAACATTTGATTTCTTCACAAACCTTTGACGTTATACACTTTTTTTTCATCTGAAATAATGACGGTTATGCTTTAAAAGTAGCATATTTTTCACACATAAATTTAGCTGTAAGAACCTGACGAATAAATTAGTGTGTGTGTGAAAAGGGGAGAGACATGAAAAGCATGAAGATTCTACACGATTGGAATACAACTACACACTCAAACATTTATTTCAAAACTTGGTGAAAACTTAATGATAGTTTCTCCAAATGAATTTCGCGCCAAACAACATTTCACCACACACACACTTATTTAAAATACAGTTGTAGTATTTATTCATTTATTTTAGATAACTGATTTTGTTGGTTTTTTATTTCGCGCAAAGCTACACGAGTCATCCACGTGAGTTTAAAAGCGCGCGAGATAAAAAATATATTGAGAGGTACACAAGATTAGAAACGTTTACAACGTTTTTCTTTATTAGAACGTTCTTATACACAGCTATACAAATATGCTTACTAATTAGTAATCTCTGCGTAAGGCACGTCATGCCACTTTTTAACATTTTAAGAACCAACAACTATATGGTACCACAGTTTGTATAAATGATATGTATTTTAGTAAGTTCAACAAAACTATTCAAGAATACGCAAGCCTCGAGATCACAAAACCTAAAGAAAAACAACAAAAACGTAGCCAATAAACATAATATATATATAAAAACCACTAGAATAAAATTGTAGCAATAAATTAATTTATTTTTACGTCATATATTATAACTGGAAAACGTGTTAAAAGAAATAAGCATTTCATATTCATAAAATCGATTGTATTTTAAAAGGTATACATATTCGATGAAAATAATATTTTTATCCAGGACATTGTCGTCTATGTTGTAAGAATCCCCCCCCAAACAAAATCACGTTTGTACATCCTAAATCAACATTTATTATATACGCTAAAATATTTTACTGATATATTATTAAAATAGTGATAATTATTTAAATTAATTTCATTGTGGTAGAAAGCACGAACTCGGATATAAAACAAAACATTAAAAATAGCTGACAAACATCGCTCATTTTGTTACATGGTTTCATTTCCAAGTGGTAAATTGATACGTAAGTGTCTGTCTCTAAGGCATAATATGATGTTTAATGCATGCATCGTATTTCTAATAGTATTAAGTTACATGTACCTATTGCTAATTACATACTTCTCTGGCAACAACAGTTTCGTAATTATTTTTTTTTTTTACGATTTTCTCATGAGGAAACTGCTTGTAAATGAGAAAGGACACACAAGGCTAACGTGACGTATATTATCACAATAATACTTTGACATTTTAGACTGCTTTTTGGCATTGGCCTGGCAATGTTCGCGCCCGCGTCGCGCTAAACATGCTCGCCCTCCCAGCCGCGGGGGTGTATAATGTTACGGTCAATCCCACTATTCATTGGTAAAAAAATAGTCCAAGAGTTGACGGTGGTGGTGCTGACTAGCTGTAGTCTTACACTGCTAAATTAGAAACGGCTCGCGCAGACAGCACTCGTATAGCTTTGCACGAAATTCAAAACAAACCAACCCAAACTTTACTAATGCCCCTCTCTAATTATCATCTCCCCCCCGTATTTCTATAAAGCTAACCTTGAGTAACAGTAATATTAATCCAACATATATTCCACACACACAAAAGCCCCCTTGCTCAGAAGTCAACGAACTTCAAGCACGAGTTTGATAAAAAGTTAGGTTTTGGTTCCATTTTACCAGAGAGCGACTATTGTTCTCTATGAAAGAACGTAGTTTCTTATTAACCAATTCACTCACCACTTTCATGTTTGTAGAGTTTGTTAAACCTCTGAGACTATGGAGTAAGCAAGCGATACCTAAGGAATACTCAGACGCTGTATTTATACCGTGAAAGTCTGCCAAAAGAAAAAAAAACACAAAGCAAGAAAGGTTACAATGTTCTCCTTTCCACACGCCTGCTTACTGAAATGACCAGAGGGTGGTAGTCCGGATGTCAGTTGCAGAGATACTAAATAAAAGTGGGACATGCAACACACGTTCGGACTGGAGGGTTAGGAGGAGTCTAGATTTAATTTTTCTTGTTTTTTATGAAAATAGGTTGGCATTTGTCGTCTGAGTATTGGAAATAGAAAAATCCACGCAGTATCCACCGATCGTTGAAAGTTAGACTTTATTAACTCTACTACAGAGATAATCCGTCAACGTTTTACACTTTAAAAAAAAAAAAAAAACACTTTCAAAGTGAGAATCCTATTACTAAAGGCAACGTGCTAACTTCCGGGAGCTGCCTTGCTTTTCTTTCCAGATTGAACGTGGTGAAAAAGAAACCGGGAAAATAATGGGGTAATCAAGTGAAACATATTGCTGCTCTCTGTGTGAAGTATTTACAATGTAACTCATCAACGTGATTTGAATTATTGTGCAAAATATCTTACAACTAAGGAACTTTCTGACTTGATAGTTGATGTTTTCAAGCAGTTATACAACGGGCTATGTGTTGTTGTCAACCACGAGGAAGCTAACCTTGATTTTTAGCAGTGTAAATCCGTATGGTTGCTGGTGATCCACGTCCACTGAAAGACTTGGCTGATTACACAGAAGCATTTTATTAAATACTTGATGAAAACCTTAATACTTTGCCTTTAAATGTACTAACTTTTTATGCGATACCTAGTATTAAAACACAGAAAAGCGAAATAATAAAACGCACCATACTTTCCTTTATTTTTGTGAGAAAATAAAATATATGAAATAATAAATATTAGATTGCTTATAAAAGCTATAATTAGGAACATTAATATTTCCTAGTATTTGAATAATTTTAAAAATGTTATTTCTGTTATCATAGTGTTTGTTTGCTTAAAGTATTAAGATTCACGATGTGTTATCAATATTGTTCTTTCTACATGGATCGCACCTCGAATTTTGATATTAAAAGATTTCAAGAAGCTCGTATAAGTTTAGGAAAATATAAATATTTTTTACGTGAATGTTATGATTTCAAGGATTTTCTGCGAACCTTAACATCATGAAAGATACAATAGCTTATGATAATATAAACGATTTAATAAGTACGTTATACTCTTTTTATTTATTCAAGCGCATCAAAAATAGACAGGAAATAGTAAATACTGAAAATAAAAATGCAATAAAAATGCAGATGGCAGTAAAGCCACTTACTAGAAACGTGTGACAGTTCAGATAATGCTGAATAATCTAGCAGTAAAAATAATAAAAATTGTACGTTTTCTATAAATTGCGTATTCGGATATTTGTTACTCTCTTTATTTTTCATCTTTTTATACCAAGTAATTGAGCTATTCTTGTTTTCGTATTTTAGGCTTAGTTTGTTTTTATACTTTAAGCTCGGCTTTTTTTTTCGTTTGGGTTTAGTGTGTGTGTGTGTTTTTTTTTTTAATTTAGACTCAGTTTAATTTTGAAATTCGTTTTCTGAAGCAGCTAGAGAAATAATTCATTGCCAGGTAGTTACGGGCACTGCGTGTTATTTAGTGTGCACTAAAATATTTAATCCACAACGACCTTTAAAAATCGTGTTTGTGCATTTTTTTCGCATTCCTTCAAATCAGAACTTTAATAAGATTAAAATAAGAGTGAAAATTACATTTAAAATCAATTTTTGTTATTCACATCTTCTGTGATGAATTCCAAAATAAATCAGTTATGAGGTATGTGATTAAAACGTTGCACTGAAACAGAACTTTCGTCACCTTTCATAGGCTTAAGAAGCCTCAAAGCTTTGATATTAGAAGACAAAGTTATTGTATTTGCTCAAATAACACAACTACGTCTGAGAACAAAATATACAGTTTTAGCCATAAGACATGAATATAACTTAAGGAATATAATTTTACTATAAAATTCTTGCCATGACCATATTACTTTTGGTCGAAAGTACATGTTAGTGTCTTCAGATAGGTGAGTAATGTGACTACAGTATGGAGACGGTCAGAACATGCCATTGGATGCACATTAATGTTACCAAGTAATACTTAGAACATGCCACTGGATGTTTGTTTTGATGCCATCAGGAGGAAGTTCAAGTGTCTTAGAATGTTTTGTTGTCATTATGTACACCTTGAACTGAAACATAGAGTAAGTTGACGTGGTAGACATTTATGACTGAAACACAAAGTAAGCTGACGTAGTAGACAGCTGTGACTGAAACAGCTATAACTGAAACATAGAGTAAGCTGGCGTAGTAAACATCTGTAACTGAAACACAGAGTTAGCTGACGTTGTAACCAGCTATAACTGAAACATAGAATAAACTGACATGGTAGACATCTACGACTGAAACATAAAGCAAGCTGACGTGATAGACAACTATGATTGAAACATAGAGTAATCTGACGTGGTAGACAACTATGACTGAAACAGCTGTAACGTTGACGTAAGTTGACGTAAGAAATAGCTATAACTGAAACATTGAGTAAGTTGACGTGAGAAACAGCTATAAATGAAACAGAGTAATCTAACGTAGTAAACAGCTGTAACTGACACAAAGAGTAAGCTGACGTGGTAAACAGCTATCACTGAAACATAAAGTAAGTTGACGTAAGAAACAGCTATAACTTAAACTGAGAATAAGTTGGTGTTGTAGACAGCTATGACAAAGAGTAAGCTGACGTAGTAAACAGGTATGACTGAAATACAGAGTTAGCTGATGTTTTAAACATCTATAACCGAAACATAGAATAAGTTGATGTGTTAGACAGCTATGACTGAAACATAGAGTAAGCTGGCGTGGTAAATAGCTATGACTGAAACATAGAGTAAGCTGACGTGGTAAAAAAGCTATGACTGAAGCATAGAATAAGTTGGTGTGGTAAACAGCTATAACTGAAACGTAGAGTAAGCTGACGTAAAAAACAGCTATAACTGAAACACAGAGTAAGGTGGCGTGGGAAACAGCTATAATTGAAACATAGAATAAGTTGATGTGGTAGACAGCTATGACTAAGACAGAGAGTAAGCTGACGTAATAAATAGCTGTAACTGAAACACAGAATAAGTTTATATGGCAAACAGCTGTAACTGAAACAGAGAATATGTTGACATGGTCGACAGCTATGACTAAGACATAGAGTAAGTTGACGTCGTAAACAGCTATAACTCAAACACAGAGCAAGCTGACGTTTTAAACAGCTGTAACTGAAACAGAGAATAAGTTGATGTGGTAGACAGTTACGACTGAGACATATAGTAAGCTAACGTGGTAGACAACTATGACTGAAACACAGAGTAAGCTGGCGTGTTGTTACTTCACATCTAGTGTGATGTTCTTAGTGTTTTTAACTGCTAAACACCAATATTCCTCTGCATCGTGTTGAATAATTGACCAAATATATTAAAATGATCAACGTTACATGAGCGAAGACAGTCACGGTTTATAGCTTTGTGGATATATATGATATATTTGTAAAGAGGTGTATTGATTGATCAAAATACTATTTGTCAAGCATGACAAATGGTTCCAGTGGTGAGTGTGATGATTATGTTTAAAATTGTGTTTATAACTATTTGTAATGGGTTGAATCTTTCAAAACCCGTATTCACATACAAAATATATGTGGGTAGAATTTATCAATTGACTCTTTGTGGGAGTCAAAATGAAAAGAATTAAGTAGGAAGAAGTATTATTATTACTGTGAGTCACGAAGATAGTGGAGTTGTTGTCGTGCAGAGGTACATAATGGGTTATGTACACTCTTTCCACTAAGAGGAATTGAACCTCGGATTTTAGCATTGTAAGTCCGTATGCTTACTGCGGACCGTGTGTTTTGTTTTGTTTGTTTGTTTGCTTTTAATTTTGCACAAACCTACACGAGAGCTATCTGTGTTAGCGGTCCCTAATTTAGCAGTATAAGACTGGAGGGAAGGCAGCTAGTCATCACCACACACCGCCAACTCTTGGGCTAGTCTTTTACCAACGAATAATGGGATTGACCGTAACATTATAACGCCCCCACGGCTGAAAGTGCGAGCATGTTTGGCGCGACGGGGATGCGAATCCTCGACCCTTAGATTACGAGTCGTACGCCTTAACACGCTTGGCCATGCCAGGCCGGTACGGAGTCATGAGAGCATTTACTATTTAAAGTCTTATAAGAGGATGGAACCTGAAAGAAGATCATTCAGATGGAAGGGTAATGTCTTTGGGTAATTTCAACATCAGATTGACTCAAAGCATCCCCACAACTAAACGCAGAATATAAGGTGTTCATGGAGGTTGTAAAATCAACAAAACCCCCTGTCGTGTATGATGTCGTGCAAATCAAGGTGAGTTAAAATGTAGTTAATGGGAACCGCTGCATCAGATAAATGGTAACAAGTCAAGCGAACTTGCTGTCAACTCTTGTCAATGTCGAGAAAGCAAGCGACAGTGCACTCTCTTTTATTAAAACTATTTACAATTGTTTCTGTTAATCTGATTAAGTGGTCTGTTGTTTGTCTGAATTTTTTGAAACCAATTTGTTCTTCTGGTAATTTTGATATTGTCTCCAGGAATGCGGAGAGCCTGTTACTAATTATTCTCTATAGAATTTTGCCTACACAGCTGGTCAGGCTGATTGGTCTGGAGCTATTTGGGTTATTGGCTGACTTTCCTTCTTTGTGGAACATTAATTCATTTGCATGCTTCCAAGAAACAAAGATATAACAGAATATATTGATAGATTAAAAATTGCTGTAAGATGTTCAAATAATTTCGGAGTGCCTTTCTTAAGAAGAATGGCTTGTATACCATCTTCTCCTAGTGATTTATTTTTAGTGTTTGTAATTGTTTCTATGAGTTCTTTTGCTGAAATTGTGTTTGTGTTGTTGGTTGGATAATTGTTTAAGTCTACTGGGAAGAGTGGTTTAAAAAGTTCACTGTTGTTTGTTATAAAGTTATTTACTTCATTATTATAGTATGTGTTCAACTCTGGGTCGTTATTTGTTTTGAACGTATTTTCACGTTGTTGTTTGAACATTTCATCTTTTTCTTTATTTGTATATGCTGTGGTGTTATTGTGCACTAAAGGCGGGTATTTTCTTGTTGTTGTATCTGCATTTGTTAGTCTTTTTAGATCAGAGGCGTAGATTTTTTTACACACGATGGGGTGGATGATTTTTGCAACCACTTATGTGGACTGTTCAATTTGCAAATTGGTAATCTCTGATTACGTGAATCTGAAAGCTGTAAACATGCAGTCACAGAGTAATCTTGTTGCCACGATACTTCAAGGTTTCCATCTAGGTTTGTATAAGTGAGGTGTTGTGAACAGTTTTCAAAATGTTAATAGAATAAAGACAAATGCATTAACTGCTACATGAATTTATTCCTGCACACTGTACAGTATAAAAGATGACAATTATACTTGACAAGGTTACTAATAACTTTCATTGCATGAATTACGTTTTCAAATATTAATGAAGTTAGTAATTACCCTTGATAAGTTTATATCTACTGAAAAACTGTTCATGTTGTTTAATAAAACTAATTAAAATGTCTTTGCGAACTCTTGAAAATTACACATCAATACAATGTAGCTGGCTCGGCATGGCTGAGCGCGTTAAACCATGCGACTCGTAATCTGAGGGTCACGGGTTCGCATCCGCGTCGCGCCAAACATGATCGCCCTCCCAGTCGTGGGGGTGTTATAATGTTACAGTCAATCTCACTATTCGTTGGTAAAAGAGTAGCCCAAAAGTTGGCGGTGGGTGGTGATGACTAGCTGCCTTCCCTCTAGTCTTACACTGCTGTATTAGGGACGGCTAGGTACAGTTGGGCTAACAACCTACTCACTTAGAAACCTGTTACGGAAACCGCAGTGATTGCGGCTCTATGTTCCTCAAGGAATTGAGTGGCAGATGATACAATGTAGCACATAATTGCTCATACTTTTCATTGAAGTAAGATTCATTTAGTCCTCTTGTCTAAATGTTACCACACGTAGATCTCCTTTGTGATGATCTGTTTATGAATTATTTCAGAAGCTCTTCTATATTTATCTTGTCGACCTCATCTTTGTGAGTGTGACAAGCTACCACATGGTTGAAGCGGCACTGAGACATAGTTGACCTTAACCACGTCTTCAACCGTCTTAATGCGGAAAAGCTGTGTTCACATTCGCAGCTGGATACTGGACATACAAGCAAAATTTTCATGAGAAGAAACACTTCATAAAACATCTGCTGGCTGGTTTCATGCATTTTACAGTAAGTATCCTTCGCACTTTTTAGAGATACTGCTTTTGTTGTCCCTTTGAACATGGGCAACTGAAACTCGGGCCGTTGTGCAGAGATTTCTGGATAGAAGTTTATAACCGAGTTGTCAATATTGCCATATGTGATCATGTTTTGAACTGCCAGATATTGCCTCAAGTCATTGTTGTCTGCATTGAATCTAGTGGTCAGATGTTCTGTGACTGTGTTCACAAATTCAAAATATTGGCTTCTGTAGTAATCTCTAGTTGTTGCAGAATGGTGTCCTGATCCATCACCTGTGATCCTTCTGGGGAGTATGCGAATGCGTGGTAGTTCAACAGGCACTAGATCTAGGGAAGTTACCTTTTTCTCAGCTTCATCAAATATCTTGTTGTAATTTTCCTCTGTTTACAATACCCGCAATTCCTCAACTGTCATTACAGATGCTTCAATCATGCCAGATACTGTCGCTAAATTTGCTTGGAATGCACGGTTTAGTTCCTCTGATGCAGCTAAGGGATGCTGAACCATTAACAACCATAAAAATGTCTTTCCTTTGTCAAATCTGTCCAGCATACCTCGTGCTTTCACTGCTACATCTGATTTTTCATTTGCTAATTCAAACAAAGAATCAACAATGTCACTGTAGTGATCATTAGCACATGTAACTGCAGATAGGCGGCACAACCAGCGTGTTGGACACAGTGGGCGGATGTATTTAACTGGATCATTGTGGCTGTTTGACGATACAATATTTTCAGAGATTGACTTGTGTTTGCCTGATCTCTGAAGCAAGACACTGGATAGAATCTCGAACACATTCACAAGCTTCAACTGCATGTTGCTAATCAAATTAGCCTTGTGTGCTCCGCAGTGAAAAAACAAAGCTGACGGTTGCTTCTCTTTTATTTTTGCCTGACATCGACTGTACGCACCACTCATGTTAGCGGCTCCATCATAAATTTGTGTTCTTAATCCTGATAGTGTTAAATTGAGTCTAGTCAGTACATCAAGTATAGTCGAGGATATTGTTTCACCAGTTGTATTGGAAACACTGTACAAACCAAGAAATGTCTCAAGGACGTCAATGTTCTCATCTACGTATCGTACACATATTGCTTCCTTTTCGGCACCTGTAACATCTTGAGTGCCATCAACCATTAATGCAAAGATTTTACTTTGCTGCACTTCGTGTGCTTTGTTCCTCAGTATTTGATGGCTGAACATCTCCAATATTTCATTTTGAGCTTGGGGTGATGTGAATGTGGTTTTATTTATCAAGTTGGCCGTCAACTCAGGATCTTCCTCTTCCAGGAGCTTCATTAACTGCAGGGAGTTCCCCTACGTATCAGTATGTCCACATAATGCTAAACCTTTACGCAGTGAGAAACGTAAACTTCTGAATATTTTTGCTAAACGTCTTTTGTATTCTTCCTGCTGCTTCTTTTTTCCATCATGTAGCTGGACAGTCACTAGATTTACATTAAGTGAACCTTCTGGAGATATAGCGAATCTGTGCTGAGAGGAGGATTGGTATTCGTTGAATTTCTGTTTTGCCTTTTTCCAGTTGCAAAAACCGGTGGATATGAAGGTATACTCCACTGGCCTCTCCAATTTCCCTGTAAAAAGGCATCTATTTTCCGCCTTGGCGAAAGAGAGCATATGACTTTTTGAGTCTGATTGTCGAAGTGCAGACATGGGAACTCATCAAACCACTTGCCCTGGAAATTGATATTTTGCGATTTTGCTTTCTGTCGTGGTATTAGTTGTGCGTCTGGATGATATGGCTTTCCACATTGTATCTGTGGAGTGTCAGATTTTTCATTACTGTACAAACTTCTTTCATAACTGTTTGGTGGTTCATGATGTGCAATAGTTGCACAAGCATTTTCAGACTCGTCCTCTGATGAACATGGTATTTCCTCTGTATTGCAAGTTTCCATTCCTTTGCTTGAGGTTGTTGGATTATCTGCATCTGCATTGTCACTTGTAGTACTACTAACTGGCTTGCAGAACTGTTTAATATGGGAAAGTTTCAGACGCTTGCTTGTCATCATTGGAATCTGTTTCCCAGATGTCTCAACAGGCTAAAATACAGTCTTTATTGAAAAACTCTAACGTACAACTAACAAAGATAGAACAGAATGAAAGTAGGACTGAACTGTACAATGTATTTAAGTCGAACTCGCGAACCTCACAGTGACTACCGAGCCGACTGACCTCCTGGGCATCGCTGGGACAATAATGTGTGCAAGTTACAACACAAGTAATTGCAAATTTCTCGAAAAATACTTAAACAATTACAAATATATTATATTCCTGTTACAGCTAATCAAATACGTTGTGATATAATGTCTATAAGCACGTCTATTAAATAAAAACACCTAAACAAAAACTAGCAATACAATTACAGTAGAAGCTTCAGGCCGTTGAAATTGCTCCTTTTCTGTTCTAATTATACAAGAAAATACAATATTTTTACTATCTATAATAAGTGAACATATTGTTCTTTTACCATAAAGCACCAGCCCTTTATTAGAGGGCGGTGATAATATGAAATTTCATGGATTAATGAGGGCCACAAACATAGATCTAATGAACTCTATTGTAAATTGTAAAGTCGAGGCTCAGACAAAAGGGAGCAGAGGGGGGTGATGTAGGGCGCGTATGGATCCGAGCGGCCCGAACATGTCGTGAACTGTACACTATGGTTAGCGACTTCGGCAGCTTAGGAGGGTAAGGCGTTCGACAATAAAACCGACTAGACATGCATGAGAATAAATGGCGTAGGAAAACCGCACAATATAAACATAAGATTGATGCAGCTACAAGCTACAAATGGCCTGCCAGACCTAGATCACAGGAGTTTACGTTTGGGAGTGATATTTTCGAATTTTATGCTCTGTTTAGTCTGTTGTGATGAAAATTTTACATAATCTTACACTACGTACAAGACATAGATTCTGTGATAGTGCTTGCAAGCCTTGCATGTATACTTAGGCCTACTGACTGATACTTACGAACTATCGCTTAGATCGAAAAGCTTAGAAGCTCGCCTATACTAGAGATGTGTATGTCGGCTATTGAAAAAGCTTACATCTAGGACTAATTATGTAATTCGATTTGTAAGAACACGAGAATCACAAGAACAAACACACAATTTGTAGGCCTGTGATGCAATAAAACAATTCAACAGTCCAAACTAGGGGGGGGAACTATTGTATGCACCATACCTCACTTAAAATGAAGGAGGGATGTATCCCCCCAGGATCTTCGCCCCTGTTTTAGATGTATCCAAAATTGTTTCGGGGCTGTTTTTCGTTAAGTTTATTGCAGAAGTATTCCCATTTTTCTTGTTTTAATTGTTTAACTTCTGCTCTAATTTGGTTTCTTATTTTATTTATTTGTGTTTTTTAATTCGCTACCTCTTGTGTCCATGTATTGTCGTCTGTGCTTTATTAGTGTTAACAGGTGTTTGTGCGGTTTGCATGTGTTATTCTTAATTTTATGTTGTTGTTTAGGTATTGTCTGATTTGCTGCGGTTTGAAGGCATTCCGTAATTATTTGAAAGCAATTATCAATATCTATTTTATTTTTAGCTGTTGTTACAATTTTATTTGATAATCGATGGTCTGATTGTTTTTTGATATTATTTTATGGTACGTTATTTTCTGCTTATCAATAAAAGTGTTAATACCCATACCAGCCGTTCTCAGATGCATTTTTATTTCAAGTGGGTTTCTCATCATGGAGAAATATTGTATTTATTTAATTAAAGTTTTAGATATGTTCGACCAAGATTATTGTTGGGTTTAAAGAATCATACACATTAAAATTATTGTTAACTTACTGCTTCCCTTCGCGTCAAAATCTGGAGTTCTCAGATATGCTTGGTGGACAGCATTCATTTCAATCTCTCTCATTGCTTTATGGTAAGTTACATGTTATTTTCAATTTATTTATAATTAAAGTATGTGGAACACAGGAACTAATCATTTGATGATATTGGGGTGGAAGAGTATCTGACCTCAATATCCAATTATCTTTTAACTCAACAGTAGGATTCTGTGTTCATTTTTTGCGTTCCAATTTTGGTTTCTGTACTCACACTGCTGTTAGAAATATGTGTGAGGTACTATATTCATGTATCAGCCTTCTTACGAGATACCATGTTGATAGATCTAATTTCAAGCAAGGTATTAATTTGAGATCTCCTCCTTTATATAACGTATTATTTTGGTTCATGTGAAGTACTACGTTCCATGGGTCGAAACATTATAACTGAATACACTTGTCTAAAGAATCCATACAATTATTTGTTAGTTAAGCATGAGAATACATTTATAGTTATAACTGTAACCTATTATCCATAACTTATTTAATAATAATATGTATTTTAATGGTCTTGAAACACGTGATTCTTATTAATTTACTTTTTGTAATGATCGTGCAGCGTTCTTTGTTGTTTCTACAACTGGAAAGAAAAAAACTCGGGAAGAACGGAATGTTTTGAAAAACTGTGTTTTACACAAACAGCTTGGTGCTGGAAAGATAACAACTGATGAATTGGATATATTGGAGGCTATGCCACTGATCCATGAAAGTGAGAAGAAGGCCCCGACAAAGAACGTTAAGAAGACAGAAACTAATATACTAATGAAGCAAAACTTTTGTTTGTTTGTTTTTGAATTTCGCACAAAGCTACTCGAGGGCCATCTCTGCTAGCTGTCCCTAATTTAGCAGTGTAAGACTAGAAGGAAGGCAGCTAGTTATCACCACCCACCGCCAACTCTTGGGCTACTCTTTTACCAACGAATAGTGGGATTGACCGTCACATTATAATGCCCCCACGGCTGAAAGGGCAAGCATGTTTAGCGCCACGGGGATGCGAACCCGCCACCCTCAGATTACGAGTCGCACGCCTTAACACGCTTGGCCATGTCGGGTCACACATAGAGAAGAAAATAATATCAAAAACAATCAGACCATCGATTATCAAATAAAATTGTAACAACAGCTAAAAATAAAATAGATATTGATAATTGCTTTCAAATAATTACGGAATGCCTTCAAACCGCAGCAAATCAGACAATACCTAAACAACAACATAAAATTAAGAATAACACATGCAAACCGCACAAACACCTGTTAACACTAATAAAGCACAGACGACAATACATGGACACAAGAGGTAGCGAATTAAAAACACAAATAAATAAAATAAGAAACCAAATTAGAGCAGAAGTTAAACAATTAAAACAAGAAAAATGGGAATACTTCTGCAATAAACTTAACGAAAAACAGCCCCGAAACAATTTTGGATACATCTAAAACAGGGGCGAAGATCCTGGGGGGATACATCCCTCCTTCATTTTAAGTGAGGTATGGTGCATACAATAGTTCCCCCCCCTAGTTTGGACTGTTGAATTGTTTTATTGCATCACAGGCCTACAAATTGTGTGTTTGTTCTTGTGATTCTCGTGTTCTTACAAATCGAATTACATAATTAGTCCTAGATGTAAGCTTTTTCAATAGCCGACATACACATCTCTAGTATAGGCGAGCTTCTAAGCTTTTCGATCTAAGCGATAGTTCGTAAGTATCAGTCAGTAGGCCTAAGTATACATGCAAGGCTTGCAAGCACTATCACAGAATCTATGTCTTGTACGTAGTGTAAGATTATGTAAAATTTTCATCACAACAGACTAAACAGAGCATGAAATTCGAAAATATCACTCCCAAACGTAAACTCCTGTGATCTAGGTCTGGCAGGCCATTTGTAGCCTGTAGCTGCATCAATCTTATGTTTATATTGTGCGGTTTTCCTACGCCATTTATTCTCATGCATGTCTAGTCGGTTTTATTGTCGAACGCCTTACTCTCCTAAGCTGCCGAAGTCGCTAACCATAGTGTACAGTTCACGACATGTTCGGGCCGCTCGGATCCATACGCGCCCTACATCACCCCCCTCTGCTCCCTTTTGTCTGAGCCTCGACTTTACAATTTACAATAGAGTTCATTAGATCTATGTTTGTGGCCCTCATTAATCCATGAAATTTCATATTATCACCGCCCTCTAATAAAGGGCTGGTGCTTTATGGTAAAAGAACAATATGTTCACTTATTATAGATAGTAAAAATATTGTATTTTCTTGTATAATTAGAACAGAAAAGGAGCAATTTCAACGGCCTGAAGCCTCTACTGTAATTGTATTGCTAGTTTTTGTTTAGGTGTTTTTATTTAATAGACGTGCTTATAGACATTATATCACAACGTATTTGATTAGCTGTAACAGGAATATAATATATTTGTAATTGTTTAAGTATTTTTTCGAGAAATTTGCAATTACTTGTGTTGTAACTTGCACACATTATTGTCCCAGCGATGCCCAGGAGGTCAGTCGGCTCGGTAGTCACTGTGAGGTTCGCGAGTTCGACTTAAATACATTGTACAGTTCAGTCCTACTTTCATTCTGTTCTATCTTTGTTAGTTGTACGTTAGAGTTTTTCAATAAAGACTGTATTTTAGCCTGTTGAGACATCTGGGAAACAGATTCCAATGATGACAAGCAAGCGTCTGAAACTTTCCCATATTAAACAGTTCTGCAAGCCAGTTAGTAGTACTACAAGTGACAATGCAGATGCAGATAATCCAACAACCTCAAGCAAAGGAATGGAAACTTGCAATACAGAGGAAATACCATGTTCATCAGAGGACGAGTCTGAAAATGCTTGTGCAACTATTGCACATCATGAACCACCAAACAGTTATGAAAGAAGTTTGTACAGTAATGAAAAATCTGACACTCCACAGATACAATGTGGAAAGCCATATCATCCAGACGCACAACTAATACCACGACAGAAAGCAAAATCGCAAAATATCAATTTCCAGGGCAAGTGGTTTGATGAGTTCCCATGTCTGCACTTCGACAATCAGACTCAAAAAAGTCATATGCTCTCTTTCGCCAAGGCGGAAAATAGATGCCTTTTTACAGGGAAATTGGAGAGGCCAGTGGAGTATACCTTCATATCCACCGGTTTTTGCAACTGGAAAAAGGCAAAACAGAAATTCAACGAATACCAATCCTCCTCTCAGCACAGATTCGCTATATCTCCAGAAGGTTCACTTAATGTAAATCTAGTGACTGTCTAGCTGCATGATGGAAAAAAGAAGCAGCAGGAAGAATACAAAAGACGTTTAGCAAAAATATTCAGAAGTTTACGTTTCTCACTGCGTCAAGGTTTAGCATTATGTGGACATACTGATACGGAGGGGAACTCCCCTGCAGTTAATGAAGCTCCTGGAAGAGGAAGATCCTGAGTTGACGGCCAACTTGATAAATAAAACCACATTCACATCACCCCAAGCTCAAAATGAAATAATGGAGATGTTCAGCCATCAAATACTGAGGAACAAAGCACACGAAGTGCAGCAAAGTAAAATCTTTGCATTAATGGTTGATGGCACTCAGGATGTTACAGGTGCCGAAAAGGAAGCAATATGTGTACGATACGTAGATGAGAACATTGACGTCCTTGAGACATTTCTTGGTTTGTACAGTGTTTCCAATACAACTGGTGAAACAATATCCTCGACTATACTTGATGTACTGACTAGACTCAATTTAACACTATCAGGATTAAGAACACAAATTTATGATGGAGCCGCTAACATGAGTGGTGCGTACAGTCGATGTCAGGCAAAAATAAAAGAGAAGCAACCGTCAGCTTTGTTTTTTCACTGCGGAGCACACAAGGCTAATTTGATTAGCAACATGCAGTTGAAGCTTGTGAATGTGTTCGAGATTCTATCCAGTGTCTTGCTTCAGAGATCAGGCAAACACAAGTCAATCTCTGAAAATATTGTATCGTCAAACAGCCACAATGATCCAGTTAAATACATCCGCCCACTGTGTCCAACACGCTGGTTGTGCCGCCTATCTGCAGTTACATGTGCTAATGATCACTACAGTGACATTGTTGATTCTTTGTTTGAATTAGCAAATGAAAAATCAGATGTAGCAGTGAAAGCACGAGGTATGCTGGACAGATTTGACAAAGGAAAGACATTTTTATGGTTGTTAATGGTTCAGCATCCCTTAGCTGCATCAGAGGAACTAAACCGTGCATTCCAAGCAAATTTAGCGACAGTATCTGGCATGATTGAAGCATCTGTAATGACAGTTGAGGAATTGCGGGTATTGTAAACAGAGGAAAATTACAACAAGATATTTGATGAAGCTGAGAAAAAGGTAACTTCCCTAGATCTAGTGCCTGTTGAACTACCACGCATTCGCATACTCCCCCCCCCAGAAGGATCACAGGTGATGGATCAGGACACCATTCTGCAACAACTAGAGATTACTACAGAAGCCAATATTTTGAATTTGTGAACACAGTCACAGAACATCTGACCACTAGATTCAATGCAGACAACAATGACTTGAGGCAATATCTGGCAGTTCAAAACATGATCACATATGGCAATATTGACAACTCGGTTATAAACTTCTATCCAGAAATCTCTGCACAACGGCCCGAGTTTCAGTTGCCCATGTTCAAAGGGACAACAAAAGCAGTATCTCTAAAAAGTGCGAAGGATACTTACTGTAAAATGCATGAAACCAGCCAGCAGATGTTTTATGAAGTGTTTCTTCTCATGAAAATTTTGCTTGTATGTCCAGTATCCAGCTGCGAATGTGAACACAGCTTTTCCGCATTAAGACGGTTGAAGACGTGGTTAAGGTCAACTATGTCTCAGTGCCGCTTCAACCATGTGGTAGCTTGTCACACTCACAAAGATGAGGTCGACAAGATAAATATAGAAGAGCTTCTGAAATAATTCATAAACAGATCATCACAAAGGAGATCTACGTGTGGTAACATTTAGACAAGAGGACTAAATGAATCTTACTTCAATGAAAAGTATGAGCAATTATGTGCTACATTGTATCATCTGCCACTCAATTCCTTGAGGAACATAGAGCCGCAATCACTGCGGTTTCCGTAACAGGTTTCTAAGTGAGTAGGTTGTTAGCCCAACTGTACCTAGCCGTCCCTAATACAGCAGTGTAAGACTAGAGGGAAGGCAGCTAGTCATCACCACCCACCGCCAACTTTTGGGCTACTCTTTTACCAACGAATAGTGAGATTGACTGTAACATTATAACACCCCCACGACTGGGAGGGCGATCATGTTTGGCGCGACGCGGATGCGAACCCGTGACCCTCAGATTACGAGTCGCATGGCTTAACGCGCTCAGCCATGCCGAGCCAGCTACATTGTATTGATGTGTAATTTTCAAGAGTTCGCAAAGACATTTTAATTAGTTTTATTAAACAACATGAACAGTTTTTCAGTAGATATAAACTTATCAAGGGTAATTACTAACTTCATTAATATTTGAAAACGTAATTCATGCAATGAAAGTTATTAGTAACCTTGTCAAGTATAATTGTCATCTTTTATACTGTACAGTGTGCAGGAATAAATTCATGTAGCAGTTAATGCATTTGTCTTTATTCTATTAACATTTTGAAAACTGTTCACAACACCTCACTTATACAAACCTAGATGGAAACCTTGAAGTATCGTGGCAACAAGATTACTCTGTGACTGCATGTTTACAGCTTTCAGATTCACGTAATCAGAGATTACCAATTTGCAAATTGAACAGTCCACATAAGTGGTTGCAAAAATCATCCACCCCATCGTGTGTAAAAAAATCTACGCCTCTGATCTAAAAAGACTAACAAATGCAGATACAACAACAAGAAAATACCCGCCTTTAGTGCACAATAACACCACAGCATATACAAATAAAGAAAAGATGAAATGTTCAAACAACAACGTGAAAATACGTTCAAAACAAATAACGACCCAGAGTTGAACACATACTATAATAATGAAGTAAATAACTTTATAACAAACAACAGTGAACTTTTTAAACCACTCTTCCCAGTAGACTTAAACAATTATCCAACCAACAACACAAACACAATTTCAGCAAAAGAACTCATAGAAACAATTACAAACACTAAAAATAAATCACTAGGAGAAGATGGTATACAAGCCATTCTTCTTAAGAAAGGCACTCCGAAATTATTTGAACATCTTACAGCAATTTTTAATCTATCAATATATTCTGTTATATCTTTGTTTCTTGGAAGCATGCAAATGAATTAATGTTCCACAAAGAAGGAAAGTCAGCCAATAACCCAAATAGCTCCAGACCAATCAGCCTGACCAGCTGTGTAGGCAAAATTCTATAGAGAATAATTAGTAACAGGCTCTCCGCATTCCTGGAGACAATATCAAAATTACCAGAAGAACAAATTGGTTTCAAAAAATTCAGACAAACAACAGACCACTTAATCAGATTAACAGAAACAATTGTAAATAGTTTTAATAAAAGAGAGTGCACTGTCGCTTGCTTTCTCGACATTGACAAGAGTTGACAGCAAGTTCGCTTGACTTGTTACCATTTATCTGATGCAGCGGTTCCCATTAACTACATTTTAACTCACCTTGATTTGCACGACATCATACACGACAGGGGGTTTTGTTGATTTTACAACCTCCATGAACACCTTATATTCTGCGTTTAGTTGTGGGGATGCTTTGAGTCAATCTGATGTTGAAATTACCCAAAGACATTACCCTTCCATCTGAATGATCTTCTTTCAGGTTCCATCCTCTTATAAGACTTTAAATAGTAAATGCTCTCATGACTCCGTACCGGCCTGGCATGGCCAAGCGTGTTAAGGCGTACGACTCGTAATCTAAGGGTCGAGGATTCGCATCCCCGTCGCGCCAAACATGCTCGCACTTTCAGCCGTGGGGGCGTTATAATGTTACGGTCAATCCCATTATTCGTTGGTAAAAGACTAGCCCAAGAGTTGGCGGTGTGTGGTGATGACTAGCTGCCTTCCCTCCAGTCTTATACTGCTAAATTAGGGACCGCTAACACAGATAGCTCTCGTGTAGGTTTGTGCAAAATTAAAAGCAAACAAACAAACAAAACAAAACACACGGTCCGCAGTAAGCATACGGACTTACAATGCTAAAATCCGAGGTTCAATTCCTCTTAGTGGAAAGAGTGTACATAACCCATTATGTACCTCTGCACGACAACAACTCCACTATCTTCGTGACTCACAGTAATAATAATACTTCTTCCTACTTAATTCTTTTCATTTTGACTCCCACAAAGAGTCAATTGATAAATTCTACCCACATATATTTTGTATGTGAATACGGGTTTTGAAAGATTCAACCCATTACAAATAGTTATAAACACAATTTTAAACATAATCATCACACTCACCACTGGAACCATTTGTCATGCTTGACAAATAGTATTTTGATCAATCAATACACCTCTTTACAAATATATCATATATATCCACAAAGCTATAAACCGTGACTGTCTTCGCTCATGTAACGTTGATCATTTTAATATATTTGGTCAATTATTCAACACGATGCAGAGGAATATTGGTGTTTAGCAGTTAAAACACTAAGAACATCACACTAGATGTGAAGTAACAACACGCCAGCTTACTCTGTGTTTCAGTCATAGTTGTCTACCACGTTAGCTTACTATATGTCTCAGTCGTAACTGTCTACCACATCAACTTATTCTCTGTTTCAGTTACAGCTGTTTAAAACGTCAGCTTGCTCTGTGTTTGAGTTATAGCTGTTTACGACGTCAACTTACTCTATGTCTTAGTCATAGCTGTCGACCACGTCAACATATTCTCTGTTTCAGTTACAGCTGTTTGCCATATAAACTTATTCTGTGTTTCAGTTACAGCTATTTATTACGTCAGCTTACTCTCTGTCTTAGTCATAGCTGTCTACCACATCAACTTATTCTATGTTTCAATTATAGCTGTTTCTCACGCCACCTTACTCTGTGTTTCAGTTATAGCTGTTTTTTACGTCAGCTTACTCTACGTTTCAGTTATAGCTGTTTACCACACCAACTTATTCTATGCTTCAGTCATAGCTTTTTACCACGTCAGCTTACTCTATGTTTCAGTCATAGCTATTTACCACGCCAGCTTACTCTATGTTTCAGTCATAGCTGTCTAACACATCAACTTATTCTATGTTTCAGTTATAGATGTTTAAAACATCAGCTAACTCTGTATTTCAGTCATACCTGTTTACTACGTCAGCTTACTCTTTGTCATAGCTGTCTACAACACCAACTTATTCTCAGTTTAAGTTATAGCTGTTTCTTACGTCAACTTACTTTATGTTTCAGTGATAGCTGTTTACCACGTCAGCTTACTCTTTGTGTCAGTTACAGCTGTTTACTACGTTAGATTACTCTGTTTCATTTATAGCTGTTTCTCACGTCAACTTACTCAATGTTTCAGTTATAGCTATTTCTTACGTCAACTTACGTCAACGTTACAGCTGTTTCAGTCATAGTTGTCTACCACGTCAGATTACTCTATGTTTCAATCATAGTTGTCTATCACGTCAGCTTGTTTTATGTTTCAGTCGTAGATGTCTACCATGTCAGTTTATTCTATGTTTCAGTTATAGCTGGTTACAACGTCAGCTAACTCTGTGTTTCAGTTACAGATGTTTACTACGCCAGCTTACTCTATGTTTCAGTTATAGCTGTTTCAGTCACAGCTGTCTACTACGTCAGCTTACTTTGTGTTTCAGTCATAAATGTCTACCACGTCAACTTACTCTATGTTTCAGTTCAAGGTGTACATAATGACAACAAAACATTCTAAGACACTTGAACTTCCTCCTGATGGCATCAAAACAAACATCCAGTGGCATGTTCTAAGTATTACTTGGTAACATTAATGTGCATCCAATGGCATGTTCTGACCGTCTCCATACTGTAGTCACATTACTCACCTATCTGAAGACACTAACATGTACTTTCGACCAAAAGTAATATGGTCATGGCAAGAATTTTATAGTAAAATTATATTCCTTAAGTTATATTCATGTCTTATGGCTAAAACTGTATATTTTGTTCTCAGACGTAGTTGTGTTATTTGAGCAAATACAATAACTTTGTCTTCTAATATCAAAGCTTTGAGGCTTCTTAAGCCTATGAAAGGTGACGAAAGTTCTGTTTCAGTGCAACGTTTTAATCACATACCTCATAACTGATTTATTTTGGAATTCATCACAGAAGATGTGAATAACAAAAATTGATTTTAAATGTAATTTTCACTCTTATTTTAATCTTATTAAAGTTCTGATTTGAAGGAATGCGAAAAAAATGCACAAACACGATTTTTAAAGGTCGTTGTGGATTAAATATTTTAGTGCACACTAAATAACACGCAGTGCTCGTAACTACCTGGCAATGAATTATTTCTCTAGCTGCTTCAGAAAACGAATTTCAAAATTAAACTGAGTCTAAATTAAAAAAAAACACACACACACACACTAAACCCAAACGAAAAAAAAAGCCGAGCTTAAAGTATAAAAACAAACTAAGCCTAAAATACGAAAACAAGAATAGCTCAATTACTTGGTATAAAAAGATGAAAAATAAAGAGAGTAACAAATATCCGAATACGCAATTTATAGAAAACGTACAATTTTTATTATTTTTACTGCTAGATTATTCAGCATTATCTGAACTGTCACACGTTTCTAGTAAGTGGCTTTACTGCCATCTGCATTTTTATTGCATTTTTATTTTCAGTATTTACTATTTCCTGTCTATTTTTGATGCGCTTGAATAAATAAAAAGAGTATAACGTACTTATTAAATCGTTTATATTATCATAAGCTATTGTATCTTTCATGATGTTAAGGTTCGCAGAAAATCCTTGAAATCATAACATTCACGTAAAAAATATTTATATTTTCCTAAACTTATACGAGCTTCTTGAAATCTTTTAATATCAAAATTCGAGGTGCGATCCATGTAGAAAGAACAATATTGATAACACATCGTGAATCTTAATACTTTAAGCAAACAAACACTATGATAACAGAAATAACATTTTTAAAAATTATTCAAATACTAGGAAATATTAATGTTCCTAATTATAGCTTTTATAAGCAATCTAATATTTATTATTTCATATATTTTTATTTTCTCACAAAAATAAAGGAAAGTATGGTGCGTTTTATTATTTCGCTTTTTCTGTGTTTTAATACTAGGTATCGCATAAAAAGTTAGTACATTTAAAGGCAAAGTATTAAGGTTTTCATCAAGTATTTAATAAAATGCTTCTGTGTAATCAGCCAAGTCTTTCAGTGGACGTGGATCACCAGCAACCATACGGATTTACACTGCTAAAAATCAAGGTTAGCTTCCTCGTGGTTGACAACAACACATAGCCCGTTGTATAACTGCTTGAAAACATCAACTATCAAGTCAGAAAGTTCCTTAGTTGTAAGATATTTTGCACAATAATTCAAATCACGTTGATGAGTTACATTGTAAATACTTCACACAGAGAGCAGCAATATGTTTCACTTGATTACCCCATTATTTTCCCGGTTTCTTTTTTCACCACGTTCAATCTGGAAAGAAAAGCAAGGCAGCTCCCGGAAGTTAGCACGTTGCCTTTAGTAATAGGATTCTCACTTTGAAAGTGTTTTTTTTTTTTTTTTAAAGTGTAAAACGTTGACGGATTATCTCTGTAGTAGAGTTAATAAAGTCTAACTTTCAACGATCGGTGGATACTGCGTGGATTTTTCTATTTCCAATACTCAGACGACAAATGCCAACCTATTTTCATAAAAACAAGAAAAAATTAAATCTAGACTCCTCCTAACCCTCCAGTCCGAACGTGTGTTGCATGTCCCACTTTTATTTAGTATCTCTGCAACTGACATCCGGACTACCACCCTCTGGTCATTTCAGTAAGCAGGCGTGTGGAAAGGAGAACATTGTAACCTTTCTTGCTTTGTGTTTTTTTTTTCTTTTGACAGACTTTCACGGTATAAATACAGCGTCTGAGAATTCCTTAGGTATCGCTTGCTTACTCCATAGTCTCAGAGGTTTAACAAACTCTACAAACATGAAAGTGGTGAGTGAATTGGTTAATAAGAAACTACGTTCTTTCATAGAGAACAATAGTCGCTCTCTGGTAAAATGGAACCAAAACCTAACTTTTTATCAAACTCGTGCTTGAAGTTCGTTGACTTCTGACCAAGGGGGCTTTTGTGTGTGTGGAATATATGTTGGATTAATATTACTGTTACTCAAGGTTAGCTTTATAGAAATACGGGGGGGGGGAGATGATAATTAGAGAGGGGCATTAGTAAAGTTTGGGTTGGTTTGTTTTGAATTTCGTGCAAAGCTATACGAGTGCTGTCTGCGCGAGCCGTTTCTAATTTAGCAGTGTAAGACTACAGCTAGTCAGCACCACCACCGTCAACTCTTGGACTATTTTTTTACCAATGAATAGTGGGATTGACCGTAACATTATACACCCCCGCGGCTGGGAGGGCGAGCATGTTTAGCGCGACGCGGGCGCGAACATTGCCAGGCCAATGCCAAAAAGCAGTCTAAAATGTCAAAGTATTATTGTGATAATATACGTCACGTTAGCCTTGTGTGTCCTTTCTCATTTACAAGCAGTTTCCTCATGAGAAAATCGTAAAAAAAAAAAATAATTACGAAACTGTTGTTGCCAGAGAAGTATGTAATTAGCAATAGGTACATGTAACTTAATACTATTAGAAATACGATGCATGCATTAAACATCATATTATGCCTTAGAGACAGACACTTACGTATCAATTTACCACTTGGAAATGAAACCATGTAACAAAATGAGCGATGTTTGTCAGCTATTTTAATGTTTTGTTTTATATCCGAGTTCGTGCTTTCTACCACAATGAAATTAATTTAAATAATTATCACTATTTTAATAATATATCAGTAAAATATTTTAGCGTATATAATAAATGTTGATTTAGGATGTACAAACGTGATTTTGTTTGGGGGGGGATTCTTACAACATAGACGACAATGTCCTGGATAAAAATATTATTTTCATCGAATATGTATACTTTTTAAAATACAATCGATTTTATGAATATGAAATGCTTATTTCTTTTAACACGTTTTCCAGTTATAATATATGACGTAAAAATAAATTAATTTATTGCTACAATTTTATTCTAGTGGTTTTTATATATATATTATGTTTATTGGCTACGTTTTTGTTGTTTTTCTTTAGGTTTTGTGATCTCGAGGCTTGCGTATTCTTGAATAGTTTTGTTGAACTTACTAAAATACATATCATTTATACAAACTGTGGTACCATATAGTTGTTGGTTCTTAAAATGTTAAAAAGTGGCATGACGTGCCTTACGCAGAGATTACTAATTAGTAAGCATATTTGTATAGCTGTGTATAAGAACGTTCTAATAAAGAAAAACGTTGTAAACGTTTCTAATCTTGTGTACCTCTCAATATATTTTTTATCTCGCGCGCTTTTAAACTCACGTGGATGACTCGTGTAGCTTTGCGCGAAATAAAAAACCAACAAAATCAGTTATCTAAAAATAAATGAATAAATACTACAACTGTATTTTAAATAAGTGTGTGTGTGGTGAAATGTTGTTTGGCGCGAAATTCATTTGGAGAAACTATCATTAAGTTTTCACCAAGTTTTGAAATAAATGTTTGAGTGTGTAGTTGTATTCCAATCGTGTAGAATCTTCATGCTTTTCATGTCTCGCCCCTTTTCACACACACACTAATTTATTCGTCAGGTTCTTACAGCTAAATTTATGTGTGAAAAATATGCTACTTTTAAAGCATAACCGTCATTATTTCAGATGAAAAAAAAGTGTATAACGTCAAAGGTTTGTGAAGAAATCAAATGTTACCTTGCTACGTGTTAATGCATTTATAAGTTACAAATCATACAAGTGAACTTTTAATATTTTATTTGAAAAATAAAAGTAAGGTTACAAATATCAGAAGTTACCTTATAAGTAAGGTAAGTGAAAACTACAAATAATTTACAGCTGTGGTATAATTACATGCTCTTCATTATCAGTGTGTGTGTTTGTGTATTTAGAGAAAATTAATAAAGTTAATTAAATTTGTAATAAATTACAATATTTTATCAGTAACGTTGAAATACTGATACAAAACTTAATGAATTTAATAAAGAAACTAAATAAAATTATTATGCTATTCTGTGACAAAGATAAGAATGTATTAAGTAAATATAAAGAAATAAAAGTTAAGACAGTTTACTAAAACTTTCAAATAACTATTTTTATTTATGAATAAGGTCATATAACAACTTGGCACAACTTTATGTCGATGTACACATTACCGCACATAAAGTGTTGTTTAGAGCACGATAGTAATAGTAGACTTAAAGAGTGGTGGTTGGGAGTTATACTAGTTAATTTAGATAACTGGATGGGAAGCTTTACACTAGTACAGGGTGTTCGGAAAGTCACTGTGCACTTGTATATTTATTAACAGACATGTTTCAACATAGAATACAGGAGGTAAATATGAATGACAATTATAAACAATGTTGAAAGTGACCCCGTTGGCATCAATACAGGCCTGGATCCTTCTTACTTCGTTCCTAAACACCGCTATCAGTTGCTGGCTTGAAATAGACTGAATAAAATATGATTACAAAACTGCACAGTGACTTTCCGAACACCCTGTATAATTCGTTTAGTGGGTTACCAATTAGTGCCTTTCTGCCATAATGGGGCTGAAATGCTAACTTCCAGAGGTAACTTTATTGAATTTACTTGTTTGGTTTTGAATTTCGCGCAAAGCTACACGAGGGCTATCTATGCTAGTCGTCCGTAACTTAGCAGTGTAAGACTAGAAGAAAGGCAGCTAGTCACCACCACTAACTCTTGGGCTATTTACCAATGAATAGTGGAATTGACCGTTGCATAACGTCCTCAATGTTGAAAAGGAAAGCATGTTTGATGTGACGGGGATTCGAACCCGTAACCCTCGGAGTACCAGTGCAGTGCCATAACCACCTGGCCACGCCAAGCCTCAGTTTAATTAATCCAGATGTTAGTACCTTATTTTTCTTATTCTTATTTTTCAGTTTTTTTCTTTACTATGGAAAGCAGTCAGCTACCCACAGCTGTCTACAGACAGTGAAGGGTTATATAGATGTGGGAAATCGCTCTCCTAATTTTAATTTCTACTGCTGTTTTTTTTATTTTACTTTATTTCATTTCTTTATGTGAGATTGGTGAATGAACTGATAGACGATGTATCTCCACCGCAATGTGGGTCCTACTTCTTCAGTCGCCTCTAAAACCTAGGGTACATTTTATACCTCACGTTATAGCTTGTACCCCGAGATTCTTTCAATTAGTGCAGTGTTTTTATTTTATTTTCGTTTTGGCTTGTTTTTGGTTATAACTAAATAATATATATTTTTTTGTTGTTATTCAAAATGCATTTCTCCATAATTGGCGTGTAGATAAGGGAGCTCAATTGTAGCAACGCACGTGATAAACCAATTTTGGGTGTGGCTGACATTATGAGGTCACTTATTTAGTTTTTAGGTTTACTGTACATCTACATAAATTCTAAGTATCTAACTTCTGTATACCTTTGTTTATTAAGTACATGTTTTCTTCTTCATTTCAGTTAAAAGTTTGTGGAGATCCAGAAAGATCGGATAATAAAAGGAAACTATTTTATTCAGTCATCAACAAGTAGATCTCTTAATTGAAAGCGAGCAAAATCACATGAAAGCAACTAGTAATACATTATATTCACACCCACTTTTAACAGCGATTCAACACAAATACATTCTTAACCACGAAGTAAAAAATGTACAGTGTCGCTGAAATAAGCTCCGGCATGGCCAAGCGTGTTAAGCGTGCGACTCATAATCTGAGGGTCGCGGATTCGCATTTCCGTTGCGCCAAACATACTTGCCCTTTCAGTAATGGGGCGTTATAATGTAATGGTCAATCCCACTATTCGTTAGTAAAAGAGTAGCCCAAGAGTTGGCAGTGGGTGGTGATGACTAGCTGCCTTCCCTCTCGTCTTACACTGCTAAATTAGGGACGGCTAGCACAGAGTAGCTTTGTGCGAAATTCAAAAACAAACAAACAAGTCGCTGAAATTATTTATAAACTTGAAATTTAGTCATAAAACGTAACGAGAAGTCCTATAAATTTCAACTTTTATAAGGTGGCCAGAACTCCTAGAAATGTCGATTATTATACAGTGGCCAAAAGACCACTTATAAAAACTTTCTTCCACCTTTAAACAGTGGACTTTTGGGCGACGTCATAAAGGCTTTCTTCTCACTGTTGTGATTTTGGTCTTACAGACCATGGAGGGTTAGTTCATTTAGATCACTTTCTCCACATAGGCTTTGGTTAACATAACATCACCAAATAAGCCCGAGATTAATGATTTTACAGTCACAGCTCCAATCATGAATAAAATTAAAAAGCAATAAAAATTAAAAATAATTACCAAATATATGGTCAAGTTCTAAGAAAATAATAAACTGCTTTCACTGAAAACATACAAGTACCTAAGTCAGGTTTTCTCGAAAGTTGTGCAATTTTCACTAGCACTGATTTTGTTGTTTGAAATAACACAAATGAGATGAAACATTGCTTACAATAAAAGACAAACTGTAACCACATATAAAAGACATAGATCATAAGAGATACATTTGTACAATATCTACAAGTTACAACTTAAAGCATTATAGTGAATATACGTTTAATACAAGAACCAACAGTTTTAGATAAGAAATGTGTAATTGGATAATATTCTATGAATAACAATAATATTTTGACACCGCACTGATAAAGAAATTATATGTTTTCACCCAATTAATGACACGTTTTTTATATTAAATTTTAAATAAAAGATTATTTGTTTCTTTTTTTTGGCCCAAAGCAACAAGTCTGTCTGTGAAAATAAATCGAGTTTAAACAAAACAATGGCCACAAGTCAGATACAAAACTCAAACACAATTAAAAAGAGGCCAATAAAAGGACGAAAACACAATTTACATCATGTAGAAGGAATATTATGCTATCAAACTAGAAATCTGCCTAATTATTCTGAAGTGCTTGCATCTTTATCAATGGAGTTTGGAATGCTTCCCAAGTGAGAGTCCCAGCACCAACGGTAGATTGGAGGTCCTGGAGAGAAGCAATCCTGTTTACTTACGATTCTGTCACCTTCCACACAATACATCAGGTAGAAATTACACATTTCATCATTGCCAGTTGGCCTGTACAGAAGTAAACAAAACAAAGTGTTCCGTGACGATAAAAAACCAACTTGGAAGTAAAAATGTATTCTCAAGATGACTGGTATGGGTAATAAAACTTTAATTAACACAAAGTACAGAACAACGTATCGATCTTCTGAGATCATTTTCAGATTCACTTGCAAACTCTCTTTGTTAACCTGAAGATGACTTAAGAAGACCGAAACGTTGTTCTGTTCTTTATGTTAATTAAAATTGTAATACCCACAATACATAAGTGTCATCAGAATGTAACCAGTTATTGAATTTACTTATTGTTTATTATTATATTTTTTTGTTGTTGTTGGTGGCGGTGGTATATAAAAACATCCATTTAACTTGAAAAGTATTCGTCATTTTAAATTAGAGACACAGAGGCACTCATAATAAGCATTTAAATTGTTACTGAAAATGACTAATTGCAACACGGAAGAAGACATTTAAAACAAAAAAAAATATTCATTTGCTTGGAATGTGAAGAATCCAAAAATTACTTGCAAATTAACACATGATACTTTTTATCATTTATTTTTCAGAAGATCATTAATCTGCTTTGGCACGAGTCCACGAGTTGACTGCAATCTTTACCAATTTTTGGATCGCGGTACCACACCTCAATTATGGCTTCAATTAGCTTATCATTCATAGTACAGTATTTTCCCCGAAATCTTTCTTTACAAATCGCCAAAAGATTTTCAATAGGATTTAAGTCTGGAGAGTTTCCAGGTCAGTCCATCACCTTTATTTGCATTGTAATAATAAAATTCTTCACACGTTTCGATGTGTGGCACTGAGAAAGATCTTGCTGAAAAATGCCAGATCCATCTGGAAATCTCTTTTTCAATTCTGGAACGACTCTTCTCTACAAAACTTCGATGTACTGTGGTCCTCGCATCATACCTTCTACGATATGTAAGCCTCCGACGCCATAATAGCTGAAAAAGCTCCAAAACATTTTCTTCAAGGGATGTTTTACGAACTGATTGATGTGAGATTCTCGAAGTTTCTCATATCGAAATCTGCGAACATGCAGACATCTTTGACCCTGTACAAAGAAATGAGTCTCGTCACTGAATAACACCTTCCTCCATTGTTCTTGTGTCCAGTTCTTGTATTTCAGACCCCATTGATACTGTTTTTTCTTTCTTGAGTTGGTAAGAAGTCGTTTTTTGATTGGTCTCCATGCCCTTCTAACGCAATTTCGAATGACGTAATATTCCTCAAATTTCGTCATATATCCCAAAAATAGGTCGACCGTACTGCAAAACACAGCTAATAACGCCGTCTGCGTGAAAAAATGACTATTAAAGGAAATCAGCGGGTCCAGCGAGCCTACACCGGCCGCCAAGTTAAAAATATTGTAAAATGACCATTTGTCTCAATTAATTTGTACAAGAGTGTAGTTCATAACTATACTAAATATTTTCCAAGTAAAAAATATACTAAAAAACAAAATAAATGTCATATTTTTGTAATCACAAGGAAATCAATCATTTGTATTATATTTTTGTTTGTTTGTTGAATGTGAAATAAAAATGTTAAAACGTAAATATTTGCTTCAGAAATTTCTTACCCAACTTCAGTGTCAACATCTCTGAAATTTTTCATCGTACAACGAGCAGCCTGTTAATAAAATATTCAAATTGACTGTTAAGTATAACATGTATAAAAATAAAGAATACCATGATTTATATTAATGTATATTTATTTGCTCCAGTATTATAACCTCATAACTAATAATTTTAAACATTTTAATTCAAGCTTTCTTTACCAGGGGCGTAGATTTTTTACACCCGATTGGGGGGGGGGGTGATTTTTGCAACCACGTATGTTGACTGTTCAATTTATAAATTGGTAATCACTGATTATGTGAACCTGAAAACTGTAAACATGCAGTCACAGAATAATCTTGTTGACACGATACTTCAAGGTTTCCATGTAGGTTTGTATAAGTGAGGTGTTGTGAACAGTTTTTAAAATGTTGACAGAATAAAGACATATGTGTCACAAATTAACTGCCACATGAATTTATTCCTGCACACTGCATAGTATAAAAGATGGCCATTATACTTGACAAGGTTACTAATAACTTTCATTGCATGAATTACGTTTTCAAATATTAATGAAGTTAGTAATTACCCTTGATAAGTTTATATATACTAAAAAAACTGTTCATGTTGTTTGATAAAAATAATTAAAATGTCTTTGCAAACTCTTGAAAATTACACATCATTACAATTAAGCAATAATTATTCATACTTTTCATTGAAGTAAGATTCATTTAGTCCTCTAGTCTACATGTTCCCAAACATAAACCTCCTTTGTGATGATCTGTTTATTAATCCTTTCATAAGCTCTTCTATATTTATCTTGTCGACCTCATCTTTGTGAATGTGACAAACTGCCACATAGTTGAAAAGGCATTGAGACATAGTTGACCTTAACCACGTCTTCAACCGTCTTAATGCGGAAAAGCTGCGTTCACATTCGCAGCTGGATACTGGACATACAAGCAAAATTTTCATGAGAAGAAACACTTCATAGAACATCTGCTGGCTTGTTTCATGCATTTTACAGTAAGTATCCTTCGCACCTTTTAGAGATACTGCTTTTGTTGTTCCTTTGAACATGGGCAACTGAAACTCGGGCCGTTGTGCAGAGATTTCTGGATAGAAGTTTATAACCGAGTTGTCAATCTTGCCAGATGTGATCATGTTCTCAAGTGCCAGATATTGCCTCAAGTCATTGTTGTCTGCATTGAATCTAGTGGTCAGATGTTCTATGACTGTGTTCAAAAATTCAAAATATTGGCTTCTGTAGTAATCTCTAGTTGTTGCAGAATGGTGTGCTGAGCCATCACCTGTGATCCTTCTGGGGGGTCTGCGAATACGTGGTAGTTCAATAGGCACCAGATATAGGGAAGTTACCTTTTTCTCAGCTTCATCAAATATCTTGTTGTAATATTCCTGTGTTCGCAATACCCGCAGTTGCTCAACTGTCATTGCAGATGCTTCAATCATGCCAGATACTGTCGCTGATTTTGCTTGGAATGCACGGTTTAGTTCCTCTAATGCAGCTAACGGATGCTGAGCCATCAACAATCCTAAAACTGTCTTTCCTTTGTCAAATCTGTCCAGCAGACCTCGTGCTTTCACTGCTACATCTGATTTTTTATTTGCTAATTCAGATAAAGAATCAACAATGTCACTGTAGTGATCATTACACATGTAATTGCAGATAGGTGGCACAACCAGCGCGTTGGACACAGTGGGGGGATGTATTTAACTGGATCATTGTGGCTGTCTGACGATACAATACTTTCAAAGATTTTCTTGTATTTGCCTGACCTCTGAAGCAAGTTCATGTACCTATTGGATAGAATCTAACACATTCACAAGCTTCAACTGCATGTTGCATTATTAAATTAGCCTTGTGTGCTCCGCAGTGAAAAAACAAAGCTGACGGTTGCTTCTCTTTTATTTTTGCCTGACATCCACTGCACGTACCATTCATGTTAGCGGCTCCATCATAAGTTTGTGTTCTTAATCCTGACAGTGTTAAATTGAGTCTAGTCAGTACATCAAGTATAGTCGAGGATAGTTTCACCAGTTGTATTGGAAACACTGTACAAACCAAGAAATGTCTCATGGACGTCAAGGTTCTCATCTACGTATCGTACACATATTGCTTCCTGTTCGACGCCTGTAACATCTTGAGTGCCATCAACCATTAATGCAAAGACTTTACTCTTCCAGGATCTTCATTAACTGCAGGAAGTTCCCCTCCGTATCAGTATGTCCACGTAATGCTAAACCTTGACGCAGTAAGAAACGTAAACTTCTGAATATTTTGTCTAAACTTATTTTGTATTCTTCCTGCTGCTTCTTTTTCCATCATGTCGCTGGACATTCACTGGAGTTACATCAAGTGAACCTTCTGGAGATATAGCGAATCTGTGCTGAGAGGAGGATTGGTATTCGTTGAATTTCTGTTTTGCCTTTTTCCAGTTGCAAAAACCCTTGGATATGAAGGTATACTCCACTGGCCTCTCCAATTTCCCTGTAAAAAGGCCTCTATTTTTCGCCTTGGCGAAAGAAAGCATATGACTTTTTGAGTCTGACTGTCGAAGTGCAGCCATGGGAACTCATCAAACCACTTGCCCTGGAAGTTGATATTTTGAGATTTTGCTTTCTGTCGAGGTATTAGTTGTGAGTCTGGATGATATGGCTTCCTACACTGTATCTGTGGAGTGTCAGATTTTTTATTACTGCACAAACTTGTTTCACAACTATCTGGTGGTTTGTAATGTGCAATAGTTGCACAAGTATTTTCAGACTCGTCCTGTGATGAACATGGTATTTCCTCTGTATGGCAAATTTCTATTCTTTTGCTTGAGGTTGTTGGATTATCTGCATCTACATTGTCACTTGTAGTACTAGTAACTGGCTTGCAGAACTGTTTAATGTGGGAAAGTTTTAGACGCTTGCTTGTCATAATTGGAATCTGTTTCCCAGATGACTCAACAGGCTAAAATACAGTTTTTATTGAAAAACTCTGATGTACAATGAATGAAGATAGAACAGAATGGAAGTTGGACTGAACTGTACAATGTATTTAAGTCGAACGCGCGAACCTCACAGTGACTACCGAGCTGACTGATTGCCTGGGCATCGCTGGGACAATAATGTGTGCTAGTTACAACAGAAGTAATTGCAAGTTTCTCGAAAAATACTTAAACAATCACAAATATATTATATTCCTGTTAAAACTCATCAAAAGGCAAACACGTTGTGATATAATATCTATTAGCACGTCTATTAAATGAAAACACCTAAACAAAAACTAGCAATACAATTCGAGTAGAGGCTTCAGGCCGTTGAAATCGCTCCTTTTGTGTTCTAATTATACAAGAAAATACAACATTTTTACTATCTGTTTTTTTACCATAAAGTTCCAGCACTTTATTAGAGGGCAGTGATAATCTGAAATTTCATGGATTAATGAGAGCCACAAACACAGGTCTAATGAGCCCTGTTGTAAAATCGAGGCTCAGACTAAAGGGATGGGAGGGGTGATGTAGGGCGCATCTGGATCCGAGTGGCCCGTTAACTGTACACTAAACGTACACTATAGTCAGCGTCTTCGGCAACTAAGGAGAGTAAGGTGTTCGACAATAAAACCGGCTAGACATGTATAAGAACAAATGGCGTAGGAAAACCGCACAATATACACATAAGATTGATGCAGCTACAAGCTACAAATGGCTTGCCAGATCTAGATCATAGGAGTTTGAGACTAATATTTTCGAATTTAATGCTCTGTTCAATATGTTGTGATGAAACTTTTACTTAACCTCACACTACGTACAAGACATAGGTAGATTTTGAGATAGTGCTTGCAAGCTTTGCATGTATATTTAGGCCTACTGACTGATACTTACGAACTATCGCTTAGATCGAAAAGCTCAGAAGTATGCCTATATTAAAGATGTAAATTTCGGCTACTTAAAAAGCATACATCTAGGCCTAATTATGTAATTCGATTGGTAAGAACACGAGAATCACAAGAACAAACACACAATTTGTAGGCCTGTGATGCAATAAAACAATTCAACAGACCAAACTGTAGGGAGGATGATTGAATGCACCATCCCCCACCTAAAATGAAGGGGGGATGTATACCCACCATCCCTCCGGAATCTACGCCCCTGTTCTTTACTGTATTACAAAATTTCAATACAATTTCCACAGAAAACACGTAATGACCTTTGTTATCCCTCACCACGATATCTCCTTGCAAAATTGTCAAGTTGTTCTGAACAGGGTAGAACATCTGAAACAGGTAATATTAACATTAAGTTAATATTATTTATTTCGTATAGAAGTATTTAATATTATGAAATTTAAATAGTTCTCACGTTTCCTGGTTAGTTTTAATTGCACACATTTTCAAAGATTATCGAATTGTTTCTACAAATACCTGTGGTTTCAGAAGGTCATGTTTTCCAATCAACAGCCACTGGCCATTAGGCTTAAGAACATATCCTGCCACAAGCATGAGAAATATACATACATGTTTAAAAGTTAAAAACTAAAAATATATAGAAACTTTTACTAATGCACTTAAAATTCATTAAGAATTACACATCCCTCGAACAAACTTATAATATAAATAAAAGGGTTATTTGTCTTTTCAATACATATATTTACTTCACTTTCTTATATTTCAGGTTACATATATTCAAATAAGTTTCTTATTTATAATTACTTGCTTCAGTGATAAAGATGTCAAATAGCATGTGCAACAAAACATTTTTATTTGTCTCAATAAACACATACTTGTCCATGTATAACCTAAAAAAATGTCTTCTTAAAATAACTTGCATACCCCTAAACTGAATAATACAGTAGATATTGAAAGTTTTCCTTGTAAAACACTTGGAGAATTACAAAAATATATTTAACTGATGTGTGCAACATTTGTTATGTGTGTATTGTATTTACTTACTGTTTGTTATCAAATGCAATTAATAATAAAGTATGAAGGAAATATATTAATCATACTTGAAAATATAAATTCCTCAATATGGAAATAAAATACATAAATTACCAGCACCTTTATGTATAACAAATAATAGGAATTGTTTAAAAACTGTGATGGAAAATGAAATGATTGAATGGTATAGATTAGGAGAGCCAACAGAATGGAGACAATTATTACATGAGTTCCAATATCCTTAGAGAAATTCCATGAATTCATACTAATATATATAAACACCAGAATATATTCTGCTTTATTTAATCAACTTTCTTTTCATATTGATTTACATAATTTCTATAGTTTCCAGTGACTACATATAAAAGCAGAATGAAACAGTATAATATTACATTCATGTCCTATAGTGAAAAATATGTTTAAGTGAAGTTAAACACAAAGCTACACAATGGGTATCTAATCCCAGTTTATAGCGTTGTAACTCTGCAGACATGCTGTTGTGCCACTGAAGAAAAGATGGGATGAAAAGAATCCATCAATATTTAGCAAAATTCACTCTGATAGTTACTTGTATTCATATTTACCTATGTGCACGTGTTTAATTTTCTCTTGTGGTATACAGGCTTATCATATGTTTTAATATAGAAATTTTTCAAAGTTTTCATTTATTTTGGTGCATGTAGTTTTAACTTTCTTTTGACCCAGTTACCTACAGTTCTTGGTCATTCACCTGATGTATCACTGCTGTCTTCTTGTGAGACATATTTCTTTAAATATTTACATACAATGTGAAGATAATTAGAAGTGTTTTCCATTGAAAGGTCAGGTGACCTTATCATGCAAGAATAACACCAAAACAATCTCCCTTATCTAGCAGTGAAAGTGATAAAAAAAATCACATGGGTAGCACAAGAAATATGGGCAGACTAGGAATATTGTTTCCTGTATATAATGCCATGCATGCTTTTCTCAGTCTGGGACAACTTAATAATGGAGAGGGGGAGACTCTTTTCAACAAAGGAACTTTCTTTAGTCCATACAAACATTTTTTATTTTTGAGAGTCAAATATTGTTTTGTTGTGCCAGTGTCTTAAGCGTCAATCAAAGTTAGAAAATTCAGACTCGCTCTACAATAAATTTCTGTCAGACCTCCAGTTATTCTGTAGAGAAAAGTTTTATCATTCTTGGATAATATTACAGCATATGAGAATAGTGCAGCCTCAGTTTTTTGTATTTACTTTTACTTTCCCAACCAAAAATACAGACAAGAAATGTTATTCCGATTCCAATTTTTAGCATTACCAAATAGATATATAGGAGAACCGAGCAAACAACAAATTTAAGCAGACTGATAAAGTAAGTCCAATAGGAAGTACTCACTCTAAGTGAGAAGGACGTGTGAGTTGAAATACTGAAGTATTTATATATGATGCAAATAGAGGGCATTGCTGTCCTTACTATTTGTATACCACAATGCAAATTACATAGCAGCTGGAAACCAAATATGAACGTATATGTGTGTGTGTGAGTGTGATGTTATCAAGCTTCAAGTTTAACACAAGTATGTTAGCAAATACTTACCCAACTGGTGAGTGTGTGTCCGAAAAGCAAAAGGATAAATTTCTATTTGGTCCTGGATCATACATTCTGTTTCCACGTGCTCTAAATGCATCCATTAGAAAGATTAATTTCAATATCCAAGTACATTAAAGAGAATATAAGTAAATCTTTTTGGTATATTATAGAATGTTAACATATTCAAGCATTAATTTTATATTTTAAGTTGAAAATTCAATTAGCCATTTCTTTCAGAATACGAAGATTGATGTTCTGTGGTTATATTCCCAAAATCATCAAAATAAATTACTGCAACATAAATTATCCCTCTTAAATGCTGGGTGTTTTACTTAACAATATGAAAACAATTTCAATGGGAGCTTTGAAAACATGAGATTTATAAAAAAATATGCTAAACCTCAACTGTCAGACTGATTTCAATGACCAATAAATATATCACTTAAAAGGAACACACAACTATCCTGTAAGAACAACGACCCAAATACAAAATTATATGGACACTTCGACTAGTAATCCAAGGGTCGCGGGTTTGAATCCTCTTCACACCAAACATGCTCGCCCTTTCAGCCCTGGGGTGTTGTATAATGACGGTCAATGCCACTATTCGTTGGTAAAAGAGCTGCACAAGAGTTGGCGGTGGGTGGTGATGACTAGCTGCCTTCCCTCTCGTCTTACTATGCTAAAATTATAGACAGCTAGCGCAGATAGCCTTCGTGTAGCTTTGCGCGAAATTAAAAAACACACCAAAAAAACAAACTTCCAAGTACAGTGAGCTTACTGCTGGTGCACACCAAAAAACAAACTTCCAAGTTCAGTGAGCTTACTGCTGGTGCGCACCAAAAAAACAAACTTTCAAGTGCAGTGAGCTTACTGCTGGTGCACACCAAAAAAACAGACTTCTAAGTGCAATGAACATACTGCTGGTGCGCACCAAAAAATAAACTTCTAACTGCAGTGAGCTTACTGCTGGTGCGCATCAAAAAAACAAACTTCCAAGTACAGTGAGCTTACTGCTGGTGCACACCAAGAAAACAAACTTCCAAGTGCAGTGAGCTTACTGCTGGTGCACACCAAAAAAACAAACTTCTGAGTGCAGTGAGCTTACTGCTGGTGCGCACCAAAAAACAAACTTCTGAGTGCAGTGAGCAGTGCTGGTGCTTACTGCTGGTGCACACCAAAAAAACAAACTTCTGAGTGCAGTGAGCTTACTGCTGGTGCGCACCAAAAAAACAAACTTCTGAGTGCAGTGAGCTTACTGCTGGTGCGCACCAAAAAAACAAACTTCTGAGTGCAGTGAGCTGGTGCGCACCAAAAAAACAAACTTCAAGTACAGTGAGCTTACTGCTGGTGCTGGCTTACTGCTGGTGCACACCAAAAAAACAAACTTCTGGCACAAAAAACAGTGTGAGCTTACTGCTGGTGCGCACCAAAAAAAACTTCTGAGTGCAGTGAGCTTACTGCTGGTGCACCAAAAAAACAAACTTCTGAGTGCAGTGAGCTTACTGCTGGTGCGCACAAAAAAAACAAACTTCTGAGTGCAGTGAGCTTACTGCTGGTGCACACCAAAAAAAAACAAACTTCTGGCAGTGAGCTTACTGCTGGTGCACACCAAAAAAAACAAACTCTGAGTGCAGTGAGCTTACTGCTGGTGCACACCAAAAAAAACAAACTTCTGAGTGCAGTGAGCTTACTGCTGGTGCTGAGCTTACTGCTGGTGCGCACCAAAAAAAACAAACTTACTGCTGGTGCAGTGAGCTTACTGCTGGTGCGCACCAAAAAAACAAACTTCAAGTGCAGTGGGCTTACTGCTGGTGCGCAAAAAAACAAACTTCTGGTGCAGTGAGCTTACTGCTGGTGCACACCAAAAAAACAAACTTCTGAGTGCAGTGAGCTTACTGCTGGTGCACACCACAGTGCAAAACAAACTTCTGAGTGCAGTGAGCTTACTGCTGGTGCGCACAAAAAAACAAACTTCTGAGTGCAGTGAGCTTACTGCTGGTGCACACCAAAAAAACAAACTCTGAGTGCAGTGGTGCGCGCAAAAACAAACTTCTGGTGCAGTGTGGCTTACTGCTGGTGCGCAAAAAAACAAACTTGAGTGCAGTGAGTTTACTGCTGGTGCGCACCAAAAAACAAACTTGCTGAGTGCAGTGAGCTTACTGCTGGTGCACACCAAAAAAACAAACTTCTGAGTGCAGTGAGCTTACTGCTGGTGCACACCAAAAAAAAACTTCTGAGTGCAAGCTTACTGCTGGTGCGCATCAAAAAACTTGCTGGTGCAGTGAGCACTGCTGGTGCACCAAAAAAACAAACTTCTGAGTGCAGTGAGCTTACTGCTGGTGCACACCAAAAACCAAAACAAACTTCTGAGTGCAGTGAGCTTACTGCTGGTGCACACTGGTGCAAAAAAAACAAACTGCTGGTGCGCACCAAAAAAAAAAAAACTTCAAGTGGCAGTGCAATGCTTACTGCTGGTGCACACCAAAACAGTGAGCTTACTGCTGGTGCGCACCAAAAAAACAAACTTCTGAGTGCAGTGAGCTTACTGCTGGTGCGCACCAAAAAAACAAACTTCTGAGTGCAGTGAGCTTACTGCTGGTGCGCACCAAAAAAACAAACTTCTGAGTGCAGTGAGCTTACTGCTGGTGCACACCAAAAAAACAAACTTCCAAGTACAGTGAGCTTACTGCTGGTGCGCACCAAAAAAACAAACTTCTGAGTGCAGTGAGCTTACTGCTGGTGCACACCAAAAAAACAAGTGACTTACTGCTGGTGCGCACCAAAAAACAAACTTGCAGTGAGCTTACTGCTGGTGCACACCAAAAAAACAAACTTCTGAGTGCAGTGAGCTTACTGCTGGTGCACACCAAAAAAACAAACTTCTGAGTGCAGTGAGCTTACTGCTGGTGCACACCAAAAAAAAACAAACTTACTGCTGGTGCACACCAAAAAAACAAACTTCTGAGTGCAGTGAGCTTACTGCTGGTGCACACCAAAACACAACTTCACACAAACTCTGAGTGCAAAAAAAAAAACAAACTTCTGAGTGCAGTGAGCTTACTGCTGGTGCGCACCAAAAAAAAAACTTCTGAGTGCAAGCTTACTGCTGGTGCACACCAAAAACAAACTTCTGAGTGCAGTGAGCTTACTGCTGGTGCACACCAAAAAAAACAAACTTCCAAGTACAGTGAGCTTACTGCTGGTGCGCACCAAAAAACAAACTTCTAAGTGCAGTGAGCTTACTGCTGGTGCACACCAAAAAAACAAACTTCTGAGTGCAGTGAGCTTACTGCTGGTGCGCACCAAAAAAACAAACTTCTGAGTGCAGTGAGCTTACTGCTGGTGCACACCAAAAAACAAACTTCTGAGTGCAGTGAGCTTACTGCTGGTGCACACCAAAAAACAAACTTCTAAGTGCAGTGAGCTTACTGCTGGTGCACACCAAAAAAACAAACTTCTGAGTGCAGTGAGCTTACTGCTGGTGCACACCAAAAAAACAAACTTCCATGAGCAGTGAGCTTACTGCTGGTGCACACCAAGAAAACAAACTTCTGAGTGCAGTGAGCTTACTGCTGGTGCGCACCAAAAAAACAAACTTCTGAGTGCAGTGAACTTACTGCTGGTGCACAAAAAAACAAACTGCTGGTGCACACCAAGAAAACAAACTTCTGAGTGCAGTGAACTTACTGCTGGTGCACACCAAAAATGCAAACTTCTTAGTGCAGTGAGCTTACTGCTGGTGCACACCAAAAAAACAAACTTCCAAGTACAGTGAGCTTACTGCTGGTGCGCACTAAAAAAACAAACTTCTGAGTGCAGTGAGCTTACTGCTGGTGCGCACCAAAAAAACAAACTTCTGAGTGGAGTGAGCTTACTGCTGGTGCGCACCAAAAAAACAAATTTCTGAGTGCAGTGAGCTTACTGCTGGTGCGCAACGCACCTAAAAGAGCTCAATCTTAATTTTCACTCTCGAAACCAGTGGTTCTCAACCTGGGAGTCCTGACCCCTTGGGGGGTTGTTTAAAGTTTCTCAGTGGATCACGGAAGATTTGAGATTTATTGGGGAAATCACGGAGCAGTTTGTAGTTTTTGTGGCAAGTGCCTGTAACTGCCCACCAATGAGAAACACGTTGAAGTGCGGTGGTCGAGATGCTTGTTGCGCAAACATCTGTCTAATTTTGAGTAAAAATTTTCATATATTACAACGTTTTGAATTGCCTAAATTTTTAAACTATATAATATTAATACATCGAATTTAAAATTTAAATATCAAATTCAGTACATTTTCTCATTATATATATATATATTATATCAACCCTCACACTGGGTGAATAAGTAGGTTTTGTATGATGTTTAGTAATTCCATGGATTTTACATTTGTTTATCACTTGTAGCATTTCTCAAGGTCATTTATTTGTAACATTTTCAATAAATTAGGATCTTTATATACTTTTATTTTATTCTATCTTTACGCAAAGTTCACCATTACAAACATTATAATATGGGTCACGGTAATACCGTGGAGAGTCTCAGGGAGTAATACGACGAAAAAGGTTGAGAACAACTGAGTCTAAACGATGTTCAGGTGAATTCCGTCCTATTTTCTCATCAAAATACAATAGGTGAATATATCGTTCGTTGGGTTTACGACGCTAAAATCTGTAGTTCGAATTTCCGCCGTGGACACAAGCATGTTTCCATCCCTTCAGAAGTTTTCTTGTAACTTCAGAAGTGCCACTCAACTGGCCTTTTCCTCTCTAAAACTCTTTATATTTTAATATTGGGTGGAAGCAAAATGTATTTGTGCCCCTTTCAGAAAATATTGGTGGAGCCATCACCACTCATGTTTCTACTGGTTCAAAACAGAAATGGTCGGGAAAATGTAAATGTTCAAAAGAAAGAAAATATTCAAATAATTTGAAGGATTGAGAAATGAAGTACTTTCTAAATAATTACTTCCATTTTTATTATTTATACCACACCTAAAAATATTATATCCATCTTTCATTAGCTTGCTTTGGACGGCAAATGTTTTTTTCTTTCTCACTATAAGATATATTTACATAATAGCATCTTCTCGCTGTTAGGCACGGCATGGCCAGGTATTTAAGGCAATCGTCTCCTAATCCGAGGATCGCGGGTTCGAATCCCCGTCATACCAAATATGCTCACCCTTTTAGTCGTAGGGGTTTATAATGTGCGGTCACTCCCACTTTTCGTTGGTAAAAGAATAGCCCAAGATTTGGTGGTGGGTACCCTCCCTCTAGTCTTACACTGCTAAATTAGGGACGGGTAGCACAGATAGCTCTTGTGTAGGTTTGCCCGAAAATCAAAACAAATTTTCTCTGTTTACGTTCTGCCATTATTTATACCTGATAATACGCGTTGTATATAATATATTAGAATTATACCACTCATATATCAAAATATATATTGATTTATTTGTTGGATATCATTACAGTTAGCCAACAAATAAATCAATATATATTTTGTTAATTTTTAAGGTTTGTGTATGTAGCTTGTTTAGATGAAATACTAATTCTAATTACTGATAACAAGTTCAAATAGGTTTTCAGAAAGAATATTATTTTCACCATTCATTCTTATGTCTTAGATTTTAGTCATTCTGTTAAGACCAAGAAAAGCAAATATGTTTTTAAATACAAAACTTAAAAACGAAACAGATGCTACGTTTGTTACATTCATGCTTTCTTCCTTTAATAAAGTTTAAAAAGTTCTTTATAAACATGACTGCAATAAATGATTGTATAATATGCTGAATGTACCATATTACAGCTTTGTATTATGTCTTATTCGTAAAAGATTTAAAGATATTCAAATGACGTGTTTTTTTTTATTTTTGTACTGGTAAAACAACTGGAAAAACAGATACTGGAATATAGCAACAGAACTTGGAATCATATATTAAATACTGACTAAATTCGTAATGTAACAGACTTCATCTTAAGAAAATACTTTCCTACCATATGGTAGTATACGTACAAAACTTCAAGCTATGTACTTAAACAGAATACTTACCACTTTAGGCTGAACATCAGGCATTAGTAACGGAAGCTTTATTTCAGCAGAAACAGGATGTAACATACACTTTAGGCTTAACCACAAAATCCAAAATATTGTGACTGAATAGAGCTTCCTTAGTCGTGATGAGAAAGCCATTTTAACTACTGGTCCTGCACGTCGTCGATATGATATAAGAAGTCGCTGCTGAAACGTGGGATGAAATTATATCGATTTTTGTGCGAGTATTACGTTTCTAAGTGTGTTGCTAAGCTACCACACACCTCAAGTTCTACGTGCTTGTCCCAAAGTGACCCCCCCGGTCCGAGGTGAACAGCGATAAAACAAATTACACAAGTAATAACAGACTGTTTCTGTGATTGAACAGAAGCACAGAGCAAGCTTAAACAACCCGAGCTCACGAACAACTTGTTTGTGACGTTACAAGGTTCCTGAAAGAAAGTTCACCGGTTAATAAAAATTAAACACTGACCATTGAGCGCTCAGAAATCTTGGTTAACGTAACGTTCAAGATAATTTACACATACGAATATTATAGTAATATTATTCTTCTAAAAAATAGCATTATGTGATTGAATCTTAACTTCCGTTCTGCGAAGATGTGTTTCTTCTTTTCCTGTTCCTCTGTTATCAAACTTCCTTCCTTTTCTATATAAATTTCTCTCATTTTACTTATCATATTACATTGTGTACACTTTTACAGAAGTGACATCACCTTACCACGAGTGGTTTCTTTCATCGTTTCGTTTCTTTTACATATTATACATATAAGTTCGTGTAGGTAACATTGGACGCCAATGAACTGTCATGAAAACAAAACAAAAAACAGAGTTATATTTATATTTGGAAACAACAAAGGAACATAACATTTTTTTAATATTTGTATTTTCCTATGCACATAAAGTTGTTCAAAAGACACTATATCAGTGAAGGTTCACAGTTGCACAGGTGTAAGTATGAACGCTAATTAATGCTAAAAACGATTTTTCGATAACCGTGGCGGGCTTAGCACAGACAGCTCATGCGCTAAACAACAAACGAGCAAAAATCAAAATGCCGAAGAATCGTTAGAAAAAAGCGAAAAACACTGCTTTCTATCTCAAAATACAAAACGAGTGTAACATTTTTACACACGTGCAAATATAACTTAAAGGCCCAGCAGAGCCAGGTGGTTGAGGCAGTCGACTCGTAATCCGAAGGGGGCGTATTCGAATTCACGTCATCAAATAGGGTCGCTCTTTCAGCCGTAGGGACGTTTTAATGCAAAGGTCAAAAGTAGCCCAAGAGCAGGCAGTGGGTGGTGATAACTAGCTGTCATTCTATAGACTGTTAAATAGCAAAGAGCCCTCGTGTAGCTTCATGCGAAATTAAAATTAAGACACGAAAAAACAAACTTTAAAACAAACTTGTACGTAACGCCAACCAACAATATATATTTGATACTTACATGTTTTGTCTACAACTCGACAACAATCTGAATATTACGCCCGAAAATAATATTTCACTTAATACATTCAACAATATAATTCGCTTAGCAACTAACTACGTGTAGAACACTTGACAACAGAATTCTATAAAATATCCTTACTCAACTTTTAAGCTGACTTTCTCTCGCGCAGTGAACTAAAATAAGATTTGAAAAATATCTCTTTAGCTGAATAAAATATTCGGAAAAAGAAGAAAACAAACTTTTAATACTACTGATAAAGCATAGCTTATACATAAGTCCCGAGAAAACAACTCCACCGGTTCATCAAGCTTACCGGGTTCGTTAGGGACTCGTAGCGAAGGAGACCAGGCGACATTCTCGAGGAGAAATTTTCATTTAGCCTCGAATTTCGACATGATACAAATACCTGTGTGTAAAGGGAAATCACAACCTAAACATCTATGGAATCTACTAACTTTCCTTCTTCATCCCGCACCAGGTAAAATGTTTACATTTTATACTGAGTGGCTGACGTTTGTATAGGCCCGAATGGGTTAATGTTGTCTATGTGAATATGATGATAAATGCGAGTAAAGTAGAAAAAGTGAAGGCAAAGGCACGAACGTTGTGTTAACCTGTTATTACAGTAAAAAGTAAGCTGACAGCACCCAAAACAAAGTACCAATCCAAACCGGCCCATTCAGAGTTGGGAAGGACAGATGACTCAAGGTGCCCTAGTTGGGATTTACAGATCCAATGCCTCAAATTTTAGGTGGAGAAAGTGCCCCGAGAAAACCTACTTTCACTAGTTAGGACCGAGTGAAGCCCCTTTCAGTAATTTCTTTTTCCTTCCCATTTAAAGTAGAGTTTGGGTAGTAACATGCAGAATAATCGGGTGATTGACCAATGAAAGTAGGTTTTCCAAAGGCACTCCCCATCACACACACAACCAGTTTCTAGGAATATTTCCCTTCAAGTCAGACCCCTTGTTTATTTTAATCTATATGTATATCTATTCAAACTTCTCACTTTTAATTTTAATTCCATTTATTCTACTTTATTTTTATTTTATTATTTAATTATTTTTAACATCTGCCGTAACATTTTTCATCTTGGAATACGATCGCAATAAAATCGATTTTAGGATTCGATTGGGGAAGTCATACAAAACGAATGCACTAATGAAAACAATTTCACAATAAAAGGAGATGTGACAACTTAAATACCGTCTCCCGATGGTGCAGCGGTAAGTTGGCAGTGATAATAAACAGTTTTACTTGCAATACATTTGTAAGGTATTGTATCAAGTCAAAATATCACACACTCACTTTGATTTCCTCTCATCGTAATTTGTGGATAATATTTTGGATTTCATTTGTTTTTTGAAGGAAAACATTTAATCAACTACGATCAATTGTAAAGTCTTTAAATAATTAAATTGTATTTCCTTTGAAGTTCATAATATCAATATTACAGTACTCTTTTGGCCTTCTTTGTCAGGGGGGTAATAGCCAGATGAAGCTTTGGATCAAAAGAAATATCATATAGGTTCGAGTATTTCCTCATATTTCCAGGTTCCAATTCTTTAAAAATTGTCGTCAATGCTTTTGCTCAACATTTTAATATTATCTGTTATACCATTTTCAGGTCGTTTACCCCAACCATTTTTGAACTCTTCAGTGATACCAGTACCATTAATATTAACAATTGTTGACACGGTATCATATCCTTTGTCATGAAATATTACTTTACAATCTTCACTCTGTTTATCAGCATGTTGAATACAGCATAAAAAATTGCATCTTTTCTTTTTTACATCTCGCTCCATTAAACACATGCTGGACTATCCTTAATTCAGCTGTAAATCCTTATTTGTGTAAAAACATTTTTTTCCTTTTTGTCTATTTCACCCAAAGAAAAAAACAATTACATTCACAGACACAGTTTGCTAAGTCCTTTGAACATAATGGCTTTCTTTATTATTTGTAATACAAAGAATTATTTTGAATAAGAATCACAATTTTATCAAGAGTCTTTGAAATAGTTGTCAACAATTTCGATCCATTGACTTGGAGCAGCCAAAAATCTACGAAAGCTAAAGATATGCTAAATTGTTGTCTTATTGGTCAATGACTTTTCTCAAGAAAGAAAACAAGAAAAGAGAATTTTTTTTTTTTTACTGCAGATACGTGCGTGTGTTTTTTATAGCAAAGCCACATCGGTCTATCTGTCTCGTGCACTGAGGAGAGTCGAACCCCTTGATTTTTGCACTGTAAATCCGTAAACATACCGCTGTACTAGCGGGAGCACTACTACAGATAGAGGCAGCGTTAATTAAGGTAAGACTGGAGTCTGTTTAGAGCTAACTGGAAGTGTAACGAAGAAAAACAGCAACCCAAGAACCAATAACTCAAAATGATATGCCACTTCTCATTCTTCGACTATATTTAGGTTCTCAGCTTTTCTTCCTTTTACAGCAGTAGTTTAAGTGAATTGAGCTAATGAAATAATAAAGTAAATATTTTGTTCCATGTGATATTACCTAAAACTTTCTAAACTAAAAACAAGATGAAGAAGGACTCTTTGATCGTTTATCACTCATGATTTATTCAAACTTAAAATGTGTTATTAAAGGAAAAAAGTTAAATACCCGAAACGCATACACAAATAAAAGAACCCTGGAAGTTAACCATATTTTGATAACGTCACATAGCACTTAAACAGGTGCAAGTGCACTCCCAATACAATAACAATTTGTCTTCATGGCATGAACTGTGGGCCTGGCATGGCCAAGCGCGTAAGGAGTGCGACTCGTAATCCGAGGGTCGCGGGTTCGCGCCTGCGTCGCGCTAAACATGCTTGCCCTCCCAGCCGTGGGGGCGTATAATGTTAGGTCAGTCCCACTATTCGTTGGTAAAAGAGTAGCCCAAGAGTTGGCGGTGGGTGGTGATGACTAGCTGCCTTCCCTCTAATCTTACACTGCTAAATTAGGGACGGCTAGCACAGATAAACCTCGAGTAGCTTTGTGCGAAATTCCAAAACAAACAATGGCATGAACTGCAGTGCCAGAGCAACCAGACATAATCCACTATTATTTGAGGCAGTATTGCACATCATTGAAATAGGGTTTCAAATTTTCATTTACGCCTTCCCGTAATTTGTTACGACAATTCCAGATGTACACATTTCTTGGGTCCACAAGTATATGACGATTAATCTCGTAGGAACTTTCACTGAACCATCCTAAAGCTTCGTAAAACATGATGGTATTTGTATTATAGCAGTTAACGTGTTTGTGCTTTGGATATGCACTTTGGAGACATAACTACTTTGTAACGAATGATAGTCAAGTTTTATACTTTGGTCAGACAAGGGCACGTCAAGAGATAATAGGTGTTACTGTTCATTTTTATTATGTCAGACTATTTCTATTTTACTTATAATTTTTGGTTGAACCTTCACTCTATCCCATGACATTTCGAAAGTGTGGTGAAGCAACAGTGAGTAACATGACGTCACTTCCAACCGATCCCAATATCAATTGGCACAACGTTCTTGGATAATGTTACATCCATCAGGAGAATGGAACCATGACGTTACTTTCACTGTTCATCCTAAACGGTAGCCTGCTATGGGTGCATCTGTCTTGTTTAGTTCTTGTTCGCATCCAACAATAGAATCCTCTAATGGGTGCAGCCACCTGGATGAACCCATTGGTGGTGACACAAGCATCTTCGATGTTATATAACAAGTTTCCTTATAAAGGATTACCCTCAAATTCAACCAGATTAAATACACAGCGAATCAAATAACAAACCTATGACAATTATTTTTTATCATCATTGATTGATGATTTGTCTCTACATTCATAATTAATACTCAACAAACAACCAGCCTTCTTCAAACACAAATGATTAGAAACTAAAGCCACTGTAGGTCAGACCCCAAACTTTTTGGAAACTTCTTGTGGATGAAATGATGTTTCAGTTGGCTGTTGTTTAACACTTAACTTCGGTAACCTTACACGAATGCCTTACAATGTTAAAGGCATCTGATTACCATTTTTTTACTTCTAGTTTGGGTAACCTTACAGAATGTCTCTGTAGTTTCTAGGTAGCTGTTGCATGGTATACTTGTTACTGTCTGATATATTTTCAGGCTGTTTCAAAGTAACATCCCATCCACGTGATTTTTGCTTCGTTTTGTTTGAATAAGTTATTTACTTTATTCATGGTCCTTCTCTCTCATCTCATTTCATTGATTTGTTGTTTTTTCTTTACACTAGTTTTTATTTTTACACTTTAATTATTTCATACATTTTACATTTTTGCAAACTTTTATTTCTTTACGTCCCTGTTCATATGCTGAGAAACATGTAGAAAACTTTGGTGATTGTCCATAACTACCACGACACATTATGTTTGTTTGATTTTTACTTTTCTTGTTCCACTCAGTGTTTCTGTTGTTGTTATTTTTTGAACCATTAGCTGGCAGAGTTAGCATTTTATAGACTTAAAAAAAAACACACACCATATCTCAATAGATATTTTATTTTTAATAAATATTTTCTAACGATGTTCGAATATTTACAAGAAACGTAATTTAAATAGAACGATTGTGATAATACAACAGATGTGACAAGTGAAGTCTGGGAAGACACTGGCTGACGTAGATGTTCATGGTAGACTTTGATTTCTCAAAGTTAAAAGGTTCTTTATTTTTCTTCTTTCAGTTTACGGATGGCAAACTTGCAAATGTATGTTGTAGGATTCAGATTTAGTTCGCTTTGGTTCCCCGCTCTATTGGACAACTTTTTACACTAGTGTGTGCATATTACCGGCAGCTTATTAAACTCATGTGAGCCTCATTTTTAGCAACTAATATAGTTTAACTCGAGATTACAGTGTCTATAAACAATATATCAAGCTCCATCTACAGGAAGTGAAACAGGGTCCATAACGCAAAAATGATCATAAAAACCTCAAGACTCACACTTTGTATCTATCGCTCATGGACCTAATGAGTTTCCGTAAGAATTTTGGTGAATATCCATTCACATCGTGCGAAATAATTACATGGACACACAAGAGACAGTAATATTGTACCTATAAAGATATAGGAAGTTATAAAGTATGTTTTATTAACTGAAACAATTTCTGAGACTCACAACACTGTGACCTCTGTCTCCTGACGCATTGTTTAATGATCGCTCGTCTTTACAATTTCCGTGCAATATAATATCCAGTACTAAAGGTACGGGCCTGGCATGGCCAAGCGCGTAAGGCGTGCGACTCGTAATCTGAGGGTCGCGGGTTCGCGCCCGCGTCGCGCAAAACATGCTCGCCCTCCCAGCCGTGGGGACGTTATAATGTTACGGTCAATCCTACTATTCGTTGGTAAAAGAGTAGCCAAAGAGTTGGCGGTAGGGTGGTGATGACTAGCTGCCTTCCCTCTAGTCTTACACTGCTAAATTAGGGACGGCTAGCACAGATAGTCCTCGAGTAGCTTTGTGCGAAATTCCAAAACAAACAAACAAACTAAAGGTACATTGTATCTAGTACACGTGGACAACTTCCAAGCGCCATTTTCAAAAGTTCGATTACACATATTTTATGGAACAGAGTGGATACCCTTTAATTTTCAAGCTTTTGATATATGTAACTATAGAACGGATATGTTGTCGAAACAACTTATACACACGTGAGTTATAACACTTTACCAAATGGAAACCGTTCTGAAAACGTTGCGTATTGTTACCTGAGGTATATTCACTCTTGTGCAAATTAATTAAAACAAGACGGAAAATTACGATTTTTTTCAATTTTTTTGTGTTTTATTTCTGAGAATCCAAAAATTACAAATTAATACATTATATGACCGCCTTTATTTTTCAGAAGATCATTAATCCGCTTTGGCATCGAGTTCACGAGTTGACTGCAATATTTGGATCGCGGTACCACACCTGAATAAGATTATCTTTCGTACGTAGTACAGTCTTTTCCGCGAAGTCTTTCTTTACAAATCGCCCAAAGATTTTCAATAGGATTTATGTCCGGAGAGTTTCCAGGCCAGTCCAGCACCTTTATTCACGTTATAGACATAAAATTCTTCACAAGTTTCGATGTGTGGCACGGAGCCATATTTTGCTGCAAAATGCCATCTGGAAATCTCTTTTTCAATTCTGGAACGACTCTTCTCTGCAAAACTTCGATGTACTATGGTCCACGCATCATACATTCTACGATATGTAAGCCTCCGACGCCATAATAGCTGAAAAAGCTCCAAAACATTTTCTTCAAGGGATGTTTTACGAACTGATTGATGTGAGATTCTCGAAGTTTCTCATATCGAAATCTGCGAACATGCAGACATCTTTGACCCTGTACAAAGAAATGAGTCTCGTCACTGAATAACACCTTCCTCCATTGTTTTTGTGTCCAGTTCTTGTATTTCAGACCCCACTGATACCGATTTTTCTTCATTGAGTTGGTAAGAAGTCGTTTTTTGACTGGTATCCTTGCCCTTCTAACGCAATTTCGAATGACGTAATATTCCTCAAAATGTCATATATCCCAAAAATAGATCGACCGTACTGCAAAACACAGCTAATAACGCCGTCTGTGTGAAAAGATGACAATTAAAGGAAATCAGCGGGTCCAGCGAGCCTACACCGGCCGCCATATTGAAAATATTGTGAAACGACCATTTGTTTCAATTAATTTGCACAAGGGTGTACATGGCTTTTGTGCTAACCTATGTGTTGGTATACTTGTAACTTCACGGTTTGTATATTGAACATCACCTTATATACAGTGCACAAACTTCTCTATATGTGTGTAGCAAAATTATGTACATAAAGTATAAACCCTTGTGTACGTCCATATTCATTAATAAACGTCGAAAAATTATTTAAGTTCTATTCTAAAAGGGTAATTCCAAATTTATTATGGAGTAAAACTATTTTTACTCCCTTGTTACCAGTTTTCAAATCGATAGATTAGAAGGAAAACAGACAACTCTCATGCTGCTCGGACTGATTAATGGGTTTCGATAGTCATCGAGTGGGTGAAAGGTGTTGTTGATTTGTTACCCCCTCCTGTGATAACCATTTCTAAATTAGGGTTAGCTATGCCTGAACTTTGGGGTCCCTGACCCAGCTGTTTTGCCCTTGTGTCACAAAACGTTATTACCTTGTTACGATTTAACTTTTTAGTCAGTATGATTCATCCACATTATTTGTGTTTTTTTGCTGTTTTTTAGGAAACATCATACTTCGCATCGTCCGTACATTTTAAGACTGATAGGAAAAGATTCTTCAACAGAAAGCGAACTTAACAACAGAGACTTTCATCAATATACAGGTAAACACAGCAGAGACAAGTACCGTGTATAATGTCACAATAATTTCTACTAGATGAATAATGGATAATTAAACTTTCTAAGGACAATTACGGTCCGGCATGGCTAGAGGTGTTAAGGCGTGCGACTCCTAATTCAAGGGTCGCGGGTTCGAATCCCGGTCGCACCAAACATGCTCGCCGTTTTAGCTAATATTAGCTTAATATTATGTGACGATCAATTCCACTATTCGTTGGTAAAAGAGTAACTCAAGAGTTGGCGATGGGTAGTGATAACTAGCTGCCTTTTCCTCAGCCTTACACTGCTAAATTAGGGACGGTTAGCACAGATAGCCCTCGAGTAGCTATGTGCGAAATTCAAAAGCAAAAACAAACTTTCCGAATTTCCGTTACGTTGCTATGATACAGTGACGCTCAACAAGCAGTGATAACAAGCAGTGAGACTGTTTCTAGTGATACCCATCAGTGAAACTGTGTTTCTCGTGATAACCATCAATGAGACTGTGTTTCTAGTGACAACCATCAGTGGGACTGTGTTTCTAGTGATAGCCATCAGAGAGACGGTGTTTATTGTGACAACCATCAGTGAGACTGTGTTTCTAGTGATAACCATCAGTGAGACTGTGTTTATAGTGATAACTATCAGTGAGACAGTGTTTCTATTGATAACCGTCAGTGAGACTGTGTTTCTAGTGATAACAAGCAGAGAGACTGTTTCTAGTGATACCCATCAGTGAAACTGTGTTTATTGTGATAACAATCACTGAGACAGTGTTTCTAGTGACAACCATCAGCGAGACTGTGTTTATTGTGATAACCATCAGTGAGTGTTTCTAGTGACAATCATCATTGAGACTGTGTTTCTTGTGACAACCATCAGTAAGACTGTTTATAGTGATAACCATCAGTGAGACAGTGTTTCTATTGATAACCGTCAGTGAGACTGTGTTTCTGTTGACAACCATCAGTGAGACTGTGTTTCTAGTGACAAACATCAGTGAGACTTTGTTTCTGGTGACAACCATCAGTGAGACTGTGTTTATAGTGATAACTATCAGTAAGACACTTGTGACTTACGACCAAGTTTACTTGAAAATTTTATACTATAAAGAAATAGAGAACATTTTCCTATTGGCATTTATTATGATTCATTGAAAACTAGAAACTCGAATAAATAATTCAGTATTATTTTTTGCCATTTTAATGAGAAAAAAAACATATAACTACGTAACTTTAATTTCATGTGAGACAAATTCAACGGAAGTAGATAATTACTACATGTTTTGAGCTTTCCAATGTGACTGTTTTCTAACACTTTGACCATTTACAAAAACTGTTTTAAAATCTCGAAAAGATAAATAAATTATTCAAGTTAAAATTTGCTCTATTATAATGCATTATTAATTTTTACTTATGATTTTAATTTCTAGTCTTTACAAGACAAAATGTTCACAAAATTACATTTTTGTCAAGAACCGGGCTGTAAAAAACAACGTAAAACTATTATTTTAGTGTAATTTCTGCTCTACAATCCACATTCTAATAAAACTTGAAACAATCAAATATTTGAGAAATTAAATGACTTCATGGACCTTTAATATCTATTTTTATTGTAGGTCTAGCTGTATTTTCTTTACACAAATAACACACATGGTACAAGTTCTCAGAGAGAGATATATTTGGCAGACAAGGACTTTGATAAAAACACTCTAAGTAATAGAATGCATTTACTTACTTGAATAACCATACTTAATATATCTTCTATTTTAATTGGAAGTAACAATGTGTTTCTTGTTTTAGCCAATATACTGAAGGTATTTGCATATTTTTCTGCTATAACCAGAGACGCAGCATCCATGCCATACTACAAATCACACCCTAACATTTCAGTGTAGGAAAAAAACAAGTATATCTCAATAAAAATATATATAGTAATTAATTTCAACATGTGTCACAAAGTGCAAGCATTATGTGATTTTTTGATCAGTTGTTATTCTATTTCTTTAACAGGTTGTCCCAAGTTTATCGTGTGAACTACCAATACCTGAAAATATATCATTAATGTATACATGAGGGCTGGGTTGTTTAAAATATCTAATCAAAAAGAACTTCTGGTTGTTACAAAAGTGATTTTTCACAAACATTATCACTGAACAGTGAACACGAATATATTGAGTAGAATGCATTTTATAAGATCACAGAACATTGAAAAGTTATCATCTTACAAACTTGACGTGAGAACCTTAACTTTCAGATGAATCATAATTATTATTATTTATACAAAATATAAACCTAGGACTACAAATTACATAGATTGTCTGGAGAAAAACGTTTATCAAATTCATAAAAGTGTTAGAGGAATGAGTTTCTATCTCATACTTAAACATCAAACAACAAAAATTAATCTTCTAATAAAAACACTCACTTTCAGTGTTCATAAACTTTGAAAGAACAGTTTGTATTTTATACATTTGAAAAAAAACTTTAATAGATATAAAACACGAAAACATTTTCAAAGAACAAAATTGCTCTTCAAATTTGGAAATCATGAAATCACAGTTTCAAAAACTTTTAACACAATGACATTCAAGTGTATCAAAATACAGTCAAAATTATTTCAGTTATTGGATACTCAGATAAATATATTTATATCTCATCAGACGAAACAAATATATAATAAAAAAGTGTAAATAATGTTGTATAACAAGTCTATTCTCATGGATATTTTATCAAATAATTTCTGCTTATCACTTTGTTCTCTCTATTGTAAGCTAAATAATAAATTGATAAATACGTAACTAGCTGTTCTTTTCCCATGTTTAGAAACTGAGACATTTGCACTGGTCTAAAACTCCGAAATTTTCAATCATTTATTACATTTTCACGTTCATCTTATTCTGTTTCAACATTAAATGACCGGTTTCTGCACAGCACTTTCTGTGAAAGTTCTTACTTGGAAGGAGAAGTGTGCAATTTTACAGACGTTTCAACAAATATTGGTGGAGATAACACATATCGTTCTCACCTAAACCACTACAATGGATAACGGTTTACAAAACGACCATACCTAACACTACAGCAGTCAAATATCTCATTATAACCATAAACAACTGCATTCGTTGATTTGACCTTCAGCACGCTGTGTAAAGCATTTTTTATGTAAAAACACAAATCTTAGCTATCGAGTTATAAACACGAAGTTACAAACAATTACAAATTTCAAACACTAAATAGTTAAACAATCATGATTTAAGAATGTTACTTACACGCACGTTACATTGTTGGACAAAGTGTAGCTTGTCATATAAATAACCAGAAAAAGAGCAAATGTCTACACGACGGTATCCTACTATTAAAGATACCCCTCATAATTACTTGCTTTGAGAGTAATTCCATATATGTTTTTACCTGCATTATCTTTTGCTATTATTCTAATAATAAACAGCTACGTTTTTGTTTGTTACTGTTTACAACCTCATAACTATTCTTACTTTCTTCTGATTGATTGAGTCAAACTTATGCAAGTCATTTTGAAACTTTGTGAAATAAAACGTGGATACCTGAGCATCAAGAATATTTTATGTTAAAAATCAAAAATCACCATTCATAGTTGAGACCAAGGATAAAGAAGTATTGTTGTTCAAGAGATAAAAACCTTATTTTCAAGAGGCTGGTTCTACAATTTAAATAATATGGTGGTTAGATTACTTTCTGAACAATTTGGGCGCTCAGTGGCTCAGCGGTATGTCTGCAGACATACCTCGCGAAAAGCCGGGTTTCGATACCCGTAGTGGGCAGAGCACAGATAGCCCATTGTGTAGCTTTGTGTTTAATTCAAAACAACAACAACCGAACAATTTGCACTAAAATCTTTAAAACTCAGTTCTATATAAATAATTTCATATCACAAGTGTGCTAAGAAGGAAAGTTATTTTTCCTATTTTTGTTCTGTGTTACAACAGTTGTTTTCCATAAGGGTTTGCCCTTCAGGGAGGTAGGTTAGCCCTATACTCTTCATCATGTATATAAACAATATGTCACTGAGGGATCCCAACCATGGATTCTCTTCACAGTTCGCAGATGATGTGCAGTCTGGAAAAGTGCCGCAACACCCACGATAGCAGCCACTAACATACAACCGCAACTAAACATAACAAGTGAATACTATCAAAAATATAGAATAAAAATAAACAGCAAAAACACAACTCGTAGTCTTTACGAAATTGACAAAACACAAAAAACAACAGCCAGAAATATATATGAATGGCACACTACTCCAGATTACCCCATCGGCAAAATTTTTAGATCTGACCTACGATTCAAAACTAACTTGGATCAATCATGTGAACGAAATTAAAAATAAAGTCTGGCGAAGAACTAACTATGCTAGGAGTTTAACTGGTAAAAACAGTGGATCATCTACAGATAATATACTAAAAATCTATAAAACATATATTAGACCTGTAATAGATTATGCAGCTCCAGCATGGATAACTGTAAGCAATAAAATAATTAAAACTAAACTACAAACAATCCAAAACACACTTCTCACAACTGCATACAGAGTTCCAAGAACTATATCATCTCAATTCATTCACAAATACTCGAATATACCAACCATACTAGATAGACTCCTACATTGTACAATTATGTACTTTAATAAGAATTGGATGAAAAACGAATTACTATGCGAACTAGATAGGTACCTCATACATGATGATGCTAGTCCTAAATATCTCTCCCAAGTTAACTTATATTTTAAATATAAAAATAAATAAAATATATATATACATGTATTAAACAATAATAAAAATGCCACCAACAAACTTGACATTCTGCTGATATAATAAAATAATCACTATATACGAGCCACAATACATGGACGTTTGCCCTGAAAAGGATCAAAATAATATTAAGTTCTACAATTATAAATACCAATCCGTCAAGAACATTTGTACGGGGAGGAGAAAGAGGTCACAGAGAACCTGACCCTCCAGGGTATGAACTTTTCTTACCCAAACACCGACAGACATTCCCATTCAAGGTTCATGAACAGAATCACTCATTATGCCCTATACCTTCTGCAATCAGAACGCACAGTTATAAAACAGCCAGATTCCTTGTACCTGTTCTTAAACCATTAATATTTAATGAATTTACTGTCCTATACTCATTTTTTAACTTGTTAGAGTTAAAAGATCTACATCTATGTTATGACTGTTTAGTGTTTAGTTTTAATATAAATTATTTATTCACAAACGTTCCACTGGATTAGCTTATTGACATTTGTTTGCAAAATAATTGCAAAAAACAACAACTGTTTTATAAAAAACTGTTTAGTGTTTAGTTTTCATATAAATTATTTATTCACAAACGTTCCACTGGATTAGCTTATTGACATTTGTTTGCAAAAACTCTTTCAAGAGGAGTCCTTTGTTCATGGCTAATCCAGATCTGGTTTTCAAAAGAGAGTTGGCATCACTACCTGTGTTTCTAGTGACAACCATCAGTGAAACTGTGTTTCTAGTGACAACCATCAGAGAGTGACAACCATCAGAGAGACGGTGTTTCTAGTGACAACCATCAGGAAAACTGTGTTTCTAGTGACAACCATCAGAGAGACGGTGTTTCTAGTGATAACCATCAATTAGACTGTGTTTCTAGTGACAACCATCAGTCAGACTGTGTTCTAGTGATAACACACAGTGATACTTTGTTTCTAGTGACAACCATCAGTGAGACTGTGTTTCAAGTGATAACCTTCAGTGAGATTGTGTTTCAAGTGAAAACCTTCAGTGAGACTGTGTTTCTAGTAACAACATAAGTGAGACTGTGTTTCTAGTAACAACATAAGTGAGACTGTGTTCCTAGTGACAACCATCAGTGAGACTGTTTCTAGTGATAACCTTCAGTGACACTGTGTTTCTAGTGATAACATAAGTGAGACTGTGTTTCTAGCAACAGCCATCAGTGAGACTGTGTTTTTAGTGACAACCATCAGTGAAACTGTGTTTTGTGATAACCATCAGTGAAGCTGTGTTTCCAGAAATCAATTTTCACGTTCTTATTTGCAATTCTTTTCTTATTTTTTCACAAGTAAATCTGAGCAAATCAGTGAATATTAATAAACAGGAAAATGTTAGTTATTAATATATATGTTGCATAACATGTGAGATAATTGTATATTTTACCACGGATAAGTTAAGAGCAAAAAACAATAAAACATATCACCGAAACTAATCGTGAATATCAGCTTTTCATTTAAGTTACGTATTTTTACCTTTAATCTGTAGAAAAGACCAACTGTTCTTGTAACTTCTTGAAGAATATAGAACCAAATGGAAATCTAAAATCTTCAAAAAAGGAATTTTCGAACAAGAAAATCGACATTGTCAATGGAAAGCAGCCGAACACAAGAAGCAAAGCTGGTGGTTTGAGTTTCAGTGGGCGAACAACGAATCTAGAAACTCACAAACCAGTAACATCGGGAAAAGTATGAATCGTTTATTGAGATTCTTAAGTAACATCTTTCGTGGTTTGCATAGTAACAAGGTTCATCCTGTTCGATCTGAAGATAATATCGCAACGGAAACAGGCGTTATACCAACTGAAACGACTTCAGAGACAGATAATGAATCTTGGAAGAAGTTTGATACATAAGTTGATGGTGAGAGTTTCAATGGAGAAACAATGAATGAAGAAACTCACATATCAATATCGCCGGGAAAAATGAAAAGTATGACTCGTTTTTTAAGGTACTTTAGCAACATTCCATTTCAAGAAGAAACGACAAGTAAAACTGACTTTCGACCAATAACAAAAGGAAAACGTCCACATGCAATCAAACGTGATGACAATTTGAACCTCTGTGGTAAAATGGAACTTTTCACAACAACTCTGAAGGCGTTTGTGGCACCTAGTGCAGAAAAGCTAAACCACATTAAGCTCAAAACAATCTTGAATGTTGGGAAAGACAACTTACAATCTACAATTACAATCAAAGAAGCTTTTGGTGGACTGACTGGAGACAAAATAAAACTCAGAAAACCACACAGTAAAACTGTTTTGTCCAACTCCAAAATGGAAGACAAAACTACAGCTGAAACAGATTACCAACAATCGGAGGGAGCACAGTGCTCAAATCTAATTAACCAGCCAGATAACGAACAACGAACCAAGGAACTAAGAAAGCAATAACATCGGGAAAAATAAAAACTATGACTCGTTCTTCGAGGTGCTAAAGCAACATTCCATTTCAAATACGTCATTAGGTACGCAGTCTATGCCTTAGCGTGTATACGTTAAGTTGTTGTCAGAGAAAATTATTACAAAATAAAATATTTGAAGTCTTGCTATTCGTTGAAAATTTTAAACTCTATAACCCTCAAATTAATATGATTTTTATACCATTAACTATTGCATTATATTTGTTTAATTTATGTGCTTGTATGTTACGACTCTAACTAAATAAAATTGGTTTTATTGTTTGTGTCTTTGTTTTTTAGAAATACGAATATATCTACACAATGGGCTGTCTGTACTCTGTCTACTACGGTATTTGAAACCCGCCTTTTAGCTGGGTGAGTCCCAAGCATACCACAATTCAACTAGGAGGCTATTGTTTAGCTTGTTTTTCAATTTCGCGCAAAAACACACAAGGCTATCTTTGCTAGCCGTCCCAAATTTAGCTGTCTAAAAAAGAGGGAAGGCAACTAGTTATCACCGCCATCTCTTGAGCTACTCTTTTATCAATGAATAATTGTATCGACTGTCACTTTATAACACCCCTAAGGCTGAAAGGGCGAGCATGATGCGACGGCGATTCAAACCCTCGACCCTCAGGTTACGAGTTGAGTGCCCCCACCACCTAGCCATGCCGTGGCGGGGGCAATCGGTTGTAACCATTCATCTGATTCAAACTATATATGGAACGACAGCAATTATTAATGAATTATATTTTACAATATTAATTATATTTTATGAATTGTGTTATCAGAGATTCTGCAGCTGAGAAACTCAAGAATCCGCCAACAGTATGGCACATGATTAATCATGCATAAAGTTTTTATAGTAATGATAATTAATGTATTTGATTCTTAGTGTCAACAGGACTTTTTAGTTCATTAATTTACATTTTTTTCAATGAAATGTTCCAGTACCTGTGTATTTTTACAATTACAGGAAATATATTACAGGTTATATGTAAGGACCACATATTTCTACTGTAATTAATAATTCTTATTAATTAAACTGTATTTATGTCTAAAAGTATTTTTCAAACATTATTCATCTTACATTTCCCTTTAAGTCTACAACAACAAAAAAATTGATTTACTCATGAAGACACTTTCCAAAAACTAAAACTTCATGTAAGAGAAATTCTGAGCTTTCAATTAATTATAAATACTTCATAAAGCAAAGTAAGCTTTGTTTGTTTTGTTTGTTTGTTTTGGAATTTCGCACAAAGCTACTCGAGGGCTATCTGTGCTAGCCGTCCCTAATTTAGCAGTGTAAGACTAGAGGGAAGGCAGCTAGTCATCACCACCCACCGCCAACTCTTGGGCTACTCTTTTACCAACGAATAGTGGGATTGACCGTCACATTATACACCCCCACGGCTGGGAGGGCGAGCATGTTTAGCACGACGGGGGCGCGAACCCGCGACCCTCGGATTACGAGTCGCACGCCTTACGCGCTAGGCCATGCCGGGCCTTGCAAAGTAAGCACATGTAAACAATCATTTCCAAAGAAAGAAGAAATGGGCATAACCAACTTTTTTGATTCTGCTTCTTATTTTTTATTATATATTCTAGCTCGTCGAAATTTTGTAATTTAAATTTCTATTTGTTAAATACTATAAAATTTGCCTTTGGACATCACAATTGTATAATTTAAACCAAAGAAGCATTCAGTATAATATGTGACGCACAAAAATTGATATTCAGGAATTTGTTTTAATGTTTATTTTTAAATTAATTAATTAATTAACTATTGTATAATATTAAATTTGAATTACAATCTACAATCTGATACCACATGTATTCATAAAATAGTGGTTCAATAAAAGTTATGTAAATCTACAAATGTAGTAACATCCCCTGACCCCTACACATAGTAATAGGGTTAAGAAGGTGTAGAATGAAACAAATGCAAATACTAGTACAAAATAATAAATAACATTCAAGCCACCAGAAGCAACGCTTAAAATTTATATATGCTGTTGCACTGTTCTAACATGTATTGTGAAAGCTCCATCTTCATATACTGTATGGTTTATGGAAAATGTGCATGAAGGAGTGCTATGCTTTGGACATGAAAGCTTTTAATAGCATCTTTTGCAAGGGCAACAATGCTGCAGATACACAAAGCTTGGTTTTGATAAATACAAGCAAATTCATGTCAACAATAAAGAAGATTATATAATTTCATTATAGCAGTAACTTAGTTGTTAAACATCATAATACTATTGTATTACTTCACCAAATATGTGTGTGTAAATTTCTACACATCACACATGGCATTTGGAGCATAATGAAAGCTAATCACTAAGATGTTACTGACTAGTTGCAGCATATCCTTAGTTGAAATATATCATGCAGACTCTTGCTTAAGTGTCACACAAAGAGGGATATATAAGAAGGGGTTAACATTCAAAGAGTCCATATCTATAGTTTCATGAAATAGTTGTATTGTACTTTACACTTCCTTGTGCATGTAAAACTTTATTGTTGTAAGATGTAGCAGCTACTTCTCTGGATACTTGTAATCTGATTTGGTGAGTGATCAAGTAAAGAGAGGAAATGGATATGGTCAGATTTATTTTGGAAAATTCAGGATTTGCCATTAAAATTTATTTGCAATGTCTTTCTTGAACATACTACGTGTTTGTGCTTTAGTTATTCACATGAAGCAATCTTTAGGGCAACTAGTTTTGTGAAAAATATTGTTTTCGTCATTGCAATATCAAAATTTCCATTAACAATATGTTCACAGAATCTCTCGTTAACTTCGTCACTTCTCACCAACATGTGCAAATATCATGTGTTATATATTAGATTAAATACTTGGCTATACAAGCAACAGACCATTTTAACTGAGAAGATTTTCACCAACTGTCCCATTTATTTATAGAAGTTGGAATTTTTTTTAGTATGATTTATTTTTCTCCAAAATCTAATGTTTCAAACAAGACAGGTTTTCTTAACTCCTTAAAGCTGCTATAAATCATCTATGAATGGATTTTTAGCCCATCTCAAGCCCACCACCACCCCTCCAAAGTGTACTCTTCTATAAAAACTATAGAGAATCCTAGCTAATAATTAAATACCCACGTTGTTTAGATGTAAATATCCAGTGTACCTTTTAAAGATTATAAATGTCATTACACCAGATGCAGAAATTAACACCTAAGGTAAACAACACATATAAATGTCATTTATATCAAATGCAGAAATTAACACCTGAGGTAAACAACACATATAACCTGAAGTCAGCTTGAATATCTAATGAGTATAAAGTTTTTGGCAATATCAACCTGAGGCATGTTTACTGCAGTTTTGAAAACTTATTTCAAATACATCAAATACAACAAGATTTTCAAACATATTTCATGCAAATATCTTTGATAGCATGTATCAAATGTAAAGTTCAATTAAACATTGTTGCTTACAACTATAAGCACTGTGTTAAATATAGTTTTGTTTTTAGAATATGTTAAGTACTTTTCCCTTTCATAATTACTTGCAGCAAAGCATACATATTGTGAAGGCTGTAATTGTGCAGACTGATCCAGTGTCAAATACACAAGTCATATTCACAGAAACAGTTGTTTTTCTACAGACTTTAAAAGCTGTTGTGAAACAATAAGTATGGCTACGGAAATAGGTCACAAAAACTTTCAAGTTCAAGATGTGTAACAGAATTTATGATAAAAGTTTATAACTGTGGCATACTTAAGTAATGATTGTAAATATACTGAAAGGTAAATTGAATATTTAACACAAAGTATGTAAAATGATGAGCAATTTTTGAAACATTGACCTTTCGTCTTTAGAACCAAACTGAAAATCAGTATTTAAAAAACAAGTGCTCAGGTTATAGGAATTTTTTTGTATCAAGACTTCTTGAACCTACATGTTTTCCTGATTCAACGTTCTATAATAATAGTTTTAACTGTTGTTCACTATTTTGCTAAAACTGTTACAATCTGTTCTCATTTCTTTTTAAATCACACAAATATGTCAAACTAAAAGCATTTGTTACTTCTCTTTAATGAAGTATGTGCATATCATTTGAACAAGAAATTAATACAAATTCAGCAATCAGATGGCCAAAGTAATATGTAGAACTGTAAGCATCCATTGTTTCTTTTTAGTGAAATGTGTGCGTGTCATCTGAACAATGAATTACCACCCTAGATTCATCAAAATGATACTACTAGTATGTAGGTCTGTAAGAATCTTGTGCTTCTATATGAATGGTGTGTTTATCATATAGACAAATAATTGACACAACTAGATCCAAGAATCAGCCTTTTGTGAAAGGAAGTATTACAGTACAGATTCATCACACTTGAATGATGTTATTTATTAGTTTATTTTGTGCATTCTGCTAATAAATTACAGTATTGTGTTTCATATGATTAACCTTGTTTTACATTATCTTTTAAGATGCATGTATAAATTATCATTTAGATACTGAACAAACCTAACCTAACATGTAAACCTGAGAAAACAGTATGGCTGTGATACATTTCTCTGATGTAGTCTCAGTGGTTTACGATAACTTTGTTCTAGTTTCACTTTTCATGATCATAACCCGCCAGGAAGACTAACAGGTAAGTATAAAAACCACCGTCAGTCACCTGAAGTTGGTCTTTCCAGTCCTGGATCCGGGTTATGAGTCATTATGGCCAGTACTAAAAGGTAAAGTAATAAAAGTGTAAAATGATATCCAGTAAAAGTGTAATAACAACTCGCCAGGATGACTAACGGGTAGTTCAAACTGATAGTTCAAACAGTAGCGTTAGTCACCTGAAGTTGGCTTTTCCAGTCCTGGTGTCGAGTTATTTAATGTTCTGGCCATTGCCCAATGTCAAATTGAATGAGAGAGATTAAAACTGTAAGAAAGGAACCACAATTAAAAAGGTGTAATGAATAAATATCCAACACTTAAATGAGATTAAAAAGATTAATGGCCATTAAAAAATTAAAAACTTTATCAAGGTGGACAAAGTCACCATCACCAATAACACTGTCCAATGTTACAGATAGACCCTGGGAAAAAACATGTTTAAAATATTGCCGTGGTTGCGAATTGTAACGACGGCAAGAAAGTAAAACGTGGCTGATAGTGATTTGAGTGTTACACAAACTACACATTGGTGCATCAGTTCCAGATAAAAGAAAATGATGAGTTAAAAAACTGTGACCAATGCGTAGCCTAGTGAGAACAACTTTCCGAGCTTTACGGAAGCTAGATGGACAAAGTCCAATTTTGGGTTTGATTTGAAAAAGTTTGTTGTCGCGTTGCTCACTCCAAGTGGACTGCCAGCTGGCACGGAGCCGAGCCTTGAAGATAACACCATAGTCCATGTACGGAATAGGTATAGGAGTGATGGTGCTGAAGCAGATATATTTAGCTGCCATGTCTGCAAGCTCATTCCTGCGAATACCAACATGGCCTGGTATCCAGAAAAACTGGATTGAAGTAGCTGTTAATGAGAAATGGGCCAGTCGGTTTTGAATATCAGTGAGAATAGGATGTGAGCCAACGTGTAGCGATTCCAAGGCAAGTATAGAACTAAGCAAATCAGTATAAATAGTGCAGTTGGAGTACTGCTCAGCTGCAATATGATCCAGGGCAAGAGATATGGCATACAGTTCAGCAGTGAACACAGAAGCTGTAGAAGGGATTCTGCGCGCAACTACTGACCCATAGCAAACCATAGCAGAGCCCACCGTATTACCTGATTTGGAACCATCTGTATAAATGGGAACTGAATGATTGTTCGAAAGATATTCATTAAATAAAAGACGGTACTTCCAATCTGGAGTATCTGCCAGGTCAAATTTGGGGGCTGTAATAAGCCATGGTGGGATGGGCTGACCTGTGAAATCTGCAATGTTATCCAAGGACAGACCCAATTCATCCAATTGCGCCCGGATGCGAAGGCCAAACGGAGCAATGACAAATCGTCTGTTCTGAAAAAGTACTGCCCACCGAGGAAGGAAACCACATTCCCAGGTGGGATGCTTTGGTAAGGAACGAAGTTTCGAAGTATATTGTAAAGATAGTTGCAAACGGCGAAGGTGCAGAGAAGGTTCGTGAGATTCAACGTATAAGCTTTGAACTGGAGAGGTACAGAAAGCCCCAGTGCAGAGTCGAAGTCTTTGATGATAAATAGGGTCCAGTATCTTTAAGGTCGAGGGTTTGGCAGAGCCATAGACCATTGATCCATAGTCAAGTTTTGATCGAATAAGAGCTCGATATACCTTTAACATTGAACATCGATTTGCTCCCCAACTGGAAGAAGAGAGGACACGGAGGATGTTCAGTGTTCTTGTGCATTTGACCCGAAGCTGCTTTAAGTGTGGTATAAAGGTCAGTTTACGATCAAAGATAAGCCCCAAGAACTTGGTCTCAGGGACCACTGGCAGCAAAACTTCACCAATATGAAGTTCAAGATCAGGGTGAATACCCTGTTGACGGCAAAAGTGCATACCATACAGTTTTAGAGAGAAAGAAATTAAAGCCGTTCGTCAGAGTCCACTTCAGTACACGATTGAGGGCAGTTTGTAGTTGCCGCTCAATGTATCTCATGTTTGACGACTGACATGAGATGTGAAACTCGTCGACATACAGCCCATTCGCAACAGTGAGAGGGAGTTGTTCAGTGATGGCATTTATCTTTATACTGAAAAGTGTGACACTCAATACACAGCCTTGAGGGACTTCAAGTTCCTGTACAAAAGAACGGGAAAGTGTCGAACCCACACGAACTTGGAATCTCCTGTCCATTAAAATTTTTTAATAAACATGGGTAAATGGCCACGTAACCCATATGTATGGAGGTCTCGCAAAACGCCATACCTCCATGTTGTGTCGTAAGCCTTCTCTATGTCAAAGAATATTGATACAAGATGTTGACGTTTGAGAAAGGCTTCTCTGATAAATGTTTCAAGACGAATTAGGTGGTCTTTGGTGGAGTGCTGTCGTCGGAACCCACATTAGGTGGGCGAGAGGAGATTGTTTGATTCGAGGAACCAAACAAGACGAGCATTAACCATTCTTTCTAAGGTCTTACAGAGACAGCTCGTCAAAGCAATTGGACGGTAGTTTGAAGGAATCTTGGGATCTTTCCCTGGCTTAGAGAAAGGTTAAATAATAGCCTGGCGCCAGGCATCAGGAAAAACATTCTCCTGCCAGATCCGGTTAAAGACAATCAGAAGGACATCAAGAGAAGCAGGAGATAGATGGTGCAGCATGTCATAATGAACATCATCAGGTCCAACAGATGTACTAGTAGACCGATGAAGGGCCATTTTCAGTTCCACCAGGGTAAAGGAACAATTGTAGTCAAAGAAACAGTCAGTTCGAAAGGAAAGAGGTAATCGCTCTGTTCGAGTCTTGATGGCCAAGAAGGTGGAGGAACAAGCAGAAGTGCTAGATGCCCGGCAAAAGCTTTCACCTAGAGTATCAGCGATGCTCCGGACATCAGCCACCTCCTGACAATCAGAGAGTAAGATCAAGAAGGGGACTAAATTGTAGTGCCCATTAACCTTTCGAATCCTGTCCCATATGATTTTGGAACTGGTGGTTAAAGATATGCTAATTGTGAACTTAATCCAAGATTCATTCTGGCTTTGACGTCTTACCCACCTAACATGTGCACAGGCCCGTTGAAAAGCAACCCGGTTTGAAAGTGTGGGATATCTACGAAAAGTATCCCAGGCCTGCTTTTGACCCTTCCGTGCTAAGTGGCAAGCAGGATTCCACCACGGATGAGGATAACGTGGAAAACGTGTCGAGGTTTTAGGAATACACTGAGCCAGTTACCGCTGCTACACAGTCGTCTATTGATGGCTGATTTACGATGGCAGCATCAAGTTATGCGAGAGCAGTGAAAGTGGACCAGTCTGCCTGATCTAGCTTCCACCGGGGCACACGGGTAGAGTGGCATCGACCACGGCCAGTCTCTCTCAAAAGGATCGGAAAATGATCACTGCCTAGTGGATTACTGTCAGCCCTCCATGAAAAATGGGAGAATAATGAAGGGGAGCAATCCGAGAGATCAATAGCGGTAAAGGACTGACTTGGTGCATGAAAGTAAGTGGAAGAACTAGTATTGAAAAGAGAAAGATTGTGATCAGAGACCATACGCTCTACAGATCGACCCCTCCCATCAATAACAGCACTTCCCCAGAGGGGATGATGTCCATTAAAATCCCCCAGGATTAGAAATGGAGACGGCAACTGTTCAACGAGAGCATCAAGGTCTGATTGATCATATGTCTCTCCAGGGGACAGGTACAGAGAACAAACAGTGATGGTATGACCCAAGGAAACACGGATGGCTACGGACTCCAAGGGTGTGTTGAGTGACAAAGACAGGGTGGGCACATGCTGATCAACCAATAGTGCGACCCCTCCATGTACATCACACATGCCTGTCATTTCTGTACAGAGAAAACTGCCGAATGGAGACTGTATCAGCAGGTTTGAGAAATGTTTCTTGTAAGGAAAGACAAACAGGATGGTAGGAAGCAATCAGTGTTTTGATATCATCCAGATTAGAACGTAAACCTCGACAGTTCCATTGTATCAAGGTGGCCATTTTTAAGAACGGGTAGGTGAAGTGGCTGGAGAGCCCTTCTGTTTACGACCACGTCTTTTTTCTTTACTGTCCTTAGTCGGAAGAAGTATACCAACCTCCATGGATCCTGCCCTGGGTCAAGTTGGCAGGTATTTGTTATTGGAAGGGGAGTCCAGTGACTGAGGACGCAAACGAATAATTGTGTTGCCTCTTGGGGTGGGAGAAAAAGATGTATCAAAACAAATGTCTGTATTTGAAACTGAAGGACGTGGATCTTGTGGTTTGTTGGAAGGTATGGGAGGAACAGAGATGGGTGTGGAAGTCGATTCATCAACCTTTTTAACCACGGAGGTCAAAAGGCTTTTCATTTGTTTTGAAAACGATTCTCTTGGAGGCACAGAGAGATCTATCTGCATCCCACTGTAGTTGTGGAATGAAGTGCAGCAGCATATGTCCGAGATGGAGTGGTGGGCAGCAATTTCCCAGCCTCAGGATAACTAATGTTATGTATCGTTTTCAAATGGTGCATTTCTTTTGCCTCCAACCATTTTGGGCAAGAACGAAAGTAAGAGGATTGAGAACCATTGCAGTTGACGCAATTTGGGTCCATGTCACATTCATAGGCATCGTGGTCCTTGCCTCCACAACGAGCACATGTCAGGGAACCACGACATGATGTATTTGAGTGGCCGAATCTCTGACATTGGAAACATCAAAGAGGGTTTGGAATGTGTGACCGAACCCTGCAAATGAGATAACCTGCCTTGATGGTGGCAGGTGCAAGTGATGAAGTAAATGTCAACACAAGGGTATTTGTTGGCAGTGTAACTCCATCTTTGCGAGTGGAGATGCGCCTCACTGCAGAAACTCCTTGAGTGGAGAGACCAGCGACAATCTCTTACTCGGGAATGTTCTTCAAATCCCTCTCAACAATAACTCCTCGTGAAGAATTCAAAGTAGCATGAGGTGTAAACTCAATAGGTATATCCCCAATTGCCTTTGAATTCAAGAGGAGTTCACTGTGTTGTGGTGTGGATGTTTCAACCAATATGTCTCCAGATCGAAGCTTCTTTACTGACTTTGGAGAGCCAGCAAGTCCCTCTAGTCCCTTCTGAATAAAAAAGGGTAACATTTGCCCTAAAGATTTTTCCGAAAGAGAATGTAATATAAGAAAATGAGGTACGTGTGTTACAGATGTTGAAGATTGCTGTTCAGAGTCTTCAAGACGTAGTCGCTTACCCATCGACTGTTTTTTTCACAATTTTATTTAAATTTTTTGGAGGATCCATAGGAAAAAGGAAAAATTTCGGTACCCACTGACCCACCCACCATGGAGCCCTACAAGGGGACGCACTACAAGGACAATGCAACAACGCCAGGGTTTCGTGAGCACTATACCCAAACACCAGCATCAGGCACAATGTCTACAACACCCGTTGAGAACTTCTAACACTGGTACTTGGTTGACTCTAGCCCAAGTGGACCAGCCGATTGACCCAAGGGGGGCCACCCAAAGGCCGCCTGTCTACAGGAATTCGAAGCCAAAGTGGTGTGTTAGGGTTGGACCCCTCAACCACCAAGATCCTTTCCTCCCCTTCACGGGTCGCCACGCACGGCAAACACGTGGGTGGATGTTTAGATCCCAGAGAAGGTAACCAGACAGAACAGAACCTTCCCTGGGAGGTCCCCTCACCACGTACAGGAATCCACACCGAGGGGGCAAATAAGTAATAAGTGTGTTGAATTAACAAGTCTAAAATGTATTGTCCAATTAACTTAAAGTTATTCTTAATATCTGTTTATGATAATAAGCATAATGATAATAATAATATTGGTAATAAACATATTTAATTGTAACCATGGAATAAAACCTACTCATTTGAAAACCCATGATTACATTGTTCACAAAACTAAAGTGTTAGTTAAACTTAAAATGGTAAACTGACTGGCAATACAAAGGATTCAACACAAAGCCCTGAAGAACACAATTTACAACTATAATCTAGTCAGATATAATTCCATTTCTCACTACTCTCCAACCAATTTTCTAACCAGTTTAATAACATTTCCCCCACACCCATACAGTTAGTTTTTATAACAAGTCTTTTGTTTGGCACTTCTTATCAAATGCTTTCTGAAAATCAATGTAAACTATATTTACAGAATATCCTTCACAAACTCTTTCAGTAACATTCTCAAAGAATGTCAGAATGTTTGTTAAACAAGATATTCCCTCAGTGACACCACACTGGCTCTGACATTATGTCAAACTACTTTAAGTGATCCTGCAATGCACCTTTAATCACAATCTCCAAAATCCTTCCAACCACTGATGTAAGACTAACTGGCCTATAATTGCTTGGACAATGTGCATCACCTTCTTTAAATATTAAACTAACATTAGTCAACTTCCAGTCTTCTTTCACTACTTAATAATCTATAAAAACTATTAGCTAGTTATTCAAAAATAAATTCTTTATGTTCCTTTAAAACTCCAGAATAAAAGTTGTCTGGCCCAGGAATTTAACAGTTTTGAGGTTTCCCAACTTTTATCACAATTTCAGAAAGAAAAATTAAAACTGTTATTTCAATACTTTTCTTATACATTACGTACTCTAGTTGAGGCATAACACTTTAATTTTCCTTTATAAAAAGTGAATAGAACGCATAATTTAACAAGTTTATGATCTTGTAATCTTCCAAGATCAGCTTCCCACTATCACTTTTAAGATGCTCAATCCCCATTCTAACATTTTGCTTACCAATCACATAACTAGAAATTCCTCATTGTTTGATTTCAATCTCTCAGCCAATGCTCTTTCATATACAGTTTTGCCCTTCTGTTTTCCTTTTTTAACCTGTTCTCTTGATATCCTACAGTCTTCCAAGTTCTTATTATTTACAGTAAGTTTGAATTTCTTGAATTTTTATGTTAATCCATAATATGGTTTCTTAAGCCTATACTAAACCATACTTTTCTGCCCTATTTTTTCTGTAGGGAATATGTATGGTCTGCATGCAAATGAATGTTTCAAGATCCCAACTTTTAGTCCAATCTATGGATGCCAGATCATGTCTCATTCCAGAAAAATTGGCTTTCCTGAAATTTAGAAGCAGGGTTAAATCGGTTTTAAATTCTACAAGCAGTAAAATTCTAAACCTTATTGTGCAATGGCTGCTTGCACTTAAATGCTCACCAGTCACAACTTCTGTTTATCATATTAACATAAGATGATAATATTAAATCTAGCTTCCTCATTTGTAGGTTCTGACACCAGCTGGTATATAAAAGTATTTATAAGTTTTCAAAAACCTATCCCCCTCACTGTCAAATTGAAAATTCTCCAATCAATACCACTAAAATTAAAGTCTCCCATAATAACATCCTTTTCAGGTACCATTCTGATCTCATTATATAGTTTCTGATTAACTTCTACATTCTGATATCATGATCTATAACAAATCTCAATTACAAGACTTTTCCATCTATATCTACTAACACTAATCTAAATTGACTCAAACTTATCGCTGTTTTCTTTAATATGATCCAACTCAACAGGATGTATTTCACTCCTCACATATAAAGCTACTCCCCCCTTATTTTTCATACTCTATCTCTAGTAAATAATCTGTAGTCTGATATTTTGAAAAAAATTCCATAATCAAAGTTGTTAATATCCAACCACATTTCATCAATACCCATAATATCAAAATACTCAGTTTCCACAACTGCTTTGAACTGATTTATTTCTAATATATCTAGCATTGCAATAGCAACAATTAGTTAAATATATTATGCCTGTTGTACATGTTTTCCTATCAATTATATTTCTAGTGTTACTAATATCATAGCCCACACCTCTGTTTAACCCTAGTTTAAATTTACCACTAGAGCTGAGTTAAGAGCCTTTGCTAACATGCTAATTCCTGCTTTTTTATGTGTAAACCATACATTCCAAAAAGATTAACCTTCCTATTAAAACTACCCTACAAATTTAGCCAACCTATTTTTTCATCCCTACATATTGATCAAAGCCAGACATTCAATCATAGTGGCCTATTTAGCACCTTATCCCCAGAATTTATTCTTGACAATATCAAACTGACACCTTTTCTTAAATTATACTCTTTAGTATAAGCTCTTTAGATCCATCTTTCCTTACCTCACTATCCTCAACATTAGCACTAAAACTGTGCTGCTACTAGAATCCTTAACTATCTGGCTATATCAGCGATATCCTGTACCTCCTGCTCCTGGATAGCATAAGTTGTTGTTTTTTTTTGCTCCTATTCACTACACACACTACTTTTTCTAACTAGAGAGTTGTCTACAACTATAACTTTCCAATCCTTGACAAAAACATACCTTGTGATCCCATCGATTTCCCCTAGTACTTGTAAATCTACAAAAACTCCCAGTTATGTAGAAATTACACAATAATTTACCCTAAAACTGATTAAAAATAATAATTCAGTTTTGAAGTTTTGCTCATGGTAAATCTATAGAGGAGCATTATAAAAATTATTAATGTTAAACATTATTTGTTGCTTGATTAATTTATTGCATGTTATCTTTTACAGAATAACAGTGCATGTGTATTTTGTGTTTAACCACCTGTGAAACATTACTTATTGAAATATCAAGAAAGTTTCCATCTCCTTATTTAACGAAAATTAATTTCTGTGATAGTTAAGAATTAATAACATTTATTCATATAAGACAAAAATTAACTACATAAGAAACTACTCAAGTTATTTATTTACTTGACTCAACACGTGACAACAATGTTTCTAAATACTAGTAGGGCTTTCTGTAGTGAAATGTTACTAATAGTGTACTTCATCACCCTTCTTTCTCTTCAGACCTTCTAACTTCATTCACACCTCTTGTACTTGACCTTCAAACTGTTTCTTTTTACATTCAGTTTCTTGTTGAGTTTCTGTGATATTTTTGAGTTAAGCAGCTAAGTCATTATTATTACATAAGTTGGTAACAATTTTATATAATAAATACATTGCCTGTAAAATACAACAGGGCTTCACTACAGTAATGCCATTAACGTTAATAAATACAAAGTAAATGTATACAAGTTTACTTTAACTTTCACAAAAATACTCAAACTTTCTCAATAAACAATCATCAGACTAGAAGATTAAATCTTAGTGCTACAGTTAAAAAACTATATAATTAATTGACTTAAGTGTTTTAATACCTTTAATTACAAAGTGAAATGAATGAATAAAAATACCAAATAAAATAAATTTATGTAAAAAAACTCAACAAACTTTCATTTGTATTTCCAAACATTAAAAACTTCAGTTTAATATCTATCAACATCTTTTTAATTTATTCCATTTTGTACATATAAATTAAAGTCACGAATTTTTATTTTAGTTTTAAGTTGCAGTTCTAACGCAACTAGTAATGATTGTGAATATATTTATTTATATGAGTGTTATATGGCACCCTTAGCCACAAAGCTGGAAAAGCACAATAGTTTGAAATAAAATTGAAACAATTTGCTCTTCTAACTTGAGTAAAAACGCGTTTTTATTGATTTTAGCCAATCGCTGTTTCACAATCTCGGTTGTCGTGATGTATACCATTGCCACTACTTACCTTCCCAATGCCATAGTTTACTGATGAAAACGCGTCATGTAAGTTTTCAATTCTTTCTAACTGTTTAAACTGTTTAAATCATAGAGGGATTTATTTCAGTAAGGATATGATTTTAGGTATGCACTAAACTGAGAAGTACAAGCTCAACTGATGATACGATATTAGAAGAAAAGATGTTTGTGAACAATTTCTGTAGCAACTATAGAACTTTTTTCAATTTGAAAAGAATGATTTATCATTTTGTATGTTATTTGAATTACGAGGCTGAATTATGATAAGAGAATAGATATTATTTTATGGAACAAGATAATGTATGGTTAGATAAGTCATTTCACTTTCGAACAAACGAAGTTACATTTCGCCATCAAGGCCTTTCCTTTCTTAAAATCCTGTATGTCTCCAATAGCACAGTGCAGAGGCAAACCGTGTACTTTGTTTTTCAAATCAAAACAAAAACAAAATTTGTAGTTTTAAAAATATACAATAATCGGTACGTTTTTAAAACGATTTAGGAATAAATAAAATCAGTATTTTAAATCTACAACAAAGACAAGCATATTTAATTGTTTCTTAAAATAATTACAGTGAAATGTTTTGAAAATTTCATAGTTAAGAATCTATGTTAATATCACATATATACGTTGGTATAAAATTAAGGTAGAAGGTTTACTTAAGTTAAATATCTTACAGAAAGTAATTATTTACTACATAACTATTTTATTTAATAGTTTTTATAGAATTCAATAAACCACACAAGTACCTCTAATAGATACACCAGGGTCTTGAAGAAGTATTTAAATAATCTGAGTAGTTAATTCTCTTTATCACAATCCAAAGATTATCTACAACTTTAACGAGGGGGAGGAAATTAACGCTCAGTGACTCCTCTTCGTCTCTTTAGATATACATAAAAAGTTTTTATACATCTAATGTCTTTTGTCCATTATATTAAGAAGCGAAAACTCTCATGCCCAGTGTTTGTTGTTGTACTATTATCCTATGTAAGTTACGAAAACATTTGTGAGACTTACATTTATATATATATATAAATTATAATGTATCACCACAATAATTAAATTAATAAATGTTGATTTCCCTGGTAACCTGATAATTTCATGATTCGTATTTGGAATAGTTTTAAAGTTTGACTGCTTCTGTGGATATCATGCTAATATTATTGATAAAGGAATGTTGTTGTGCATATAAGTATACACGAAAAACTTTACAAAAACAGGTGTGATACGCATATGTCAATAACTATATTTAAATTATTGCCTAAACTCAGGGCGTAGCCAGAAATGGCCATTGTGGGGAGTGCTTAGTTTGAGTGCTTCATGCAAGCACCGCAGGCGCGAAGCCATGCTAGGCGGGTCCGGAGGCATGCCACCCCCAGGAAATGTTTAAATAAAACATAAAAGAAAAGCCTGAATTATGCATTCTGAGACAACGTTTTGGCAAATTTCAGAATGGCACACTGAAGTGTTTGTCTTATTTTTTTTAATCATAAATAAATATACAGGCCTATATACATAATATATAACTTAAAGTCCTCAGGCCCAGCAAAGTAGGCCTACAGTCCTGTCATCAACATATAAAATATAGAGTCACTCAGGAGAGTGCAAAATATATGTATAGTGTCTATAATATGTATTCAAATATCATGGACCTGAATTTCAAGAATTAACTTCACAAATAAACAGTTGATGGCACTGTGGCAGGCTGGCAGCACCATGCACTAACCTAGTACCATTGGCGCCATCTATAGTGAATTATTCACTATAGATGGCGCCAGTGGTATTGTGAATGTGATGTTAACAAACAGAAGTTGCAATATACAATCACTCACTATGTCAAGCCCGAAAAGCAAAAGACACTGCATAGGTTCTTTAAAAAGCCCATTTATAAGGCTGAACCTGATCAATCTGCTGCAGCCAATCAGGTTGAATCTGAATTGTCAACTGAATTTTCAGTTATCACCGTGGCCTTCTACCAGTGCTGCCACTACCACCTCAGGTCCAGTTTGGGATATTGGAAATTATATTTCTGATGATATCAGCATTGGTAAACAGGTAAGTCGACTCCTCATTAAATTAATTTTGTATTAAAAATCATGCAAACACTCTGAGTTTTAGACTGAATATTCATTGCTAGCAGGATGTTACGCCTGCTCTGTGAAGTACAGCTCTAAGCCTTTCTCTTCGAGGTTATTGTACTCTTATAACATACTTTCCTATGTGCAAAATAACTTAATTAGAACTATGTATTTCTGTCTCTTTTAGATAAACGCTGAAACCAAAAAATGCTTCTTTGAGAATGTCTGGAAGCCAGGGAGTGATTGTTTTCCCCCAGCGTGGTCCAAGAAAGCTGCCTTTTCAGCATCGTTGGCTTTCACAGTGGAGATGGCTACTCTACAGTCAACATGCAAAGGGTGTTTTCTGCAAGTGCTGCTGTCTTTTTGCTTCTGATGGTGCTGGTGTTGGAAGCCAGAAATTGGGACAACTAGTGAAATTTCCATACACAAACTGGAAGAAGGCTGTTGAAGACTTCAAGGCACATGAATTGAAACAGTATCACCAAGACAGCAAAGAAAAAGCTAACATTTTTTTACAGGTTGTAAACACAAGTTCATCTGTGCACTTGCAGCTTGATGCTAATTACAAGCAAGAAATTGAACAGAACCGGCAATATTTGATGCCTATTATTGATACTGTATTGCTGTGTGGGAGACAGGGTTTAGATTTGAGGGGAAAATATGATTCTGGTCCAATGTTTGTTGGTGAAACTGATGAGGAGCCCATCAATAATGATGGGAATTTTCGGGCAATTTTGCGCTACAGGGCAAAAGGGTGATGTCAAGCTTTCAACAAGCCTTAAGAGTACAAAGAGGAATGCTATGTATCTGAGTCCTCAAATTCAAAATGAAATCATCAATGCCTATAATACTCATGTTATTCATGATTTGGTCAACAGGGTTAATGCTGCAAAATGTTTCTTAATATTAGCTGATGAAACAACAGATATTTCAGGCATTGAACAGTTTTCGCTGTGTGTTAGATATTTGCATGCCAATGACAACTCTGTTGCAATGAGAGAAGATTTTTTGCAATTTATACCTCTTTATGATGTGACAGGCAGAAACTTGTGTGATGTTATCATAACCAATCTGACAAAATATGGTATTGACATGGCTTACCTGCGAGGATAAGGATACGACGGTACTGCCTCTATGAGTGGGAAATTTAATGATGTTCAGAGACACATAACTGATAAATTCCCACTTGCACCCAATGTACACTGCAGTGCCCATTCCCTAAACTTGGCAATTTCTGATGCTTGTAAAGAAGTTCCTGTGCGAAATTGCATGGGAGTAATTTCTAGCATTGAAAACTTTCTCAATACACCCAAACGGTGGAGAATAAAGCATCTTAATCGAAAAAAAGTTTGAAAGGTCTCTGCCCCATCCGGTGAGTTGAGAGGCATGACTCAGTCATTGTCTTTCTAGAATTAATCCATGCAGTTGCAGATGCCCTTGAGATCATTTCAGGTTCACAAGACAGAGATTCTGCCACGCAAGCCAATCGTTTTCTATAACGCAGCTGGAATTCATCATCACGCTACTTACCATTGCTAAATTGTTTTCTTTTTAGTTTACCTCTGTACAACTTCCTGCAGCAACAGAACATTGATTTAGGTGCTGCGATGCATCATGCAGAAATAGTGGAAGATTTAATCCGTTCACTTAAAATAATATTGTGAATGAATTTAACAACATTTTCTGTGAGGCTCAAACTCTGTGTAGTGAACTTCAAATTGACATCATAATGCCAAGGCAGGCTAAAAGACAGATGTACCGTGCTAACCCACAAACCACTAGCCCTGAGGAGTACTTTCGTATTGTTGTATTTGTACCATTTATTGATCACTTTCTTTCACAAATATTTGACCGTCTGTCCAGTCACAAAACTATCAGGGTATACCACAGAACGGTCAGAACCTACATTACAACAATGTGACCAAAGTAAAGAGTTGGTCAATATATACAGGGCTGGCAGCTGACAGCACTTCACTAGCTGCCGTAGGTGAACTTAGGGTTTGGTACAAATCACTTGCAAACAACAGACCAAAAATGTCATAGATGCATATGCAATGTGCAATGCAGAAATGTTTCCAGTCATTACTAGACTCTTGAAAGTATTTGCCACGCTGCCTGTGCTAACGAGCTCAGTGGAGCATTCGTTTTCAACTCTCAGAAGACTCAAAACGTATTTGAGAAATACCACCACTGAAGATCGATTGAATGGCCTGGCCTCATAATACATTCACCGTGATATTAAAGTTTAATCAAACTGTGTTATAGATGTCGTGGCAAGAACGAACAGGTGTTTGAGCCTTTATAGGTATTTGATTGTATTTCTCTAGTTCTGTGCATTTGACTATTTGTCGTGTGTGAAATTATCTGTCATGCAATCACGGATCTTTGTGAAACTTCACAGGTGGCAACTGAACTTATCTAAAAATTTGGGTCCATGGGGAGGTAACACCCTTCCTTGGCTACGCCCCTACCTGAACTGCTTGTACCTTTCGCCTCAAAGTAATTATGACTTTGAGCAAACGTAATAATAATAATATTATGATGTCAAAAGAACAACGTTCAGATATATTACAGATTTTTTCTTCTAATTTCACCAAAGATAAAACTGAAAGGATAGTGACAACCTAAGTATAAAATCGAAACGTTGCATGGTCTTTTACATATATATACGTGTGTATTCTTTTAATAATAACTATTTTGTATTTGACGGAAAAAACTTTAAACGCTTGTCGACATTATGGGAAGATTACGATGAGAATGTTATATAACATTAATATATTAATTTAGTTATATTAGGCATTTTTACTTGAACCCAAGTAAGCAACTGCTTACTTTTAAAATTTAAGGTATATTTTTACCGGCTAATTCCTTCTAGAGAATTTTGTAAAATACAAATCATTTTGTTTTTACCTTCTTTATTAAGAAGTATTTATAAGATTTGTTTGTTTTGTGTTTACTTCCACTTAATTTAATATCGATAATTTCTTGTGCTTACACTTTTGAGCTTTCTCTGTGTTGGTATTTGGGTAATTATGTGGAATACCCTAGAGGGTCAGGTGCACTAGACCTCTTCCTCCAGACTTTTGAGGTGTAAACTTTTCTCACTATTCGAATTATTGTATTTTTTTCGAATTTCCGTTACGTTGCTATGATACAATAACGCTTAACAATTGTTCTTGGACTATCAGTTATTGCACGTGCGGTAGTGGTTGAACTAGCGGTATTTATTAACCAATAGTTCAGATTTTGTGAGAATTTTAAAATAACCTTAATTTTTTATTATTTTTTCATTAATATGTAAATCCTCTTATATAAAATTACATTTTTTATTATTTTTTTCAGTTATGGCAACTCTCCGAGTAACTTTTTTTTCCAAGACAGAAACAAGCCTTATTAGTTAACGACAAGCCCTAAGGAACATTTTGAAACGAAACAATAATATATATATGAAAACATAATGTAACATAGACAGAGCAACAAGAATTACACAATGTCAAAAACATGATCCTAATTTTTTAACTTTGTTGTAATTTCCAGCATGGTGATCTCTTGAGATATTATTACATGCTAATTCATTAAATTGTGTTTTATTTGATGTATTTCTGTATATACCCCCTCTTTGAGGTGGGATGAATAAAGAGAAAAAACACACAAAAAAACATGGTTCTGTCTTATGTACACCTTGTGGTAAAGAAACTGAAACAGTGAGACATTTATATTGCCTGTGTCCGATAGTTTAACCCTTATGGACGTTAGTTTTCGACACTATTTCTTTTATCATTCAAAAATCAGTTCCAATGAATCAGAAACGACGAATTCTTGTACAGGGCTTCCTAGAAGGATTAAGAAAAGATAGCCTACAGTGCATATTTTTGATTATATAAGCCAAATATTGTATTATGACTGTTAGGAAAATTTGTTTAGCCAAAAATATCCATTTAAATCTGTTGTCATTTTATAATGTTCAGTTAAGAAAGAAAATAAGTTTTGATTATTCCAGGTGTGTTATTCGTAATGATGTCAATTCTTTCTTTCAATTTTATTCTAAACTTGTTCGTCCTTTAATATGAGCAATTACAGATAGTATTAGGTGCATTCAATTATATATAACTGTGTATTTTATTTGTGTATTTGTTTTGTATGTAATATATGTGATTATGAGGCCTCTTCAAGAGGTTTGTAAATGATAAAAAAAAAAGTTTGCACACTTACGCACTACAATTTTATTTCGTACGACTCTCCGATTTGTCAACGACGGCACCATTTTAAGACATATTTTGTCCCAAGGTTTATCCCTGATAATGAAAAGTGTCATTGGCAATGATGACACTGTCCACCTTACAAATGTTTTTAGTTTTTAAGGTCATTAGCCTTTTCAACGCTATTTAAGTATTCAAAAATTAGACTGTTTTGTTTAACATGATGTCTTTTTACGAATTAAAGTAAAACTAGTTCGATACAAAATTAGGAAATGGCCGTGACGCCAAATAACTCGAAACCAGGACCTATCCGTTAGTCATCCAAGCGAGTTATAATAATTAAACTTATGCTACAGTTATTGTTTGGAATTAAGCACAAAGCTACACAATAGGCTATCTGTACTCTGCCCACCACGAGTATCGAAACCCGGTTTTTAGTGTTGTAAGTCCGCAGATATACCGCTGAGCCACTGGGGGGAATGCTACAGTCTTTTAAAACTTGCATTACTTTATTTTCTCTCTTACTGCTGTAAACTAGATTTAAAAATTGAGATTTAATAATATTTAAATTTTTAATTGAAAAATTAGACTGTTTTGTTTAACATGATTCCGTTTTACGAATTTTAACAATTTTATTTTCAATTTGTTTACAGGTTGTTTGTTGCAGATAACGTAGTTGCTTTGCGCCTTAAAACGCCAAATCAACCAACCTCTCCGATTTATTATATTATGTACGTCTCGTATTACTATCTCAAATAACAGGAAGTTCGATTTGTAATTAGTAGTTAATATGTATTAACTTTGTTATTTGCCAACAAGATTGGTGCACACAATTTCCATTTTTCTTTTCTTTATGTAAATATATTTTAATATACAAACACCAAAATTATACAATTTATAATTATGGTTATTACTAACAGTTATTACAAATGATGATTTATAAACGACAGTATTACAAACTTTCAGACAATACTGAGTCGTATATCCAGTTTAAAACAAAATATTTTATCGACGATCCAAGTCCGCGCCAAAAAAGTTTATTCTGAGTTGATACTGTTCCACCTCGCTTAAGCTAACGCCGTCTTTCTTAACTGGTCTCATACCCTTACTAATTCATTTCTTTCGGCGAAGATATTTAATGTCCCTGTAGAAATAATGACATCTGAAGTTGAACGGTTGGTACGCTCGAAATCAGTTAACGTTCCTAGTCCAATTCTGTAGTTTTCCGATTAATAGAAGTTGTTCTCTGCTTATCAATAAAATTGTTAACACCAATACCAGCCGTTTTGAGATACATTTTTATTTCAAGTGGGTTTCTCGTCATCAAGAAAAACGTTATAGCTTCTTGGGCCTATACAATACTGATTGTATCTCACCGACAATATTCTGTTTTTCGGCTTTCACGCGAGCTTTCTTCAAACAAATATTGTTGCTTTCAACTTTAGAGAATTCGCTTGGAGTTTCAAGAACAAGTAGGACTTACGTACCGTGTTTCTCCAAAAAATAAGACAGGGCTTATATTAATTTTCACTCCAAAATATGACACTAGGACTTATTTTCGGGGATGTCTTATTTTGATATATTAAAAAAATGAAGTTACAAAGTAAAAATTATAAGACCTCTAAATAAATAGAAATTATATTCTATTTAATGTTGCAAACTATTAAACTAACCATTTAAAATAAACTATTATTAAACTATTATACTAACTGATTAATTCTTAAACAAACTAATTAACTAACTATTAAACTAATTAATAAATTATTTTTTTTTATTTCTTTCCTCTTCCTGCCACTCTTAACTAGGGCTTATTTTAAGGGTAGGGCTTATATTAAAACTATCCACAAAAATCACACTAGGTCTTATTTTATGGGTAGGTCTTATTATCGAAGAAACACATATTTAACAATATACGTTACATCAAAGAAGAAAATCTTGATAGAAACAAGCGTAGGCTCTAAAATAAATGTACGATATTAATGGCGGAGGGGGGTTAATTCCCTTCAATCACCAATAAAGTAACTTAAAATAATTTATGTGTTTGAATAACGTTAGTGCCTGTGCTTAAATCGCCATTCCACATAAATTGGAACAAATATTTGGAACGTTTTCGTTTATGAATTTACTGTTCCGTTACAGATACCAGAAGGCCATTGCCTGAAACTTTGTATCAATAGCATAGCGTATTATATATATATTTGTAGTTAACTTATCTTCGGTGGTTAATATGTTTTCAATTATTGCAAACAATAAGACAATGAATTAATATTTTTGTCGTGTTCGCCTCCGAAAACTGGCGAAGAATGATTACACGTACACTTGTAATACCTATTACATTTTAAACATTCTTTTCTTCCTGGTATTTGAATTTTCTTGCTCATTTATATAATTTACTATATTTTTCTTTCTTTTCATAATCTTTTAATTTTATATCTCGATCTACAATTTTTTTTTGTATTTTTTCTTGATTTCCTCTCACTGTTTCTCCAACTCCAATAAGCCACCCAGCAACTCAGTAGTGTGTTTTCGGATTTATAACACTTAAAAATCAAATTGATAGACTCAGCACAGATACCTCGTTCTGTAGCTTTGTGTTTAATTACAAACTAACAAACAACTCTAATAAATGTTATGAAGTCATCTCGAAGGTTGAAGTGTAATTAGTAACTTTTTTTTTATTACCTGTAAAAACTGTGTCACGTTTGATTTATTTAAGAATGAAAAAATCAGTTTATTTCTGTCATCGCTTGCTACAGATTTGCTATGTTGCAATTTAGTTTTACATTTCCTGTCCATATTTTTTTCAAAGTTAAGTAGATATATAAACCTCCTTTGTCTAACTTTATGTAATGTTCAAATATATGTACATATAAACACAGAGATATGAAATTTTATGCAATGATGTTTCGCGCTAAAACTGGTTACAAAGCTAGTAATATGGTCATGTAACCTTTGATATGAAGTCTAGGTCGTGGTTCATAAACTGGTACCAGAAGGCAATATTAGTATGAGCGTGTTGATGGGGAACATGAATACTCAAAGCAGAAGATAGCCTAAGAGTTTTCACATAATTTTTCTATAATTTCAGCGTCATTATTG
>NW_027467782.1:21608278-21772701 GCF_004210375.1 Tachypleus tridentatus | reverse complement strand
ATAAAAAAAGAATGTAATAATTTCTTCAAATAAAACCTTTTTTTGTCATTTGTTGGAAGATCCTGATTTTAAAAACAGCACTAGAATTTTCTTCAGTTTTTCTTTCTTTGCATTACAAAAAACTGTAGTGAAGAAAGGAATTCTGAGAAATTGACTGAATCACCAGCATGAAAGTTGCTTTTGTTCAGTGTTCGTACAATCAGTGCTGGTTGGAGTCATTGTCTTCTTGTTTAGTGCAACAAAAGTATCTTGTAGTGCTAGATGGTATTTCTTTGAATGGCAATGACCTGAAAGCACTTCACAGTATAAAGTATGTACTTAAAAGATTACGTTGAAATGTGTATAGAAGTAAACACAATACCACTAAAATAATTTATAATGTAAGATTAACCAAGTTTTCAATATAAACAAAATCTTGCATACTATTCTTTATAAATTTTATCATCACCTTTATTAACACAGAATTTATGCTATTTACAATGATTTATAATTAAAATACAACAATCTTAAAAGACAAAAATTAACCAGGAAAAAGTACCTGTATGAGCTCAAATATTCATTGAAATTAACATATTTATTTTTTAAAAGTGAAGAAGATGCTTTATACTTTTAAATGTTAATATTATTTTATAATTATACACCACTTTAAATTATAATTGATAAGTCCATCAGTATACTGTTCTGTTTCTCTAGCTTTTAAGTACTTTAAAAAAAAAAACAAATTAAAATTACCATCATTCCTGTACTTTCACCTTTTAATTTTTGTGATGTATAGCAAAGTATATACAAGTACCATAATGTTTATTTTTATACTGCACTTTACACACAGCACTCTGCAGCAAAATGACACAAGTACAAGTATATTCAATGGCATTTAATAGTTATAACTTGCTTCTTTTGTGTTGAAATATATAGAGTTACTAACTGTATTTTTAAACTTATTTTGTACTACTACTTGTAAAAAATACTTGAGAAACCTAGTTAAGAAATCACAACAAACAAGTTGAGGTAGAATCAAGACAATATGGGTATCACATGAAACAAGGGTAAGTAGGAAAAAATAACTAGTAAAATCATGCATACCTTCATAAAATTTGGTAGACTTTTAGTAAAGATTAAAATTTTTTTGTACACAAAAGAAATTTTAATGAAATATTTTCCTAAAGATTTTTGTGAAAATAGCAATTCTGTTTTGTTACTATTCCAAGTGTAAAGGAATTTCAAGTTATGATTAAAAAAACAAAACAAAAAAAACTCTTTTTGTCTAAAATCTCAAATATTATTTGTGTAATCTCTAAAACCTCCTAAATACATTTCAAATGTTTGTTATCAATAATACTTTATATTTTATATTACTTTCTATACCACAGCCTTGTGAGTCTGTCAACTGACCAATCTTGTAGCCATTATAAAAAAGGAAATAAATATAGATTGCACTTTTTCTTCTTATAACATAAAAGTACAAATATTTAGTATAAATAATCCAAGTTTCATAATGTTATATATTTATTATTCTTTAGTATATTAACCTTCCAGTCGTGCCTAGCTAATATAACATTGCATTAATATGATGCACGTGCACTCAAGTTACTGTATCAAACTGTATAAAACTGACCATTAGTCTTCCATGTCTTGGCTGTGTTTAGTGGACTAGTATTTTGTAATATTCAGTCATGTTTCAATTATTATACATTATATACGTATATAGATTATTACCATTTAGAAATAAGTTATGAAACTTATTTTCATTCAAATAAAAAGTTACAACTTTTGAACTCTATTGCTGCTGGACATAGGTTGCTTCAACTTAAATTTTTCATGTTTATCAAGCAAACATTTTTTTAGGTTTTATATATAGTTAAATAACCAAAAAAATAATAAATAACTATACTGATACCTCAGAATTCCACTCTAAATTATTAAGCTTAGTAACTAAAATGTATTAAGATATTAAAAAATATGAAACTTTGAACAGACTGAAATCACAACCTACCTCATTTAAATCTTGGATTGAAAGAACATGGTAGCCTTTTCACAAATTAAAATGGTTGTGAAAACCACTCTGGGGACATTATAAGCTGTTGACTGGTCATTCACATGTTATATATTGAAATAAGTGCATATAAGAAACCATTTCTAAAAATATAAAGAGGTGAATGGGGCCACTGCTTGATTCAGTACGTAAACCATATCTCAGCAAAATAAAAAGTTATTATTTTATATTCACGCTTAATGATATTAGTAATTTGAGTTCCTAATTTGTACAAAACTATAGACTTAGTCACTTTGACATCACAAACATCTAATTTTACCCAGTGCTGCATTCAACATACCACGTCATTCACTAAAATCTATATTTGGATGTGTTCTTTTAATACATACTTAAATTAAAATTATATACAATATTAATGCTTGAATCATAATCTACAATTTGATTCCAAACTTATTGACATAACTTCATAAAATGATAGTCAAATAAAATTTTGAATGCAAATCAACACACATGATGATAACCTTTGACCTGTGACTCGGCAAGAAAGGGTCAATATAGCTGGTGGACAAACATAAAGAAAGTTGTGGTGTTTCACAAATTACAAAGTAGAAGTTACCGACACTTGTGAAACACTATTCTTGCAGATACTTCTGCTGATAAACTCCTTTTCTAAAAAGATCACAAGCATAAAAATACACGTCATTATACATAGGTGCCATATCTAAAAGGTGATGATTGTGCTAAAGAATATAGTTGAGGGTTTTACATGCTCATTTGCATGTAAACACACAATTTTAGGTGGAAACCTCAAGGCTAATGATGAGTAAAATTGTGCATACAGAGGGCAGTACAAATCATAGAAAATTATTATCATTATTTGATTGGAGGCAAGATATCATATTGGTATTTATTCTTTACTGCCCATTGAACCACGTGTAACTAACTACACTGCACAACAATTTTTTTGAAAAGTTTTTACTGATTATGGCAGGTACCTGGCAGGTATGCACAAATATAGTTTTGGTTTTACTTCATCATGTAGGAACACTGAGAAATAGACAGTTAACTGTATACAGGCAATAACATATTTAATTGCATTTATGTTTCTAATATACTGTTAAGTTCAACATAATTAAAAGTGTTTTGCTCCTGATTTTCATTTGTATTCAATGTCAGGTGCATCACGTTGCAGCATTCAACAGTAGTCAGCAAGCATTGACAGATTCCAGTTGCTCTGATATTGTTTTTCCATTGTAGCAATGTCCTGATTTCGATAAAATGGTACGTGATGAGCAAATTTGGATGTGATTTTTGTGATAAGCAGCCAAAAATACATAAGGAACACCCAACAGTGTTCAAGCAGCAAAAACTTTGTGTAACCCACCACACAAGTTGTAAGTCACTCAGCAAATGTGTAGCTCATGCTACCCTATTGAATTATGTAAAGTGAGAGCTGCTTGCAGATGTACTTAATAAAAATTTATTACTTTTCTTTATCTTACCTAATCTAACCAAATGCATTTATAAATTTTATACTAGTAGTTACTTTTATGGTAAGAAAAATGTATACACACAAAAAATAAGAAATACAGCACTTACCTGGGTCATTTTTTTCATATTGACTGTCAATGAAACTTAACTCTCTTTTATACTAAAGTTATTACTACAATTAATAATTTTTTATTTAATTAAAACTCTATCTTAAAGCACAGAAAATTACATATAAAAGCAGAAAATTTCCTATAATTATAATTAATTTTTGTAACTTTATAGCTTTGCATTAAAAATTTTATCTATGTCATTGATGCATTTCCTATTGAAATACAGTTTGAACTGGCAGCAAAATATACAATTACATGTACAGAAAACAATGTAGCTTATTATGCCATTTGGCAGATTTAAACCTTGGCTTTCTACTGGTTATAAATATATAGTATTAAATGTCAGAAAGAACTACTGAAAATTTGTGGTTTGAGGATATGGGAAGTAGGTGTTAATTTCAAGTTTATGGTATTGTAAAAAAGACTGAAGGCTATAAAAACTATACTTTGTCTGAGCAAAAACTATTTTATAATGAGTAATTTACATTAAATTCTGTACTTTTTGGAGGGTTGGTAAATAAATTAGAGAAGATGGAAGATCAATAGAACAAATATAACAATTCATATACTAAAGGAGATGGAGATTTTTTTAGCATCTCCTTACAAAATTAAGGACTTTAAAATTAATATAACATTAAAATGTCATTTATTAACTACTTTTTGATGCCAAGTTTATTTGTATAGTATAATAATGAAGTTAAATTAAATTTTGAATGTAACTTTAAAAAGTCATGATATGCACACTTTGACCTGCCAGTAGTGAAAGGGTTGGTAAGTTATCAAGATAAGCGAGTTGAAGATACACATGCAATAGCCCAGAGGTGACAATCCGACACTGAAATCTGGAAAACAACCTGAATGTAGAATTATTTATGTATTATTAGTGAACATACTAAAATGAAAAACAATAACTCACCATATATAGGTGTAGCATAAAACAAAGCAAAATAAAACAACTTTCTCTCATAAATGCATTGAAGAAAATAATTAAGAAAGACTTTCAGCTGTGTCAATTTTCAACCCTATAGTATAATATCAATACGAATAAAAGACAATCTGTAGTTAACATGTCAGGAAACGTCCTGCTAAAATAAATGTAAGAGAGTTGAAAACTAGTCAGGAAATATCCTAGTTCAATAAATGTAAGAGGGCTGAAAACTCTTGTGAATAAATTGTCTGTATATTAAATGGTGAGCAAAGTAAAAATACTAACAATTTATAATATTCAGAACATAGTGATATATAATAATGATAATAGCTTAGAAAATACCATAAGAGCATGTTCTTTTGGTGCAATAAGTATTTTTACATATAAACAGAACAACTATGTAATAACCTACAAAGAGACATTAACATTAGCCTTTAAAGGCTATGTTAAACTATTCTTCTTGTCATCAATGATATATCCTAAGTTAGAAACTAATATAATAGTCATCTTGAAGAAGATGGTTCAGACAAAGTCTTTAGTGTTGTAGTTGAAGAATGAGCTCATATGTCCATAAGTTTACCTTATGACACAGGTTAATGGAGTAAAAGTAGGTCTGCAGGTGACTGTCTGATAATGGTAAAGTAATAATACTGGCTTTTTCTACAGAGTATAGCTTTTTCAACAAATGAAGAAAATGTTACAGGTTTCTTAACATACATATATGCATGGCTGTTTCTTTGAGGCAAGTTTAGAATCAAATTTTTTTTTACATTCAATGATATCTCCATATTTAATATACAAATTTATATTTTACATACACTGCTAGTTTGCTGCCTGAAAGATTTAAAAATAAGCATGCATCTACATACCAAAGATATGAAAGAAGCAGCAAACATTCCCAAGACTTATAAAAACAGACAAACATGTACCTATATTCTAAAGATATGAAAAATATGCACTAATGTTCCCAAAATATAAAAACAAAACAAATTACATACACCTACACTAATGATGTTCAGTAGAGCCAACTATATGTTGTTTTCTAAAATTGTAAGTTCTTGTAATTTTTACATCTTTAAGTCCTCCACATATATTGTACACAGCTGATCAATTTACAAATAAACAGCTTTTATTATAATTTTATAATGAAATTATGAGCACATTAAAACATAATACAACAAATAACTTTAAAAGAATCAGACTTTCATACACAGTGGTAGATTTTCCTGATTCAAAGCAGTGGCTTTAAATTTATTAAATTTGAAATAATTATAGCAGTTACAAATTAAATGAATGCTGAAAGTTCACCAACCTGAAGTTTTCTTGGTAGCAGGTTCAGGAGTAAACCACTTTGATGATACGCAATGATAAAAGGCAAAGAATTCATCAATATCTATAATCTTTTCAGTGTTCCTAAAGAAAGATGTACAATATTGAAAGAACATCTCATACTTTGGTGTTTTATTATCAACAAAGAAATCAAACATTTATGATGTTTTTAAACTATTGTTTCAGCATTCATTTCAGGTTTCAGATTTGATGGCCCATAAAGCCCACAGACAATTTTACTGGGGAGGGGGGAGGAAAGAGGAGGAATATGTACAAAATGTAAGTCATGACAGAAAGTACATAGTTTATTAATAACTAGTAGTTGGTTAGTTGATTTAGTGTTTTATGGCACAAAGCAGCTAGGCAATCTGTGCCAAACGTCAGGTAAAAAGGTAAAAATAAATTAAACGTAGTAAAATACATCAAAGGAAATGAAGGTAAAACAAAACAGCATTGTAAAACAGAAAAAGTATGAAACCAATGTTGACACCTAGTCTACAATGTTAAGAGAGAAAGTAGAGTAAGAGAAGTGGTAAAGGGCTTTCTCTAGCATAGTAGTAATGATCATAACCCGCCAGGAGGACTAACAAGTAAGTACAAAAACCACCGTCAGTCACCTGAAATTGGCTTTTCCAGTCCTGGTTCTGGGTTATGTGTCAAAACAGCCATTAACAAAAGTTAAAGTAATAAAAGTTTTAAAAGACATGTAGCAAAATCATAATAATAATTAGCCAAATCTCCTGTAAAAAGGTCAAAGTAAAGTAAATGTAGTAAAATTCATAAAAGAAAATGAAGGTAAAAACAAAACAGCAATTAAAAACTTAAAAGGGCATAAAACCAATGTTGACATCCAGTCTACAAAGCTCTAAAGGACTTTCTGAAGCATAATGGTAATGATCATAACCTGCCAGGAAGACTAACAGGTAAGTACAAGAACCACTGTCAGTCACCTGAAGTTGGTCTTTCCAGTCCTGGTTCTGGGTTGTGTGTCATTATGGCCAGTACCAAAATGTAAAGTAATAAAAGTGTTAAAAGACATGCAGCAAAAGTGTAATAACAACTCGCCAGGACGACTAACAGGTAGTTCAAATGGATAGTTCAAACAGTAGCGTTAGTCACCCTAAGTTGGCCTTTCCAGTCCTGGTGTCGAGTTATTTAATGTTACGGCCATTTTCCAATTTCAAATTGAACTAGTGAGATTCTTAAAGGGGAACCACAATTAAAAAGGTGTAATGAATAAATATCAAACACTTAAATGAGATTAAAAAGATTAATGGCCAGTGAAAAACTAAAAACTTTATCAAGGTGGACAGTGTCACAGTTACCAATAATACTGTCCAATGTTACGAACAAACCTTGGGACAGAACATGTTTAAAATAGTGCCGTCGTTGAGAGTCGTAACAATGAAAAGAAAGTAAAATGTGGCTTACAGTGATTTGAGTGTTACACAAACTACACACTGGTGCAACAGCTCCAGATAAAAGAAAACAACGAGTTAAAAAACTGTGACCAATGTGTAGTCCAGTTAGAACAACTTCCTCCTTCCGAACTTTACGAAAGCTAGACGGCCAAAGCCCAATATAGGGTATTATTTGGAAAAGCTTGTTGTCGCATTACTCACTCCAAGTGGACTGCCAACTGGCACAGAGCTGAGCCTTGAATACAGGACCATAGTCCATGTACGGAATAGGTACAGTGGTGATAGTGCCAGAGCAGACAGATTTAGCTGCTGTGTCTGCAAGCTCATTCCCGTGAATACCAACGTGGCATGGTATCCAGAAAAACCGGATAGATGTAGATGTTAATGAGAAATGGGCCAGTCAATTTTGAATATCAGTGAGAACATGGTGTGAGCCAACGTGAAGTGATTCCAGGGCCAGTAGAAAACTAAGCAAGTCAGTATAAATAGTGCAGTTGGAGTACTGCTTAGTTTCAGTATGATTCATGGAAAGAGATATGGCATACAGTTCAGCAGTGAACACAGAAGCCGTAGAGAGGATTCTGCGTGCAACCGCTGAACTGCAACAAACCATGGCAGAGCACACAGAATTACCTGTTTTGGAACCATCTGTATAAATTCGAATGGAAATATTGTTCAAAAGATGTTCAGTAAATAAAAGATGGAACTTCCAATCGGGAGTATCTGCCTTTCTCAGATGACTTAAAGAAAGGTCATATTTGGGAATGGTAATAAGCCATGGTGGGATGGGCTGACCAGTGGATTCTTAAATGTTATCCAAGGACAAACCCAATTCATCCAATTGCGCCTGGATGCGAAGGCCAAAAAAAGCAATGGCAGATCATCTGTTCTGAAAAAGTATGGCCCACTGAGGAAGGAAAACACATCCCCAGGTGGGTGCTTTGGTAAGGAACGAAATTTCGAAGAATATAGTAAAGACAGTTGCAAACGGGGAAGGTGCAGAGAAGGTACATGAGATTCTACCTATAAGCTTTAAACTGGGGAGGTGCAAAAAGCCCCAGTGCAGAGTTGAAGTCCTTGATGATGAATGAGGTCCAGCATCTTTAAGGCCGAAGGTCTGGCAGAGCCATAGACCATTGATCCATAGTCAAGTTTCGATCAAATAAGAGCATGATATATCTTTAACATAGAACATTGATCTGCTCCCCAACTGGTGGTAGAGAGGACAAAGAGGATGTTCAGTGCTCTTGTGCATTTGACCCGTAGCTGCTTTAAGTGTGGTAAAGGTCAGCTTATGGCCAAAGATAAGCCCCAAGAACTTGGTCTCAGGGACCATTGGCAGCAAAACTTCACCAATACGGAGTTCAGGATCAGGGTGAATACCCCGTTGGCGGCAAATGTGCATGCAAACGGTTTTAGAGAGAGATAAATTAAAGCCGTTCGCCGTATCCCACTTCAGTACACAATTGAGGGCAGTTTGTAGTTGCCGCTCAATATATCTCATGTTCGACAACTGACATGAGATGTGAAAGTCGTCGACATAGAGCCCGTTTGCAACAATGAGAGGGAGTTGTTCAGTGATGGCATTTATCTTTATACTGAAAAGTGTGACACTCAAAACACAGCCCTGAGGGACCCCAAGTTCCTGTAGAAAAGAATTGGTGTCGAACTTATATGAAGTTGGAATCTCCTCTCCAATAAAAAGTTTTTAATAAACACAGGTAAATGGCTATATAACTCATATATATTGAGTTCTCGCAAAATGCCATACATCCATGTTGTGTCATAAGCCTTCTCAATGTCAAAGAATATTAACACAAGGTGTTGTGATTTGAAAAAGGCTTCTCTGATTGATGTTTCTAGTCGAATTAGATGGTCTGTGGTGGAGTGCTGTCCTCGGAACCCACACTGGGTGGGTAACAGGAGGTTGTTTGATTCTAGGAACCAAACAAGATGAGCATTGACCATCCTCTTTAAGGTCTTACAGAGACAACTCGTCAAAGCAACTGAACGGTAGTTTTGAGGAAACTTGGGATCTTTCCCAGGCTTAGAGAAAGGTAAGATAATACCTTGGAACCACGCATTAGGGAAAACATTCTCCTGCCAGATCTGGCTAAAACAATTAGAAGAATATCAAGAGAAGCAGGAGAGAGATAGTGAAGCATGTCATAGTGTACATCATGAGGTCCAACAGATGTACTACCAGACCAATGAAGGGCCATTTTCAGTTCCACCAGTGTAAAGGGAAGATTATAGTCAAAGAGACAGTCAATTCAGAAGGAAAGAGGTGAACACTCTGCCTGAGTCTTGATGGCCATGAAGGTGGAGAAACAAGCAGAAGTGCTAAATACCCGGCAAAATCTTTCACCTAGAGTATCGGCAATGCTCCGGTCATCAGCTACTTCTTGGCCATCAGAGAGTAAGATTGAGAGGGGGACAGAATTGTAGTGCCCACTGACCTTTCGAATCCTGTCCCATATGACCTTGAAACTGGTGGTAGAAGATATGCTAGTTGTGAACTTAATCCAAGATTCCTTCTGGCCTTGACATCTTACCCACCTAGCATGTGCACAGGCCCGTGGGAAAGTGGTGGGGTTCGAAAGTGTGAGATATCTGCGGAAAGTATCCCAGGCGCGTTTTTGAGCCTTCCGTGCCATGTGGCAGGCAGGATTCCACCATGGAAGAGGATATTGTGGAAAATGTGTCGAGGTTTTAGGAATACACTGAGCAGCTGCTTGTATAATACAGTCAGTTACTGCTGTCACACAGTTGTCTATTGATGGCTGACTCATGATGGCAGAATCTAATTCTGCGAGAGCAGTGAAAGTGAACCAGTCTTCCTGATCCAGCTTCCACCAGGGCACGCGGGTAGGGTGGCATCGACCACGGCCAGTCTCTCTTAAAACTATATAGGAAAATGATCACTGCCTAGTGGATTACTGTCAACCCTCCATGAAAAATGGGAGAATAATGAAGGGGAGCAAACCGAGAGATCAATAGTGGTAAAGGACTGACTAGATGTGTGAAAATAAGTGGAAGAACCAGTATTGAAAAGAGAAAGGCTATGAACACAGAGCATACGCTATACAGAGCGACCCCTCCTATCAATAACAGCACTTCCCCAGAGGGGATGATGTCCATTAAAGTCTCCCAGGATTAAAGAGGGAGAAGGCAACTGTTCAACGAGAGCATCAAGGTCTGATTTATCATATGTCTTTCCAGGGAACAGGTAGAGAGAACAAACAGTGATGGTATGAATGACAAAGACAGGGTGGGCACATGCTGATCAACCAACAGTGCCATCCCTCCATGTACTTGTCCATCACTCAGCCTGTCATTTCTGTACAGAGAAAACTGCTGAAAGGTGACTGTATCGGCAGGTTTCAGAAATGTTTCTTGTAAGGAAAGACATACAGGATGGTTGGAAGCAATCAGTGTTTTGATGTCATCCAGATTAGAACGTAAACATCGACAGTTCCATTGTATCAAGGTGGCCATTTCTAATGACGAGTAGGTGAAGTGGCTGGAGAATCCTTCTGTTTAAGTCGTCTTTTTCCTTACTGTCCTTATTCGGAGGAGATCTATCGACCTCCATGGATCCTGCCCTGGGTCGATGGGGCAGGTCTTTGCTGTTGAAAGGGGATTCCAGTGACTGAGGAAGCAAACGAATGAATGTTTTGCATCTTGGGGTGGGAGAAAAAGATGTATCTGAAGAAATGCCTGTATTTGAAACCAAAGGATGTGGATCTTGGGTTTGTTGGAATGTATGGGAGGAACAGAGATGGGTGTAGAAGTTGATTCATCAACTTTTTAACCATGGAGATCAAAAGGCTTTTCATTTGTTTTGAAAACGATTCTCTTGGAGGCACAGAGATCTGTCTGCACTCCCACTGTAGTTGTGGAATGAAGTTTAGCAGCATATGTCCAAGATGAAGTGGCAAACAGCAATTACCGAGCCTCAGGATAATTAATGTTACGAGTTGTTTTCAAATGCTGCACCTCTTTTTCTCTCCAACCATTTTGGGCAAGAATGAAAGTAGGAAGGGTGAGAACCATTGCAGTTGACACAATGTGGGTCCATGTCACACTTATAGGCATCATGTCAACAAGCACATGTCAGGGAACCACAACATGATGTCTTTGAGTGGCTGAAACTTTAACAATGGAAACATCAGAGAGAGTTTGAAATGTACGGCTGTACCCTGCAATTTAAATAACCTGCCTTGATTGTGGCAGGTGCACGTGGTGATGTAAATGTCAAAACGAGGATATTTGTCAGCAGTGTAACTCCATCTTTGCGAGTGGAGATGCGCCTCATTGCAGAAACTCCTTGAGTGGAGAAACCAGCAAGAATCTCCGACTAGGGGACGTTCTTCAAATCCTCTCAACAATAACTCCTCGTGATGAATTCAAGGTAGTATAAAGAGTAACCTCAATAGGTACTTCCCCAACTGCCTTTAAATTCAAGAGGAGTTCACTGTGTTGGGATGTGGATGTTTCAACCAATATGTCACCAGATCGAAGCTTCTTTACTGACTTTGGAGAGCCAGCAAGACCCTTCTGAATAAAAAAGGGGGGACATTTGCCCTAAAGGTTTTTCTGAAAGAGAATTTACTAAAAAAAAATGAGGTATGTGCGGTACAGATGTTGAAGATTGCTGTCCAGAGTCTTCAAGACATGGTCGTTTACCTATTGACTGTTTTTTCACTATTTTATTTATATTTTTCGTAGGAGGATCCATAGGAAAAAAGGAAAATTTCAGTACCCACTGACCCCACCCACCATGGAGCCCTACGAGGGGACGCACTACAATGTCATACAAGGACATTGCAGCAATTCCAGGGTTTTGTGAGCACTATACCTAAACACCAGCATCAGACACAATGTCCACAACACCCATTGAAAACTTCCAGCACTGGTACTTGGTTGACTCTAACCCAAGTGGACTAGCCAATTGACCCAAGGGGGACACCCAAGGGCTGCCCGTCTACAGGAATTCAATGCCAAAGTGGTGTGTTAGGGTTTGACCCTCCACCACCAGCATCCTTTCCTCCCCTTCACAGGTCGCCACGCACGGCAAACACATGGGTGGATGTTTAGATTCCAGAGGAGGTAACCAGAAAGAACAGAACCTTCCTTGGGAGGTCCCCTCACCATGTACAGGAATCTACACCGAAGGGAATAACTAGGACTTAAAGTAATCAAATTATATTATTATTTCTATCATTTGCAGTTGTCACTACTTTCAACATTCAAGCTTGTTTTTTAAATAAAATATATGTGCAATATTAACAAAGAAAGAAATTCAGCTTTGGTAAATCAATTTTCTACTCTTTTATTTGTCTGCTAATTTTTTATTTCTTTAGTGATGTAAGTATTGTTATATCATGTTTTGTGCATGAATACTTTTGTAAGAGAAGTAAGGAAACTCATGTAATAGCAGACATAATTAAATTTTACTTTTTTTTCCCCCAAATCCAGATTGGTTTCACTGTTTTCTTCTCTACCATATCATTACTACTGATACAGAATAAAAGGTCCCCAGTGGCTCAGAGGTATGTCTGCAGACGTCCAATGCTAAAAACTGGGTTTCAATACCTGTGGTGGGCAGAGTACAGATAGCTATTTGTGTAGCTTTGTGCTTAATTCAAAACAACAACAGAATAAAAGCAAATAAACCAAAGTTTAGTAAAACTAAGACATTTTGTATGAAATATTACCTCATGGCTTAAGACAATAATAAAGGAAATGTGTAGAGAATAAGACTTCAGTCTTTCAGTTGTGTTTAATGCAAATTACACATTTATAGTATAGTACACTATAGTACACCCACATTGGGTGGGTGAGAGGAGGCATTAACCGTCCTCTCAAGATCTTACAGAGGCAGCTTGTTAAAGCAATTGGACAGTAGTTTGAAGGAACCTTGAGATCCTTCCCAGGCTTAGAAAAAGGGAGAACAATAGCATGGTGCCAAAGCATCAAGAAAAACATTCTCCTGCCAGATCTGGTTAAAACAACCAAAAGAATAGCAAGAGAAATGGTGTAGCATTTTGTTGTGAATATAATCTGGTCTGACTGATGTACTGCCAGACCAATGAAAAGCAAACTTAAGTTACACCAGTGTAAAGGGGTGATTATACTCATAGAGATAAGCCCAAAAGGAAAGAAGTGATTGTTCTGCTCAAGTCTTGATGGCTACAAAGGTGGGGAATGAAGCAGAAGTGCAAGATCCACAAGTAAAGTATTTGCTGAGAGTATCAGTGTTTCTCTGGGCATCAGTAACTTCATGGCCATCAGAGAGCAAGATCGAAAGAGAATCCAGAAGTATACTGCCCACTGACATTCGGATATTTTCCGTATGATTTTGGAATTATTAGTAGAAGATATGTTACATGTGTATTAAATCCAAGATTCCTACTGGCTTTGATGTCTGATCTGCCAAACATTTGCACAGGCCTACTGAAAAGCAATGAGGTTTAAAAGTGTGGGATACCTACAAAAATATCCCACACTTTTAAATCTCCTAGGCCCATTTGGATTCCACCTTGGAAGAGGATACTGTTGAAAATGTACCAAGATTTTTGGAATACACTGAGCAGTTGCCTGGACAATACAGTCAGTTATTGCTGTAACATAGTTGTCTATCAATGGCTTACAGACAATGGCAAGATCAAGTTCCAAGAAAGCCGTGAAAGAGGGCCAGTTGGCCTGGTCCAACTTCCATCAAGTCATGCACATCAGGTGACATCAATGATGACCAGTCTCTCTCAAAATGATAGGAAAATAGGGTTACTGTCAACCCTCCAAGAAAAGTGAGAGAAAATTGAAAGAGAGCAGATAAAAAGATCAACAACAGTAAAAAACTGACTAGGTATAAAACCAGTATTAGAGAGAGAATGTGATCTGAGAGCATATGCTCTATGAAATAACAAATCTAATTAAAATCAGTACCATCCTAAATGGGAGTATGCCCATTTAAATCCCCCAAGATTAAAAAGGAAGATGACAACTGCTCAATGAGGACATCAAGGTGTCACTGATCATAGGTCTCTTCAGAAGCCAGGTAGAGAGAACAAAGAGTGATGGTATGACCCAAAGAAACAGATGGGTACAACCCATAAGGATGTATTAAGTTGCAGTGCCACCCCACCATGCACTTATCCATCACAAAATCTATCATTTCTGTACAAAGAAAACTGCTGAAGGGTGACTGCATCGACAGGTTTCAGAAATGCTTCCTGTAAGGAACACATCTAGATTCAAACAAAACTCCCCCAACAGCTCCACTTCATCAAAGTGGCCATTTTTATATATGTGAAGGAGAATGGGGCAGGGAGCCCATCTGTTCACAAACACACTTTTTTGTTTTTTAATTAGATGGAGGTCTTTTGAACTTCATGAAATCTGAGTAGGCAGCTCAGTGTCTGTTGACAAAGATTCCAGTGACTGATGGCATAAACGAATTGTTCTGCATGTCTGGGCAGCAGAAGAAGATGGACCCAATGAAACACCTAAACTTGAAGTCAAAGGAAGGGGACCCAGGCAGTCACTGGAAGGAGAAGAAAGAACATAGATGGAAGTAGACATAGATTTGTTAACTCTTTTAACCTTAGAGGATAAAAGACTCTTCAGATCTTTGCAAACAACACTACTGGAGGTACAGAGATATTTGTCTGTAATTCCACTGTGGCAGTGGAACAGAGTGCAGCAGCATATGTCTGAGATGGAGTGGGGGACAATGACATACAAGCCTCTGCGTAGGAGATATTGTTTACAGTCTTCAAGTATTGCACCTCTTTGTTTTCTATCCTCTTAGAGCAAGAAATAGAGTAAGAGGGGTGTGAACCACCACAGTTAACACAGTGTGGTTTGAGTTTGCACTCATGGGCATTGGGATCTTTGCTACTACAACAGTCTTTAAGTGATTGAACTGCTGACACTGGAAACATCTGACAAGGTTGAGAATTTATAGCCGTACCATACAGTTTAAATAACCTGCTTTGATTGCAGCAGAAAGACATGATAATGTAAATGTCAATATCGAACCATTAGTGGGAATTATAATTCTGTCTTTACAAGTGGATATTTGGCAAACAGCAAAAGTGTCTTGGCTGGAGAAATCAGCTAAGATCTCTGACTCAGAACTGTTCTTTAAATCCCTTTCAACTATAACTCCTCTGAAATAATGCAAAGTTGCATGGAGAGTAACCTTGATGGGTATATCCCCAATGGCTTTTGATTTCAAAAGGAGTTTGTTATGTTGTGGTGAAGATGTTTCCACCAACACATCTCCACAGCATAACTTCTCTACTGACTTGAGGGAGCCAGCAAGCTCTTCTAATCCCTCTTGAATAAAAGGGAGATATCTGCCCTAAGGATTTCTCAAATAAGGAATGCATAATTAGAAATTGAGGTACAGTATCTGACTGTGATAGTGACTGTATAACAGACATCCATGCATGGTTGTTTTCCAATAATCATTTTTCAATTTTTCATTTTTACCTATTTTTTCTTTTATTAATGGGGGTATCCATAATAAAGAGAATACATTTCAATGCCCACTGACCCTACCCACCATGAACACTGCAGCATGCCAGGGTTTCCTAAGCACTATACCTGAACACCAGCATCAGATGCAATGTCCACAACACCTGTTGAGAATGTCCAACACTGCTACTCAGTCGACCCTCGTCTAAGTGGACCAGCCAACTGACCTTGAAGGGACCACCCCATGGCAGCTCCTCTACAGGAATTCACGGCAAAAGTAGTTTGTAAGGGTTGAGCCCCTCAACCATCAGGATCGTCTCCTCCCCTTCAAGGGTCATTATGCATGATAAATGCGAGTGAATGTTTAGATCCCAAAGAAGGTAAACTGAAAGTATAGAACCTACTCTGGAAGGTCCACTCACCACACACAGAAATTCACCTCAAGGTGACAGACATGCATTTAACCATGAATGAAGTTGAAGTTCCCAAATCTATGCATTTTATTAGAAAATCAGTTTGACATAACTGGCATCATTATTAATCAGTTAAACCATTTGTATTAAACGTGTTTTTCTTTAGCTTATATTTAAATACATATATGAATATTTTAATAATCAGTCTCACCCCCATCTGCAAGATTTTTAATCCCACATTTTCCTGTGAAAAACAAAAATTTTACTTGTCTGACAAGCAAGTTAATTTGCACAATTTAAATTAATATTTAATTAAGTAATAAAGTTGTGTTATTCTGTTGACTTACTACTCTGAGGAGAGTGGCATTTTACTGCAAAAACAGATATTGCCTCTATAGATTATAACAAAGACACTGAATATGTCATCAGCACCCATTAAAACAAGGTCTGAATTCTATGCAAAATGATGTCCATGTACATTTGACAGTATTTTCATGCCCTTTAGTTGGTCACATTTGTTTTCCTTCCACACTATCAGTCAACCTTTGGTCTGGGTGTTATAAAGAAAATGGTGTCTAGTAAGGGTATTTCACTAAGCCTTATCTTTTTATGCATGCTTACATCTAAATTCATCTAAACTCTTCTGGCATAACATCTCTTACTGTTTATACTGTCAGAACAACAACTCTAGGAGACAGTGCTTTGACAAGAGAAGGAACAATGTACACTATTGGCTAATAACTGTACTACTTATAAAATGGAAAACTCTCCAGCCACAAACCATTATTCAGCAAGTCTTTGAAAAGTATGAAAAAAACTTGAGAAAATCATGACAGTGTGTCTTTGAATGTCACATGTTGTCAATCACAAAATTATTAGCTTCAGAATTTATTTAATACATGAAAGTGCATGATGTTAGATGTAAGTGGTCCATCCTAAAATGAAAACTGCTGTTATTAAGTTAAAAATCAAGCAGTTATTTGACACTTAAAAGATCTTTAATTAAATAAAAAGACTGTTAAATAAATAACAGTGTTTCATGAAAAATTAACAACACTTTTTAAAAAATTCCACATTACTGATGTATACTATCTTTTTGTATACTATGCATTTTAAACTGATGATGTACATAAATTACGTGATATGATGCAATATATGGATATGCCTGATAAAATATTTATAGTGAAGAATTTATAAAAAGAACTAGGTTGAATCATTTTTTTCTTGGTAAAATATGTACACATACTTTACATAATGCAATGCAGCTACTATGACAAGGCTTATTTAATATATAAAGCTAAGTTAATTGACAATGTTTTATAGATTAAAATATTCTGAAAATGCATTTTTTTAATTGAAAGAGATGAAAAAATTATCAAACATTATAGTAAAAACACCGAGTTAAAATTTTATACCTCAATCCAGTCTTTGTTATCAATTTTACAGTTAATTTGATTTCATTATTTCTTCTAGTTTTAAAAATTTATTGTTTGAATTCTCTTACTGTGCTACAGATGTGTTGATTATTTTTGCACCACACTATAGTATTTCATGAAAAACAAAATTTTTTGTGTATATTTTGTCATCACTTGAAAATTTGGACTTATTTTGATGTTCAAATCTTCTTGATGAAGTCTGAGAGAACTATTCGTGTGAAAAAAACTGGTTTTGGAAGAAATGTCCTTACACAATCAAATGTCTCATCCTGCTTATTTAAGTTAGTTGTCAGAGGCAATGAATTGCAGGGGTAAAGACAAGTAAGTAAAAATATAACATTCCATACAAAATGTTTATAAAATGTTTTACTAAAATTTTAAAGAACTGTTTTCAAAGGTGAAAAACACCATGAATAACATATTGTGGTATTGTATATTGATTTGTAAAGATATTTAAGTTGTATTTTACACAGCCAGACACTAGCATTTATACATAACCATGCTATTTTTTACCTTACGAGACTTTGTAGCTTGATGATTCTTACCTTTTATTTTACAACATATTACATTGTGATCCCAGGCCTCACCACACTTATCTAACAAATCCTAGGTTAAAGTATTACTTGCCATTTGTTGTCCTTGTCTACTGATCCTAGAGTTTCATTTACTACCCAATATTATGGTAATTACTAAAATAGGACATCATGTAAAAACCTTACGGGAAGCAAAAAGTGGTGTATCTGGAGCTCAGAAACACATTTCTTGCATCAATATACTGCATCCAGTCAGCAAAGGAGAAAAGGTTTACACCTGAAATCAAGGTTAACAAAACATTAACAACTGATAAACAACACTTTAAATGGAAAATGTTTCTTTGGTTTAAAAACATGATTTTACACAGATATACTGCACTTTTTTTTCTTGTATTTGTTTACCAAATGCCAAATTTTACTTCAGAACATTGCAAAGTTTTATTTCCATTGATAACAAAAGATCTTTGTAAAGCATAATAGATTTAAAAGCAATTACACTGAAACAAAAAATTAATATTTGAAAATATAAATTATTATAAAATATGTATTTTGTATAAAAGCTCATTTCATCAAATTGTGGTAATTACATCTTTTAAGTTGCCAAGATAAGAGATTAATTATTCAAGTAGCAGATTACATATTGTTTAGTAAGAAAAAATTCTAGTTACATTTCATGTTAAAATGAAATACAATATAAGGTGTGATAACATCTCAAAGAAATGACAGTGGTTTTAAAATTTTAAAGAATGGGTCAGAAATAACAAACTCTTAAAGTGTGTTGGGAATTATTTAATATTAAACATTGTAAGGATTTCCAGCATCTTAATGAAACAATATAAGAAGTAACAGTATCTAAAAGAATGATATAAGAAGTTACAAAATCTTAAAGGGACAAAATTGAGAGTTGCAGCATATTATAGAAAATGAAGATTAACAGAATTAAAAAAAATTGTTAGAAACTACAGATTCAGGAAAACAAGTGATAAGGAAGGAGCAACATGTTCAAGAAACAATGTTAGAAGTTGTAACAATTTAACCCTTTTGCTACAGTTTTGGTGAAATCAGCCAAGTTTGTGACTCTAAATTGAACTCTATATGTTCTGTGTATCTGTGGAGCAGACTAAGTAAACATTAAGAGTCTTTTATAGTAAAAAAAAATTGGAGTTTTTAATTAAGTATTTTCTAAACACTTCTCTGTGAACATATGGAGCCAAAGTGTTGACTGCTCTGAGAGCAAAGTGATTTTCATGTTAAGGTTAAAAATTATTTCAATCACCTGAAAATTGTCAAACTCCCTTTGTATATCTTAAACCTCCTAAATAAATTTCAAACATTTTCCTTAGTAAAACTTGACCTTTTTTTCCACCATAACTGCTATAAAAAAAATATGAAGTTATTTGAGTCAACTTAACTTAAAATTGTATAATAAAATGTGTAGCTTACATTACACAATCAAATTATGTAAGATGAAGGTTACTTATGAGTATACCTCATGAGAAATGTTTATTATTATTTTCCATTATCTTATCTAATCTAACCTTATTTGATGTAATAAATGTCTAATTTTACAATGTATTTACTTTTATAAAAATAATAAAGAACACTTATAAAGAAGAAAAATATAGTATTTATCTGGATCCTCATTTGTGTGTGTGTGTGTGAGAGAGAGAGAGAGAGCGTGTGTGCGCTGTTGTTTATTGATGAAACTTAAATATACTTTTTTATACCAATGGTACTACTCAAATATCTTTTTATATAATTAAATACTGTGCCTAAGAACACAGAACAACAACATACAAAAATGCAGACAGTGTCCTATAACTATTATATTTTTTTTGGCTTTCTAACTATGCAATAAGAGCTGTTAGAAACTTGGCTAAAACTCATCCATGCATTTCCCATTGAAATAAAGTGTGAACTGGAAGTAAAATACACAATGTATGTCCAGAAAACAGTGTAATATAATAAATCACTTCATAGATTAAAACAAGTTTATTTTTGGTTATAAATAATATTGTGTTAAACATCAGGTGGAACTATTTAATATTTAATTTGTATTTTTCTACTATTTCTGATAATTTGTTATTTCATGTAGTTATGTGCACTTGACTCTGATTTTTATGCAAAATATCTTGCAGTTTTTCATATTTGATTTGTAAAATTTCTAGAATCTCATATATGAATATCAAATATTTTTTTAAGGTAAATGTTTATATTTTAGTTTCCATTTTCTCTGCTGTATCACTAAGTACTATCTTCAGTATACAATGCAATGAAATGTTTAAAATTAACAAAGAAACAAGTACAACTATTCTAGTGAACTTTATAAAGAGTTTAAGTTCACTAGAATAGTTGTCTTTTTCACATATGCATAATTTCAGATGCTTATCTTTTAACTTATAGTTTATTTTTAATTTTCCTCTCAAATTCTTTGTCATTATTTATCCTGATATGTCATTTGATGTCAGTGAACTTTTATAAAGTTATTTTGTCAAGACTCCCTACAGTGATTCATAACCAAAAGATGGTACTTGTACACACCATACCATTTATAAAGCTTTCACAATCCAGGTGACAAATTAAATTTATAAGAATCATTAAACTACTAAAATATGATTTTTTACTTAATTAATTAAAATATAAAAGTAAGATCTAAATACAATTTAATTGTCTCTCTAACTATAACATATTTAAGTTACAAACCACCAAAGGTGCTATAGTCAAACAAGTAGACAGCAATACTGCAATTAGTTACATCTATTTTAATATAAAACCCCATACAAATTTCAAATTAACTGCTGCTGGATTATAGAGTAAAATGAGCTCTTTGTTTTTTTTTAAATGAATATGCACACTTATGTCAACTAACTATAGTACAATCTTGACATTACAGGCACCTTTTCTACTGTGCCCAAATGCACTCTATAGCAATGTGCCTTTAATATAAAAAATGAACCACATAATGCTGGATTCCATACTGACCATACTAAATTTCGGTATTTTAAATACTCAAATTTAACTACCTTATTCAAGTAATTTCTACTGGAATTAATAAAAAAAATCAGCTGCTTTTACCTATATTGGCATAAATTATAACTGTTTCTGGTATTAAAATTTTCTGAACCTCAGAAAACATTTTGACATTGATAATTATTCCTTAACCACATGTTTATCTGGTTCATATGTGGTTTGTAATTAACTAGAAGAAACAGTTATATTAAACATTAACCACATAAACACATTTCTATATCAGTCTTACCTGTGGGAAGAAACTTGGAAATTTTCTTTAAATGACTGCTGATTTCCCTTCATTAGAATAAAAAACTGATTACTTCAAACCTGTTTCATATGGAATATAAAATGTCATATAATAGAACTATGTCAAGTAAAAAAGGGAGGTCAGGATATGTAAATATGTTTAGGATTAATTAGCAGAAAACCCAAGTAGTATAAAAAATGTCATAACACCAGAAATGATTTATACAATAATAACAATGATTTTTACAAATTCTACTTTTTTGGGGGGGGGTGGGTGGTAAAGGGTGGTGTGAATCTCAAATAATACTATAAAATATGTTTCTTTCAGTGGCTTCTTCATGTAAAAATCTGTTGAACCAAACAGATTGAAAGAACTAATATTAGTTCAGTAGTCAAGGCAGTAACAAATGGGGCATAAGTAGATGCATTCATGCGAGTTTTTAACAGCCTACAAAATTAAAATATGCAGTTATCACTACTACGACCAATATCATCAAACCTTCTTTAACCCTTTTGGCGTGGCTGGCAACCGCAGTCGACTTGTAGGCTCAGCGCGGCAAGTGATCTTCCTTTATTCCTGTTATTTTTATGCATTGAATATAACATATATAGTATTGGGTGCAATCACTGAATATTTCAGGGACTTTTGCTGAGTTATTGCCAAGATATCATGCTTTTAGTACTGATACCGTAATTAGTTGAAGTATCAAACATATATGTTCAGCGCCATGCCGAACATTGCAAGTTGTTATTCAGCGCTGAAAGGGTTAAACAGCAAACACTTCCGAGTTTTTGGTGTGTATAGAAGTACATACAGCTTTATCTAATACTCCAATATAAAACTTGCTTAGCGTACATGATGTTCAGATACAGCAGTCTATTACATCTTTAGCAAGAAGGTTGAAAGCTCACAATTAACATTTTTATGTGGTTTAGAACATTCATTATCATAGGTTAACTCTTTCAGCAAGGGCTTGGTCCCCAAGATCAAGATTAACCAACACATAAAATTAGGAAATAAATTATGCCTTCTTTATTCTAGAATAACTACAAATCATAAAATGAAAACAAATGTTTAGAATAAATAGCTTAAACCTCTTAACATTATACATATATACAGATTTAATATGCTTACTACATTGACCATTCAGCCATTCCTGGCTAACAATACAGAAGTTAAAATGATTAGGCACATGTGCACTCTTGTTACCATATTAAATAATATAAAAGACCTTTACTCTTTACAAGGTGAGCTATCTTGGCTGTGTTTTAGTAGACTAATATTTGGTAAAACAGTCACATTTCAATTATTATAAATTATATATGTGTATAGATTATTACTATTTACAAACAAGTTCTCAAACTTTTCATAAAATGTAGAACAGTAAATAAAAAAATAAAGCACATAGTTATCTCTTCTAGCTATGACCTTTGTACTTGTTGCAGCTTGTCTTAGCTTTCTAAACCTAGCATATGGAGGATGTAAAATGAAAAAATCTTTTTTTAGGTCCTATATATACATTTGAATAACTATTTTATGATTATTTCATTGATAGCACATAATTCAATTATAATTTATTAAGTTTAATACCTAAGATGTATTTATATCTAAAAATATACAAAATGTAAAACAGACTAAAGACTCAACTCACCAGGATGAAGGATAGTCTTGAAAGAAAAAAAGGATGACATTATATTTGAAAATGGTTAGGAAAATCACTGAGGAAACACTTTAAGCTTCCAACTGGTTATTCCATACCGTATATAAAAGTAAGTATATATGAGAGACTGTTTCCAAAAATGGAAAGAGGTGGCTGGGGGCCACTGTATTTTATTCACTAAATATAATGATAATTCAGCAAATAAGCTGGAATATCAAATAAAAATTATTTTTTTCATTGATATCAGTAATTGGAGTTCCTAATTCATACAAAAATAAAGACTTTGTATTTTGACATCTCAAATATCTTATTTGGATCAATGGTGCATTCAACATATCCTTTAGCACACACAAAGTAATGTTTAGGCATGTTTATATAATATTTACATTTAAATTAAGGAATTAAATAATGTGTAATATGAAAATTTAAATTATAATTTACAGTTTGATGCCAAACTTAAGGAGATAATTCATAAAATAGTAGTTCAATAAAATTCTGAATGCAAATCAACAAACACATTGACATGGCTCTTTGACCTGTAACCTGTCTGGAAAAAGTTAATTATATTATTATTTACTACTGAAAATATCTAGCTTTGTTCAGGTTATTAAGTGGATTTTTGCTTGATGACTATGTCAGTGTGTGTATTCTGAAACCATTTTAACATAAAAGTAAAACCATATATTTTTGTTGCTTCTTTATGGGATGTGGCCTGTTTGTAAAGGTAGCCTTCCTCTGACTTGTCCTCCATTTTTAAACTTCTATAATAAAAACAAATAACTAAAAAAATACCTTTATAATTAACAGAGTCCCAAAATTAGAAAACAACAAATATTTTTTTCAATTTTGTAGTTTACACATTTCATTTTATACTTTCAGTACATAGCCTCTTATCTATATTTTGTTATATACTGTCATTGCTAAGCAAAACAATATAAAAGCAACTGTTGGAATGTATTGTTTCCAAAATGCACTGGCTTTTACAAATAGTAGAGATTGTTATGCAAAGTACCACTTTTTTTCTTTTCTTTTTTTTTGTTGGACTGCCTCAATTAAAAGAAATGCATGCACATGTGTCTGTCTGTTGATTTGCTAGTAGGAGAATAATTAAGTAACTGAATTTTATGTTTTAGACAATAACATATGCCTGGCATAGTTTCATCAATACAGTATGATCAAAATAACTTAAGCAGTAAAAGAATTTAAATTTATAGTCTTAAAATACAAGGTAAGTTTTCATTAAATATAGACAAACTCGTTAATTAGAGTAAAAAAATGTGGTAAATTTGTTTCCATATCACAATTTTTTTACATTTTAGTTCAAATATATCTTTAATTTTTAATCAATCATAGAATACTTGCTTTTAATTAAGAGAAAGGCAAATTACTTAAATTACATAATAAGTTGCTATGACCTCAGTGTGTCTGACTAAGAGACAGAGACATGCACGCAGTGTTTTGTGGCATTAAATTTTACCTATTTTAAAGTAGTCTAAAAAGATTCTTATTTTGACATTTTAGTTACTTTTATTATAATAAATAAAGAATAAGCATGAAAAACAAGAAATAAAATATTTACCCAATCTTCTTATTTTTAATACTAATGTTAGCAATGTGCTAAACAATTTTTATCTAATCAATTAATGCATCAAGGAATTTAGACTAATGACATGCAGAAAAGTAGATAATTTTCTCTATCCCAGCTTTTCTAGCTTTTTTAATTACGGGACAAGAGATGTTACAAATTCATCTAAGCTAGCCATTAACTTTCTCATGAGATTGTAGCTTGTATTCTGGGGGAAAATTAATATTTTATGTTCAGAACACAGTTCAGTGAGAAATTTTAACAAATCCTGAAAGATGTCACAGAAGGGGTCTGATTTTCTATTTGGTAGCTTTGTAACCAAACACAACTGAAAGGTTTAAAAATTATGGTTTGACTGAGCAATGATGATTTTATAGTGAGTAATCTACATTTAATTTTACACTTTCTCAAGTAGGGGTGGAAAAAATAAAATAGATGCCTAGTGAAAGTATGTCACGTGTTACATCAGGAGAAATTCAGAATTTCTTTGTAATATTGCCTCATAGAACTTAAAACTTGTATGCTATTAAAATATGGGTTATTAGCTACAATTTTATGCTATACTGATTGATATAACATAAATAAAAAGTAGTTTAATATAATTTTGAAGGTAAAACACAATTTTTTTGTTGTGTATTAAAGGATATTCATAGCAAGAAGGTTAAATGATACCCTACATGCTTATTTACTCATGGGCAATTTGGCAGAGGATTAGAAGAAGTTTTATTGATTGTAACTAGCTGTAAAAAACTGTAGAGTGCAGCAGATTAAAATAAGAAAATGCCAGAAAAAATGAACCCAACTTTCTTCTGTATTCTATCATTCTCAGAAACTTTGTCAGATTGGGAATAAAAAGAAATTGCTGACAGAAAATAGGAATCTAACTCCTTATAAATTAAGGTTTGTATTTCCTCAGATGATAAAGACAAACTCATTGCCTGGGTCATCATACAGGAAATGTTGTCTACCATAACAGGAATTTCCCTTGTTGATACAACAGATTACCAAATCATTCTAGCTTAACATATAATTTGATAACAATAAACAAATGCAAAAAAAAAAGAAACAATTAAAGAAAACTATTGAAAAAGGTACTGAAATGTCAATTAAGTACTAATGTAAATGATATTCACAAATAAAACAAAAAACACACACATAAACAGAGCTGTGCCAATCGAGAAAGTAAGAATTAAGTGAGAACATTACAGGGAGTTAGCTGCAGCAATATAGGTGCTGCAATACTATTGGTGGAGAGTGATCATGCTACATGTTCAAAAGTGGTGTGAAATTTGTTGAGCCTATAGACTGGTGCACCGGCGTTAAAATGTTTTAACAATATTTAAGGGGCAGAAAGAAGATCAAGATAGCTTTGTGCGAGAAAATACAAGATTGTATCAGAAATGTCATTATCCTTATCGATGGTGGTAACAGGTTTTAAGTATTCAGTTATCAATTTATTTGATTAACAGAAGATCAGTAGGAGATTACAACATATTTAAAAATAAAAGTGATGAGGGCTACAAAGTATATTTATTTAACATTAGCAATTCAACAGCTGAGTAGACAATGACCTGATTCTTTTTACACACACACACACAAAGTAGTAAAATATTTTTAGCTTAAAAAGTATTTTGCAAAATGTACAAATGGTGACTTCCATAATAAGTATATCATATTAAACCAAAGGAAAATGAAAAACTTAAAAAAATATAAAAAAGCAAGTTTAATACTTAGTAAATATGATGCAATAGTGAAAAATTGATGATGTTCTCATACATATGTTTCTATTTTTGCTTGTATGGGGAGAAAGAGGGATCATAATAATCAATTAATTGCTTAGCATATACCACTAATCGCTCAGTTCTACTTTTAATCGTCAATGGAAATACCTCAACCCATTTTGTACGAGGGCTGTTCAAAAAATACGAGGACCGTTTGAATTGCGCGGCTCCAGTTGGTTCCAGGGGAATCCGCTTGGTGTCGCTAGGTTCGCACAGATCAGCTGATTACAACGCCATTTCCCGATTGAAGATATCTTCATTTGTGTATTAGCTACGCGGTTTTAAGTGAAGTGCGATTTTTTTCGTTTGGCGGATTTCAGAATGAATGACCTGAAGGAGCAACGACTTGCTGTGAAATTTTGTGTTAAACTTGGAAAATCTGCGACTGAAACTTTTACTATGCTTAACACGGCTTACGGTGATGTTGCTATGAATCATACGGCATGTTTCAAGTGGCATGAACGTTTTAAGGATGGTCAGTCCATTGAAGATGATGAGCGTCCTGGACGTCCTTCCATGTCAACTGACGACCCACACGTCGACAAAATCAACACCCTGGTGCGGGCAAATTGACATCTGACTGTCAGGGAGCTTGCTGAAGTGAAGAGTGTGGGATATCAGTTGGATCTTGTTACGAGATTTTGACCGAAAAATTGAAGATGCACCGTGTTGCTGCGAAATTCAGCCCTCAGAACTCGTGAGTTTTTGGCCAAACACTCGATCACTGTTCTTCCCCACCCCCCCTACTCACCTGACCTTGCTCCTTGCGATTTTTTCTTGTTCCCCAAACGCAAAAGACCCTTGAAAGGAAGAAGATTTGAGACGATTCCCGAGATTAAGGCAAATGCGACGAAGGAGCTGGAGGACATTACAAAAGAAGCGTACCAGGACTGTTTCAACAAGTGGAAACACCATTGGGATAAGTGTGTGTGTTGGGGAGGAGAGTACTTTGAAGGGGTCTCAGACCTGTAACTTCTAAATAAAGTACATTTTGTTTTATGACGTCAGTCCGCGTATTTTTTGAACAGCCCTCGTATAATAGTTGAAAAATACAATTAGGCAACAATATTCTTTAGATGTTGGTGGTAAAGAACCCACAGAAATACTTACCAACATATTCCACAGAATGTCTATCACTATGTAATGTATTATATACTATAATTGTAGAATTACCAGCAGAACATTTGTAGAAGAGAGAAGTAAATAGATTTGCTACGTAGTGATTTTGGTTGTTTAATAAATCATAAGCTCACCACAAGAATCAAAGTTACATTCCAGAATGTGCCATAAACATAATATCATGTATTGGAAATGTCTGTATTTTAGATTTGGTGACATATACAAGTTATTACTGCTTACTTATCAAAACATATAGTCAGCATAATATCATACAGCAGCAATGAGAGGGATATCAAAATACAAATTTCTGAAAACAAATTACAGAATACTTCACACATAATAAAAACTTAAGGGAAATAATAATAACTGATCTTGAAATTACCAATAAAAAATTCATAGACACACATACCTCTCAGTGGTGCCATCTATACCAAAAAGAAGTTTCAGTGCCACAATCACATAGGCAACAGCCCGAGCCTCAAATGGGGGAATTGATAGGCTTTCAAGATTATGCCTTTCATCTGCCTTAACTTTTAGTGCAACATCACTGAAATCCCATTGCAAGTGTGGTGGGAAAATGTCTAACAAACACTTTACTAACAACAGTATCTCTGCTGTAAAATGAAAGAAATAATTCATCATATTAGAATAGTAATATGTCTATCAGTCTTACAATTTTTAATGTGCATTTAAAAGTAGTTCATACAGCTATCAACATTAAATGATTGTGAAAGTCATATACATTTATCAGACTGGTATACATATCTGTTTTTTATGAAATAACAATCATTAGTACAAAGTCAATACAACAACAGAAGCATTTTCACAAACTAGCCCATGTATGCAAGTTTCTTAGTGTAAGATAACAGTAATTTTACAAACATATTTTATTATGAATGTCTTCAATTGAAGTTATTATCAAAGGAAAGCTCTGATGGAAATATTAAGAACTTATTACATATAATAAGTACTAATATTGTTTTTATTAAATTATTATACAATAATTACAACTTAATTTTTATATCACGTTTTACCTGCTAATTAGCTCATATTCATAAAAGGATTGTTCTTATTGCATGGGTACTATAAGTACTTTTTAACTTAATGTTATGACTAGGTGTAATAGCTCTAAGCTAAATATTATAACACTCTTCCAGCATACATATGCGCATACGTGTGTGTGTGTGTATCTATATGCTGCATATAGTGATGTACCTTCAAACTTCTTTGACAAGAGTACGAGACATATTATTGTGGGAAAATAAAAGATAAATTGGAAATTGACTTTTGGTTTACTATACTTTACTATACTTATCCATTAGACAAATATTTGGAATTTAAACAATGTGTAATGAACAAAAGTATTAGCTCTTGTCATACATAGCTTTCTGCACACTCATGTGTCAGCTTTAATGGATGTATAAACATGTTATTCTTGTCTCAACATTGATGGATTTTAGACCTGATATTCCATTCTCAACATTAATGACTGTATAGACAATACTATTAATAAACCCTTTACTACTGGCACATTTCTATCACCGTATGCCTCCAATTTGACAAAAGGTCCTCTGTGTACTTGTAGCCCATTCCTGTTTGGCAAAATGATCACAAGATTGATCTATTGTTTGTGACATATGGTTTTGTATTTGGTTCATGGTTCTTCCAACAATGGTAACTAACATAGTACTGTTGGATTTTATCAATAACCTGTTACATACTCACACATTTGAATGACTGGATACTTTAGGTTAACTTGTTATGCTTTTTATGGAATTGAAATTTACTCAAATATTTTGTTTTATATTATGCTAACCTTCTCAAATGTTATATTAAGTTCAAAAACATTGGTAAAAAGATTACTTTTAAATTCTTACTGAAGGGGGTGATACACAAAATTTGAAATTGCTGGAATATGCATCTTATATTAAAAAAAAACAAAAAAAAACCAGCCAGGCTACACTATTCACCCAATACATACAAAATATATATTTCAGTATCTACATACACAATAGCAGATCAGACTAGATATGAAAATTATATATATCACTTACATGGCAGGTTCAGTTCCTTCAGGTGACGTGCAACAATTGGTTCCAACTGTTGAGGTGGAATTGTAGACACACCCAAGTAGTGTGCCAGCTTCCCTGTTTCTAGGTCAATATAACTTGGATAAGGTAACTCTTGCTACAAAATAAAATATGTTTACAAATTATTTCTATCCATCAAACACAAAAGAATCTCAGCAACAATTATTAGAATTTTGGTGTTCAGTTAATGACTGAAGACAAAAAATTATAAAAATGATGACGATAAAATCAAGAAAACTTTATGAATAACCAACATCTTGACTTCCCCTTATCTTAAGGGTTAAGTGTCTACTGTTGTTGTATCCATGGTTCAAAAGATGCAGTGCAGGGGTGGAAAGTTTATACCGTCCAATACCTGATGCAAAAAAGTTTTCACTGTTATACCTTATCTGTAAGACAAGCGTTTTATTTTAAAAAAATCATTTTGAAATAATTGTTTCATTTCAATAAAAATACTAAAACAGCAGTGTTGCACTTGAAATTTATACTGCACAAGTAAAAATAATAAACAAATATACTCTATCCAAGAAATACCAATGTAAGTAAAATATAATAACACAGGTTATGCTTTTAACAATTTCTTCAAATCTGAATTTTCAACCATCAAGCCTAATTTTATCACACTGTATCAAAATAGTTAATTCTATATTTAACATTATTCAGATTAATTAAGGTAACAAGTAAACATTAATACATTACTTACTGTGTTTAATGCCTAACATCTAAACACCACACACATGTATAGTGGTAAATGGGATAGTGGATATCTGATAGTTGTGTCTTAATTTCATGCATTATTGATTATTTAGAAACAATGAAAGTTTTATTCACTTATCAATCAGCAGTCACTATAATGCAAAATTTTTCATATAAGTGTATTTATAGCAACACTGAATCCTTAAATGTTGTATCTGTAAGTTATTCAAATGCTTTGTAATTAACCAAGAGAATTCAATCATGACTATTTCACAACAGAAACAAGTGTTTAAAAATGCTGAGTCCACGATGAAGAAAACAAAATGGAACTAAACACTTGATGGCAGTAACACCACTGACTGTCAGTTGCCATTAAATTAGTGGTAGATAATTTCTGTTGAGGTATGATAAGAGCTCAGGAGGTATCATGGGTAGATGAATTTGTAATCTAGGCAATTCAGAAACCAAATAGATTTTCGTTTTTGTTGTTGAAAGCAGGGGTTTCTAATTTATGCTGCCTGGTGGCTGGGACAATAAGATTTGTACCAGGACAACATGTTTTCCATTTCACTTTGTCCACTGGGCAAGTAATTTTTTTCTTTGAATTTTATTTTTGTTGACCTTATTCTCAATATATATGAACAAACATGAGATAAAACCTTAGCAAATAAATCACATTTTTAATATAAATTTTCATTTTTTAATTTTAAAAGAAAATTTTCTGTACTTAAAGAGACAAACTAGAAGGTCAGATTCATGACACATCCACCTATCATATCCTCTCTCTTTCACAAATTACCAACAGTTCTCTGTGATATTTTATACTATATTATTTATAACCAATAAAAAGTCAATGGTTTTGGTCTATGGATTTAAAGCTTTTATGCCATAGTTGGAAAACCAGTTGTGATAGTTATACAACATTGTTTTGTTTGTGCATAACATTATTTTTGTAATATTTAAACATAAAATAAATGAAAATTACTTAGCATACTAGTACCTTCAGTAAAAACAAAAATACACATAAATTTCATTAGCATAGCAAAAAAAGGAGGGGGGAGATCAAGTACTATATTTTTGTTTTCTCTGTATATTTTTAATTTATTGTTATAAAAGTACCTTAATTGTAAAAATTAGAACATTATTGAGTTAAATAAGGTAAGATAATAAAAAAAAATCATACTATAATGGATGTATCATGTTTGCTAGTATGTATGCACATAAAAACTCCTGCATCATCTATTGAATAGCACCAAACACAATTTCAGTATCCACGATTCAGATAATTAGCAAAATAACTGTGGTATATGCAACAACTATTTCTTTATAACAGAACATAATTTTAAACAAAAGTACTCTCTTCACAACAGGATCACAACTTTCACTAGTTTGATTATGTCTTTACTGAAGTAATTTTTAAAATTAGCACTGAAAAACAGGAGTTCTTAAAACACAATTGTTTTTTTCAATAAACGGTCCCACTTTGAATATAAAAAATACAGTTTCTCTCAGTAAAAAATTATGAAAATTTTGAACTCTGTACATTAAATCATTTTGATGCAATGAATTGCACATGACTAAAGAGCCCAATCCAAACACTTTTCCCATATAGCATCTCCCAAATATATAAATAAATCGTTTTATTGAAAATATTTACACTTCCTAAACTGTATTCAATGATGTACAAATATTATGAGTAGTAATTATTATCACAACCAGTAGTCACCCTACAGAGGTGGTGTTTCGGTTAGTAATAATTTCCTATGAGTTATGTTTAAAAGAAGCTCATCTGTTACGACATTTAATATGGTAACTTAAGCTATTTGTTCAGTGAGGAATCTGCAACTTATATGGCAGGATTATTACCAAGATATGGTTCAAAGGGTAATAAAACAATACAATCAAGTAGAATCCTTAAACTATTTAGGATAAACAAATATTTCCTATTACAATTTGCAGTTATCCTAGAAAAAAAAAAGGTAATTTAATCTTATTTAAATATTCTTTTATGTTAGTTACAAGCTGGTCAATCCATTTGATTCCATATATAGTTATGGTAGAGAAAATAACAGATAAAATATTGTCTTACTGAAAAAAAGTTTGATATCTATTTAGAAAGTTTTAGAGATTACACAAATGAAATCTGAAAATTTTCAAATAGAAGTATATTTAATCCTAACATGAAAATCATTTTGTATTTGGAGCATATATAGTCAATGACAAATCTTTTGTAAAGTGGTTAATTAAAACGATGATCTTTTGTGTACAAAATACTTAATGTTTACTGACATGTTGCTAAATTTTATGAAAATACGTGCACCATATTAAACGTTATACAGAAACTAAGATGATTAGTTTGGAGTTACAAGGACAATGTGATCCACTGGTTTTTTTATGGAAATAGTTAAAGAATTTATCACTTGTTTTTAGAGTAAATAGAGTTTGACCAATAAAAATTAACCTACTGTCTGTACAGTAAATAAAAGGTCAGACACTGTATTGATCATGCTATGCCTACATATATTACAGAAAAATCAGAAAAACAATCTGAATGAAGTCAAAATGGAACACAGTATACAGTTCTGCATCAAATTAAAATTGATCAAAATAAACATCTTTGCTATGTAACTTATATATATCTAAGGTAAAGAAACCAATTTGAATATAAACAGAAAAGTACAATGAGTTTCAACCAAGTTGCATGCAATGCAGACATTTAATATTTTCTATCCATTGCTGAACTGCATTTAAAAGAATGCTCACTCATACTTCACTACTCAGAAACTACCATTTAAAATTCATTCAAAGTTTCTTTCACTGCCATCTGCCTATTTTAAGCCAATCAAGATATGCACATTACACACATTGAAAGAAATGTGGAAGTGCAGTACTCAGGAACGTAGATCCGGGGAGGGGGGGATGATTGTATGCATCAGTCAGTAGGCCTAAGTATACATGCAAGTATCATGGCAACAAGATTACTCTGTGACTGCATGTTTACAGCTTTCAGGTTCACGTAATCAGAGATTACCAATTTGCAAATCGAACAGTCCACATAAGTGGTTGCAAACATCCTGCAGTGGTATGTGGTAATAACTAGCAGTTTTGTAGAAAGATGAGTAGAATTTCTGAAGTTTTATATGTTTAATTTCAAAGAGTTTAAATTATTATATTACAGTATGAATGCCATCTATACATGTACATTTAGCTCTGTAAGTGTATAAAATAAATTATTATCATACAATGGTATGAAAGTCCTTTATACGTACATGTTTAGATGCATAAGAGTATAATATACACAATTGTTGTATTATGGTATGAAAGTCCTCTATATGGACATAAAGCATCACAGTGATGTTGTTTTATCATCATAAATAAGCATTTGGAAGAAAACTTTAAAAATATTTGGTAAACTAATTGAAATGCAGAAGGTTTAAAAATGTTAGTTTCTAACTTTTCAATGGGCAAATGAAAAGAATTCTCTAGCAGTTTTTTGTAAATTTAATTTAGCTTTAATTTCATTGGCAAAAATCTAACTTTAAGGATGGCAATAAATTTTAAAGTAAACTTGGAAATAAAGCTTAGAGTATTATTTTATAACAGGTAAAGCAATCTAAATGTGGATATGCAAAACTTCATAATATTTTTATTTTTACACTTTAAAAGTTGTGATAATCAGAATATTTATTTGATGGATTAATTTGTTAAATTCCATTTTACTTATTTTGTTTGTCCCTATGATAACATTCCTTTGACTAAAATGAAAAATTACTGCTAATAATTGGACACAGTTTATTATACTATATTATTTATTTAATGTCACTAGTACTTTCATCAATAGTGACTATTATACTAGTTAATATATCACATGTCATTACTTGTTATTTGTTTATCATCATGCTTTTCTTTGAAAGATTGCTTCCATTATTAAATTAAAATATGCATTTAAGACCAACCTATATCTCATCAATTGATCAAATCTCACGAGATAAAGATACAGCCAAAATATTGTTAACAGTCAGTGCCAGATTTAGAAGGGGTGCATCTCCTACTATTGCATAGGAGCCTCAAGCATCAAGGAACCACAAACCCCAAAGATGAAAACCTCTCAGAGGGACTTAATCTGGCCTTGTTAACAGTGATGGTATCCAAATGATGAAAAATGCATTTTAATCTTTATAAGTATAAACATTAAAAAAATATTTAATTAGCTATAGTGATGGTCAAGTTGAACACTGCTTTAAGTACACAGCTTACTCTTATCAGAAGTTATTATTTATTATCTTTTCAATAATTCTACATTTTCCATAAATATAAACTATTTTTTATAAACCAATAAACAATTTCAAGTAGGACTGGCCAAATGAAAAATGATTCAATACATAGCTATAATGTGGTTGTACTGAGAATACAGTGAATGCTATGAAGAATTCACTGAATCTGAACAAAATTTCTGTAACAATTTTTCAACACTCACAATCTGAAAAGCAGGAATATCAATAGCTTGGAGTTTCATGGATGGAGGAAGACAGTTGCCTGCATCTAAAAGTGGTAGAATACCAACTTTACACCATCTATTAGCAATATAAACATTTTAAACAATTAAATATTTTATAAAAACAATACAATAGTTCATAAACTATTATGACAACCGAAATGTTTTAACTTTAGACATCTTTAGTTATTTTAGCTTTTATATTAGAGAGAACACTTTAATAATAAAACAATTAAAAAAATATTTTTTTTATAATGATCATCTCTATACCTTTTGCCAGTCTACTACTTTCCACAATGTTCTTTTCTATTCTTTATATTATAGTAATTTTACTGAACTGAAAAGCAAATATATTCAGTTACATGACAATTCATTATGATAAAGAGCCATACTGAACTACTTTTAAATAAAGACTAGGGAGTAGGTGAGAAGGACTTCAGCAATACAATTGGTTACTAACTGAGATATGTGTTTGTATGTTACAAAACAGTCAAAGTGATGTTATATATTACATTATGTTATAGTACAGGGTGGGCAACTCCTGGCTGCTGGCCAGCATGAGTTTAGGAATCAACTTTTTCCATCATTTATTTTTTATCACAAATTTGATAATCAGCAACTGCACTGCTTCATGTCATCATTAATGTTGTGTGCTTTATCAGTGTCACAGACTCCACCCATTTTGTAATGTCAGTCTGGTCTAGATGTTTGTTATTGAGTGTGCACTGTTTTGCATGCACTTGCAAACATAATTTTACTGTGCAACTTTCAAGTGTTTAAATATATTTTGCTTTCAATTCCATAATATGGATAAATAGATAATTTCAAAACAAAAGAATCCAGGTGATGGTGAACATTCAGAAAATAAAGACAATTTAATTGATAATGGCATTACCACCAAAAGAGAATGGCATGTGACAAGTAAAACATGAAACAAGAATTTAATAAAATTTAGGAGTTGAAATTTGCAGTGATTGAAGCAGATAATAATTAGTGTGTCTTTGTGTTACAAAGTTTTTAGGAATAATAAAATACACAACCTTAAGTAACACTCTAACAATTTTCACAACAAATTTGATGTAAAATTTCCAGTTGGTAGCAAAAATCGTATGAGCACAACTTCATGAACAAAAGGGAGGCATAAAAAGACTTTTATCATCAATAGAACAAGTTACATTAGCTAGCTTATTATAAAGTAGCTTGGATTCTAGCTCAAAAAAAAAAAAGAAATCATTTCCTGATATTGAACTAGTAAAATAAATATTGATTGTGGTCATTGAAACTCTGTTCGAGAATTATGATTAAAAAATAAAAGATGATATTCTTCAAAAAAGTAAATAATCTGCAATTAAGTAGAAGAACAATTGTCTGCAGAATGTTAGAGTTAGCAAAATACACATGAAAATCAGTTGCTTGAACAACTAAAAGACTGTTTGTATCCTTCTTTAGCACTAGATGGCCCAACAGATGTTTGTGACACTGCACATTTGATATTTTGGGTTTGAAATGTAATTTCAGGTCTTCAAGTGAGGGAAGAAATGCTTGGCCTTTGTGGATTGAGATTGAACATGTGGATAAAACATTGAAAAATTTCTTGAAGTGTCAAAAAAATTCAATCTGGATTTTAATAAACTTGTTTCTGTCGCAACAGACGGTACCTCTCACCATGACTGGGATTTGTTTCTCTTTTGAAGCAGCATTTAATTGAAATCCATGTTGCCATCTTTCCATTGCATTTTGCATCAGGAAAATTTATGTGCTTAGATGTCTGAAATTGATGAATTAATAAACTTGATGGACATTGTTGTAAAAATTGTGAATAATATTAGAAGTGGAAGCTCTTTCATCCATTGACAGTTTGTTGAGTCTTTGATGAAAGGCAGCGACTGTACTTTCAACGATCTTACTGATTTTGCAAATGTAAGATGGTTAAGTAGAGGAAAATCTTGAAATGATTTACTTCCTTATTTCCTCAAATAAGAGTACCTTGTTGAAAAAGTTAAGATTGAAAATTTCCCTGAAGTTGAAACTTTGTCATGGCAATGTGATTTGCACTTTCTGTGCAACATGATGGCTCACTTAAATAATTAGAATATGAAGCTTCAGAGAAGAGGTAAAATAATAAGCAAGCAATCACAGTCTATTCAAAAATTTCAATTAAAACTAAACCTTGTTGCAGAACAATTACAAAATGATGATTTGACACATTTTTGCAAAGTTGAATAGTTTTTGAGAAGATAATAAGAACTATGATTTCTCTGATGCTAAAGTTGATCTCTATGTAAACTGGATGAAAAATCCATCTCAAAAATTTGAATCATGTTTCTCTGAACTTAAAAATTTGAAATTGATATTTGAATTTTTGCATGATCCATTTTAATTTGATTTAGGAAATTTCAGTAAGGAAATTACATCTTTTTTGTCTTTGTATAAGTGTGGATCTGAATACAAAATGCTTACCCTGCAAAGTGTAAAAATATAAAAGGTAAACAAAAGTGTTCTATCAAAGAGATGTAGCTCACTATTCTGATAAATGAGAACCTTCCAAATTTAAAGATAGCAATTTCAAAATTATTTTCCACGTATGGATCCACATGGATGCATAATTCAACATTTTCTATGTTGGATTTTCTCAAGTCCAGATACAGGTCTCGGCTTACTGACATAAATTTAGAGGCAAAGCTAAGATATTCATTGAGCATAGATATTAAGCCAAATTTCAAGAAAACCCCAATCAAATTTCACACTGAAGATTAGTTGAAATGCAATTATTTTGATTAAACTAACATCTTTCAATTTTTTTTTATAGTGTGGCCAACATTGTTTTCATTAGATACAGTTGTTGCCACTATGAAAAATAAGTTGCCCACCCTTGTTATAGTATATGTGTCACAGAAAACAATTTAAAGTAAGACTGGTGATAAAAGCTTTTAACTCTCTCACTACAAGCTCAGTACCAGGGACCTATCTTGTAACCATTTTGTACTTGTTATAGTTTTCATACTATAACTTTTAATACAGCAATAGTATCTTCACAACTTTAAGCATATTATCATTAATCATTACAAGGCTTTCATACATAAAATTTCAGGTTTTTTTACAATTAAGTTTTAAGATTTTAAGTAATGATTTCTTCATGCATTTTTTTCTTTTAGAATATTGATTAAGCAACAACCAAAGTTATTTTTATTTTAAGATTAAAAACACTCTGATGTCTCAGAAATTCATCAAATTTTACATACAATATCTGTATAACCCCCTAATTACCTCCAGATAATCAATGTAAAAATTATATATATTTTGTTATTTTCACAACTGTATCTCTGTAAGTGTTTGGTAAATTCAACCAATCTTGTAATAACCATAAAAAAGGAGGGAAGGAGAATAGATATAAACTATGTTTTTTCATTGTACAATTACCACAAATTATAACATATCACTCAAAATGTTTATTCTAATTAGTTAATTCTCATAATATTTTACATATATAAAAATCTTATAATTTTCCTATACTGAAATTGTATTTCTGACAGGTACTCCCCTCCACTCACGAAAAAAACTATTCTCGTTTTTTTTTTTTTATGCATGTCACAATCCTTCTGGACTCTCCTACTAGAATTAGATGATTCCAATATGTTTCTCATGCAAATTATCATGTGCCACTTCTTTACAAATAGGAGCATAGTACACTCATGTGATACACATGACTTGCTCTATGTGCTTCTACCAAACTATAACTTTGAAGTTTTCCAGATGATGGATTCTCTAGAAATGAGTGGGAAGGAAGGGTGAGTGGAGGGTAGTAGCTGTTGAAAATACACTTTCAGTATAGGAAAATTACAACTTCCGACATGATACTTCCCTCTATTCACAATATTAGATAGAATCTTACACTGGTGAGAAGAAAGTGTTAGTGCAAAGGAAGAACATAAGTACCCCTTGAAAGCATTCAAATGATACTTTCATAGATGAGAAAGTCAGGGCTAAAGACCCAAAGAGGGAAACTGCACCACTTCTGATCCAGGTATACTCTTTGTCCATTTGTGTAATGTGTAAGAAATCAGAGCAGAAAATAAGAGAAGCACAAATACAGGGAATGCAGTAGGAAAGTGATCCTAAATGTAGAAATATAGAGCAACTCAATCCCACAATAAGAAAAGTTAGTAAATCAGGATACATCCTGTGGTGTGGACTGGCTAAGATGAGGCAAACTATATTCAATAAGTCAACTACACCCAAAAACCTCCTTGCAGGGTACTAACATCAATGTGATGGTATGATAACAACCATACCTTCTTCACCTCAAATCCAAAACCTGGAGAATTAAAAACCACTCAAAGTCCTGAATATTATGATACAAAATTAGCTCTGAAGTTTCAAGCCACGAATCTGACATACAGTATCTAAAGGAAGTACATCACATGCAATCAGCTCCCATGACAGTGAAACAGGTTGGAACCATCCAATAAACAACAACATACATGTTACAGGAGAGAATGAAAGAGAACCAAGTATAGAGCTGAAACAATCTCACATATCCCTGATGTGAGTACACAGAGGATAAATTGAGGGAGGAAGAGAGACAATCTGAAATCCAAAAACAGCCTGCAGGGTACTGATATTCACAAGAGGGTAGGATGACATTCTGACATCTCACTCCATTCTACGGTTAATAGTAAACTAAAGGATATTACATCACTTACACTGGTAGAACACCACCACCCTACTCTGAACTAAATGATTATAGCTATCTTATGTGAAATCCATCAAGCATGGTGCCTCTATGGTTGACCACCCCAGCAGCTTGGAACTGATAAGTGATGAGGACTCTTGAATTCCACTAGAAGAAAGAGGAGGCCGAAGAATGTGTTGAAAAGCCCAAAAGAATGTCAACACCCAAGATAGTGCAATAGATGATCAAAACCCTATTTAGAAATGCAGAGAATACCAATTTTTATAATTTTTTTTTATTGAGAGATGGTAGGGATGGACAGTTCTCCCCTTCTGCTTTACCCATATAATAACATGGGTGGTATAGTCTGGAATAGACCAATTTATAGAGCAAATAATGCAAAGTTATTTACCTACAAACAATCTTATGAAACACTCCATCTCAAAGGTGAGCATGCAAAGCCATGGAAAGAAAAGCACCTGTGAACATGGCATACAGTGGAGATTTTGTGTTAAAGAATAACTGATCAAACACCACTTGCTACAGAGTGAGATTCATGAAAGTATGAATGGGCTTCTGAAAGAAAAAGCACTGATAAAGACTTGTCCATTGTCAGAGTCATACTGAAGTCTAACATGTGGAAGATGAAAACCCAATGAAACCAAAACTGCAACATGATGTAAATAAAGGGAAATGAATGTGTGCAAGTTTTGGTCCATATGAATGATTGTAGGACTTCCTCCAAAGGCTGATGAAGACAAGTGAAGAAAAAGGCAAGTTGTCAGATTTGATGGAAGGTAACAAGGAAAAAAAGTATGGGGAGAAGGATACAAAGAGGAATAAGCCAACAGGAGGAAATAATGAACTCAAATGGTGAGGGTACAAAGAGAGAGATTTCTGGACAAGGAGGGTTACCATGGGATAAATAGACAAGAATGGGAACCACGAAAGGAAGTAATGCTGACAATATAACAATGAAGTGCATGCACAGGACACAAGTCTATATGGACTGAAATGAGTGTAGAAATGAGAAACAGAAGATACGGAAATAACTGAAAAGGAGGAGTTACCTTCACAAGCCACCAAGGACTGGGGAAGAAAGAAATGATCCAAATAAAGGAAAAGGTAGATATGGTAGTAAAGTGCAAGTGCATGTTTAATGTCAATAGCAAACATACCACCAATGTCTACAGTTGAAAGGAGAAGAAAATACACCTTGAGGAATGGGTGAAATAAATAACACATGAAAATAGTTTCAAACAAAAATAAAGTAAGAGAATGGAGAACCTAATTAATATCCTAATCTGAAAGGACAAGTCACTGAATCCAGAAGAATAGATTGACATGGTAAAAACTGGTTAGAAAAAAACCTTGCTGTAAAGAGAAAAATGGCAGGTACGAGATAAAGCTGTCTGATAACCTGAAATTTAGAAAACTGAAGACCCTCAAAAAGCCATATAAGAAACTGAAAGATACCAATAACAATAAGACAAGCAGCAGGAAATCCCTGAGCTTGAGCTCAAGTTGAAAAGACCTTCCATTTTTGCTGATACACTTCCATGAAGGAAGAATGGATAAATTGAGCCAAATTAAAAGCAACATGATGGGAGAAATCAGATCTCATTGCCAATAACCAGACAGAAGTCAGGTGTGAAGATGGAGGACATAAAGTGCAAGATACAGAAACAGTAATTAGGGTTGATAAAAGAGGTTTGGTTTGTTTGTTTGCTGAATCATGTGCAAAGCTACATGAGGTCTATCTGCACTAGCTGTCCCTAATTTTGCAGTGTAAGGCTAAAGGGAAGGCAGCTGGCCATCACCACCTACCACCAATTCTTGGGCTACTCTTTTACCAATGAATAGTGGGATTGATTGTCACATTATAACACTCCCACAGCTGAAAGGGCAAACATGTTTGGTGTGCCGGGGATTTGAACCTGCAACCCTCAGATTACGAGGTCAAATGACTAACCCACCTGGTCATGCAGGGTCTCGGGGGTTTGGTAATAAGGAAGGTGGTACTGGAGAGAATAATTGTAGTTAGAGTACACAAAGAAACCATGGTTGAGTCCAACAAAGAAAGGGAATTTTAGAATGTTGATATCTAAAGATCATTCATCAACAGATCAATAACCTGAAGCCTCCCAAGTATTCAACCTACATATCCCAGCCCTGAAGAGATTCATCTGTAAAGAGATGTAAATCTAGATGAGAAAGAGGAAATGGTACAACCATCAATGTGCATTTTATCCAACCACCAAAGTAGATAATCTACAAGGGAAGGAGGAAGAGTGATTGTAGCATTCAAGGAATCCAGAGCAAGGTTCCACTGATCATGTAGGGCCCACTGAAGGGAGTGCATGTATGCATGGCCTAGGGAAATTATTAGTGTCATAGGAAACCACATCTTCAAAAATGACAGAGTCTCATGTGTAGAAAGTGCAGTGAACTGACAATTCCATAGAACAGAAGAGAAGGTTGGGCATGACTGAGGTGAGTGTTAAAAAAAACATCTAAATATACAAGATACTGGAGTGTGATGCAAAAAGCACTTTTCAAATGTGATCAACCAGCCTACTACAGCAGCTTCAAGAAGTTGATGAAAATGAGTAACTGACTCCTGTTCAAAATGGGCCAGAAGTAGCCAGTCATCCATGCAGCAATGGAAACACAGCCCTAGGGCATAAAGAAGCAGAGAAAAAGCTCTCACCACCTGACAAAAGACACATGGAGCTGAAGACAGCCTGAAGAGCAGGGCACAAAAACTGACACACCACTACTCATTGGATAAACTCAAAATAAGGATAAAATTGTATAGAGATGGGAATATGTATATAAGCATTGGACATGTTCATCTTGGTCAACCATAGACCAGAAGAAAATGTATACCAAAAAAAATGAGGTAGGACTCCATGGAAGATGAACAAAACAACTGAGGCATGGCAGATCAATGACACATCTCCAGTTCCCAGTATTTTTTTTAAAAAAACCACAAACAAATGAGATTAAAACTCTAGTAAATTATGTGGAACAGGTTCAGTATCCTGTTGAATGAGGAGGTTTTGACCCACTTCTGATGGTTATTGGTATGTTATGGAATCCGGAAGAGAAAGGATGGAAGAAAGATCTTGAGACAAGGAAGGTGGGAGAGAAATGGAACTGAGTCTTTCTGACAAAACCTCAAGAACCCAAACATCAGTAGTGAAAGGACACCATCAATGAACAAAGGCTGCAAGTTGAACTTCCACAAGGTCCGAACATGCTAGGTAATCACTGAAACTGTTGGTGGTGTATTGAGCATTGCTGACAAAAATCAACAAACAATGGATCCATGAGGAGGAACAGATAAGAGCTGGAAAGAACAAACTGCAATTAGTGCCACATTTAGCTCCAAATGATATAAATTGGCTACCAAATGTGAAAGGGCAGACTGCTGCTGAACAAGTGCCACTAAAAACTTCAAGGACTCCAGTCCAGGACCATATCAAAAATGAAACATCTTAAAAACAATGCCATATGCAAATCCCAGTTATTTTTCTTAAATTGTAGAACAGTAAATAAAGAAATATGAAAAAGAATGGTCTCTACTACTTATCATTGTAAATACATTTATAGTTTGTACTCACTTGCTATACCTTGCATGTTAAACCTCACTGAATTTTGCACGTATAGGATGTAAAGCAAAACAAATTTTTAGGTGTTATATATGCATTTTGAAATAAAAAATATAAGTCACTCTGCTAATATTACAGAATTCTTTTTTCTTTTTAAATCAGGTTTACTAACTAAATTCTATTTGGGTCTAAACAAATATTGTTTTTTTAACAATATTTTTGTTTACCAAACAAGATTTTAAGACAACAGAAATAATATTGGGAAATTCCCATTTTCAAGAGTGAGAAAATCACATTGAAAAAAGTCTGGGCTTTTGATTGGTTATAAACACATGACAGAGCAAAGCAGATGTATGTAAGCATGTATTTTCAAAAATGGAAAATGTGGGTGAGGCATCTGTATTTGATATGCTAAATATAGTGATACCTAAGCAAACAGAAAAGAACAATTTTTTTGTTTTCGTTCAACCTTGTCAGTACCATTTATATGAAGTTATACTTCATAAGAAACTAGAGTTTGTATGTGAACATTACAAAATTCTAATCTGAACCAATGCTGCATTCAAAATGTGACAAAAACATCCATATTTAGGATTTTTTTGAAAAAAATTTACATTATCACTTGCAAGTGGATATCAAGAAGTAGGAGGTGAAAGGTTTGTAACAATGGTTAAAAAAGTTGTACTAACAGTGACAGTATTAATCAAGAAAAGCAATTTTGTGAGAACAGGTAAGATACATATCACAACTTTTTTATACAGAACTGTCTGTAGCCACCTCTACTTGTTTGTTACTGAAAGCAATACAAGGTAAGGAAAGTTCACATAATACACAACAAATTCATTTTGAAAGTCTTTTAAGAAGGAAAATACAAAATGTAAGAAAATAATACCAAATAACTGTAGTGAGCTTTAAATGAGCTTTATAGTATACAAAATATTAATTCAAATGGAATATTTCTATTAAATTTTCACCTCTACAAATAAAAAGTAAAAATGTTTCAGATTAAACTTCAGACTTAGACAACTTGTTATTATACAAACAAAAATGTAAGCACATTTTAGAAATACATTATAATTATAGTTCAAAAATTGTCTTTAAATACAACTGTATAAACTTAAAAACTGTTTAAGATGCTTAGTTTTTGCAAAAATAACTAGTCTTACATTTTATAATACTCTCCTTGTAAATAAACAAGAATAAAATGTGTTTTATAACAACACAGTTACATCTTAGATTGATGTAAAATATTTTTGAGATTACCCAAGATTAATAATTACAAATTAAAGTATTTCCCTTGACAAGTATCTGACAAATCCAAAAAACAGGAACTTCCTTAATAACTACAGAAATTTACAAGTTTCTGGCAAATGAAATCTGATGAATCAATATTGACAAATTCTGAAATAACTAAGTAACAATTTTCTGTTTCAAAAGCATATTATACTATATGTTCTTTACCTCAGTAAGTCTGATAGTAAAATACTTTCTCTGAGAAGCAGCAACCCAAGGTAACAGAAACACAGTGTTTTTCGTACAGTCATGTACTCCACTTGCTTACTAGCAAACTTTGTCAAATATTTCTCATCTTTCTGAAGAAGGTCTTTAAATACCTAAAATGTGCACATGTTTATAATAATATATAATGGATAATCTTTACATTTAGATGAAAAACAAAACAAACTACATCAATGAAAAAGTTAGTCATATTTCCATAAATAGTCATGTAGTTATAGACATTGGACTAATTAAAGTAAACCCTGGTAACAAAATTTTATTTTATCTTAAATACTCCAAGTGATAAAAAGAGTAACTTAATACAATGGTGGTGGGTGACAGATTGTTATGCAAAAAAGGAAAACAATGTCACATGGGCGATTTCAGGGTAAAAAGAAAAAGAAATGTTACAAGGACAATTCTCTGTAGGAGAAAATGAAAAGGCACTTGGTTACTTATAACAATGAAAAGAAAAAAAAATAAGAGTATTAAAGAAAAAACAAACAAACAAAAAATTTCAAGCTGGTAAATGATGCATACATAAAAAGTGCACCAGACTCCATCTAACTCTCATTATGATAGGTTACAACGAGGATTTCACTCACTAGTTTTCAATGTCATATCACATGTTGGGATGGCCACTGTGTTTCAAAATGAAAGAGCATCAACTATGTACAGTGGAACTGCCTCTAAAGCAGCCACCTTTGGGACTGAGACAAACTGGCCTGATTAGAGTGGTTCCACTGTACATAATTAGAGATTATGTAAACAAAAAAAAAGGGACTGTGATTGAATGACCGCTTTCAAGGGGTGACCGAATCTGAGGAGTGGCCACTTAGAGGGGTTCCACTGTAATATGATAGCTTTAAGTGGAACAACCAGCAATGAAAGCTACAAGCCATCCAAACCTAACATACTCACTCAAATCCAGATCATGAATATGCATATACATTATAAAACAGTACATCATGCTGAAGATTGGAAGTTTGTACTTGAACTCTTTGCAAATATTTCTCTATATCTAAATATCCCATATGGGAAGATGATACAAAAACTATGGCAAATATTTACATCACGTTATGCACACCACCAACAAACTCAGGCATATCAACAGAAACTGTGGAATACCAATGTAATTCAGATTACTGTGTAGGTCATAATTTTCCTAAACATACTTTAAATGACATCTCTAGCTAACATAAAGGAAATAACATGTATGATCACCTTATTTGTGAGGTGCATTGAAGATATTGAAGGTGAAGTTGTATAAACAATTTCTAGAAACCTATACAAGAATGTCTAGCTTTCTGGTAATACTCAAACTCACAAGCATCTCTCCTCTGTCAAAATCAAATAAACAACTTATATAAAACTAATTCACCAAGGTTGTGGAATAGTGTTAAAGATAAAACTCCAAAAGCTAAATTTGTGCATATAAGGCATGATCCATCTTGAGCACAAGTGGCAGGAACTACATGGAACAGAGACAGTGATTTCTGCACTTGATTAGTTACAAAGCACGTGACATGAAATGGAATGCATTATTCAGAAATGTAAATGTCATGAATACTTCATTCTGACATTTTCACAAACGTTTTCATTCACTGGCACAAAAATAAAAAACGTAGCAATGCCAGTTATTTACAAAGATGACAATATCTCACTATTCAGATGAAGACAGAGGCAAGACCTTTATATGCAAATACGCTAACCAGCTTGAACATGATGACAGGCAGAAGAGACTAAATTAATTGCAATTGAAGTAATTGTAATTGAAGTACTGATTGCAATTACAACTACATACGAATACATAGCTTCAGCTTGGATGAGATACACAAAGAGGATTGATTGGCATTTACTGGCACAAAGCAACTTGGATATCTGTGCCAAACAACAACGTATAATATATGTAAAATTGGTATAAAAGGTAAAAATAAAGCAAGGTAAAAAAGAGTTAAACAGAATTAAAAGGCCAATGGCTCATAAAAGTTATAAATACAAGCAGGTTGGACAGAGTCAACGTCACCAGCATCAGGGTAAAACCAATATAAAAACATTTCTAAAATGGTGCTGTCACTCATGATAACAACAACAGCAAGACAGCAAAACATGGGCTATTGTAACTTGAGTGTCACAAAAGCCACACGTTGACGGATCTGTCCCAGAAAAAAGAAAATGAGAAATTAAAAAAACTGCAACCACTTTAGACAACTTCCTCCTTTCCATCCTTATGGAAACAAAATGGTCAAGGATCAATAGAAGGTTTGATCTGAAAAAAGCTTGTTACGATGTTGTTCATTTCAAGATGACTACCAACTATCGAGAAGCCAAGCCTTCAATACAGAGCCATAGTCCATAAACAGAATAGGCACAACTTTGACAGCACCAGAGCAGATGAACTTAACCATAGCATCAGCAAGTTCATTCCCATGAATACCGACGTGACCAGGCACCCAGAAAAAAACTGGATACAAAGAGAAGATATAGAAAAATGGGCAATCTGTTGTTGAATATTAATAAAAAAAGGGAGAGAACTAATGCTAAACGATTCCAGGGCCAGTAGAGGGCTAAGAGGGTCAGTGAAAATATTATAATCTGTGTACTGAATAACTTCTACATGATCAAGGGCAAGAGAAATGGTATAACAATTTGGCAGTGAACATAGAAATTGTAGAAGAGATCCTGCGAGCATTCACAAAGCCACAACAAACCATGGCAGATCCCACAGAGTTACCTGATTTTGAACACTCCACATAAACAAAAATGGCAGAATGGTTCAAAAGATGTTCATCAAAGAGAAGATGGTACTTAAAATCAGGAGTATCCATCTCCCTTATCTAACTCAAAGAAAGAATGGAAAAATGCTTTGGCAGGATGGGCTGATCAATGGAGACAGCAATATCATCCAATGACACACTGAAGTCAGCCAGCTGTGCCTGGATATGAAAGCCAAAGGAAGGAATGGCAGATTATCTATTCTGAAAGATCATAGTCCACTGAGGAAGGAAAACACAACCCCAGGTGGGATACTGTGGTGAGGATCAAAGTTTAATGGTATATTGCAAAATAAGTTGCAAATAGAGAAGATGAAGAGGAGGTTTGTGGGACTCTAGACTGGAGAAGTGAGAAAAGAACTTGTGCAGTGCTGAAGTTACAGGTAGGGAGTGGGATCCAGCATCTTCAAAGCTGAGGTCATGACAGAATCGTAGATTCACAGTCCAGTTTAGAGTGAATGAGGTCACGAAAGATCCTGAGCACTGAACATCGATCTACTCTCAAAGAGGTGGAAGAGAGGATACAGAGGAGATTCAATGTCTTCATACACTTGAAATGTGTCTGCTTGATGTAAGGAATGAAAGTCAGCTTACAGTCAAAAATAAGTCCCAAGAACTTTGCCTCCGAAAATACAGGAAGAACAACATCACCATGATGGAGCTCAGGATTAAGGTGTATATCCTGTTGGCAGCAAAAGTGCATACAAACAATTTTGAAGAAAGAAAAAGTAAAAATCATTTTCTATGTTGGTCCATAGTCCATTTCAACAAACAATTGAGGGTAGCCAGAAGCTGCTGCTCACTAAATCTCATGTTAGACAACCAACATGAATCAGGTGGTCTACAGTGGAGCACTGTCAACAAAATGCACACTGGGTGGGAGAGAGAGGAGGATGTTTCATTTGAGGAATCAGAAAAGATGAGCATTAACCATTCTCCTTAAGACATTACACAGACAGCCAGCCAAAGCAATAGGACAATAATTAGAAGGAATCTTAGGATCACTCCCAGCCTTAGAGAAAATGGCAAAAGACTAGTGTTAAACATCAGGAATAACATCCTTCTGCTATATCTGATTAAAAACTACCAAAAGAATAACAAGAGATGCAGGAGAGATCACTTTAAGTGATCCTGCAATGCACCTTTAATCACAATCTCCAAAATCCTTCCAACCACTGATGTAAGACTAACTGGCCTATAATTGCTTGCACAATGTGCATCACCTTCTTTAAATATTAAACTAACATTAGTCAACTTCCAGTCTTCTTTCACTACTTAATAATCTATAAAAACTATTAGCTAGTTATTCAAAAATAAATTCTTTATGTTCCTTTAAAACTCCAGAATAAAAGTTGTCTGGCCCAGGAATTTAACAGTTTTGAGGTTTCCCAACTTTTATCACAATTTCAGAAAGAAAAATTAAAACTGTTATTTCAATACTTTTCTTATACATTACGTACTCTAGTTGAGGCATAACACTTTAATTTTCCTTTATAAAAAGTGGATAGAACGCATAATTTAACAAGTTTATGATCTTGTAATCTTCCAAGATCAGCTTCCCACTATCACTTTTAAGATGCTCAATCCCCATTCTAACATTTTGCTTACCAATCACATAACTAGAAATTCCTCATTGTTTGATTTCAATCTCTCAGCCAATGCTCTTTCATATACAGTTTTTGCCCTTCTGTTTTCCTTTTTAACCTGTTCTCTTGATATCCTACAGTCTTCCAAGTTCTTATTATTTACAGTAAGTTTGAATTTCTTGAATTTTTATGTTAATCCATAATATGGTTTCTTAAGCCTATACTAAACCATACTTTTCTGCCCTATTTTTTCTGTAGGGAATATGTATGGTCTGCATGCAAATGAATGTTTCAAGATCCCAACTTTTAGTCCAATCTATGGATGCCAGATCATGTCTCATTCCAGAAAAATTGGCTTTCCTGAAATTTAGAAGCAGGGTTAAATCGGTTTTAAATTCTACAAGCAGTAAAATTCTAAACCTTATTGTGCAATGGCTGCTTGCACTTAAATGCTCACCAGTCACAACTTCTGTTTATCATATTAACATAAGATGATAATATTAAATCTAGCTTCCTCATTTGTAGGTTCTGACACCAGCTGGTATATAAAAGTATTTATAAGTTTTCAAAAACCTATCCCCCTCACTGTCAAATTGAAAATTCTCCAATCAATACCACTAAAATTAAAGTCTCCCATAATAACATCCTTTTCAGGTACCATTCTGATCTCATTATATAGTTTCTGATTAACTTCTACATTCTGATATCATGATCTATAACAAATCTCAATTACAAGACTTTTCCATCTATATCTACTAACACTAATCTAAATTGACTCAAACTTATCGCTGTTTTCTTTAATATGATCCAACTCAACAGGATGCATTTCACTCCTCACATATAAAGCTACTCCCCCCTTATTTTTCATACTCTATCTCTAGTAAATAATCTGTAGTCTGATATTTTGAAAAAAATTCCATAATCAAAGTTGTTAATATCCAACCACATTTCAGCGATACCCATAATATCAAAATACTCAGTTTCCACAACTGCTTTGAACTGATTTATTTCTAATATTGTTGCAATAGCAACAATTGGTTAAATATATTATGCCTGTTGTACATGTTTTCCTATCAATTATATTTCTAGTGTTACTAATATCATAGCCCACACCTCTGTTTAACCCTAGTTTAAATTTACCACTAGAGCTGAGTTAAGAGCCTTTGCTAACATGCTAACTCCTGCTTTTTTATGTGTAAACCATACATTCCAAAAAGATTTACCTTCCTATTAAAACTACCCTACAAATTTAGCCAACCTATTTTTTCATCCCTACATATTGATCAAAGCCAGACATTCAATCATAGTGGCCTATTTAGCACCTTATCCCCAGAATTTATTCTTGACAATATCAAACTGACACCTTTTCTTAAATTATACTCTTTAGTATAAGCTCTTTAGATCCATCTTTCCTTACATCACTATCCTCAACATTAGCACTAAAACTGTGCTGCTACTAGAATCCTTAACTATCTGGCTATATCAGCGATATCCTGTACCTCCTGCTCCTGGATAGCATAAGTTTTTTTTTTTTGCTCCTATTCACTACACACACTACTTTTCTAACTAGAGAGTTGTCTACAACTATAACTTTCCAATCCTTGACAAAAACATACCTTGTGATCCCATCGGTTTCCCCTAGTACTTGTAAATCTACAAAAACTCCCAGTTATGTAAAAACTACACAATAATTTACCCTAAAACTGATTAAAAATAATAATTCAGTTTTGAAGTTTTGCTCATGGTAATTCTATAGAGGAGCATTATAAAAATTATTAATGTTAAACATTATTTGTTGCTTGATTAATTTATTGCATGTTATCTTTTACAGAATAACAGTGCATGTGTATTTTGTGTTTAACCACCTGTGAAACATTACTTATTGAAATATCAAGAAAGTTTCCATCTCCTTATTTAACGAAAATTAATTTCTGTGATAGTTAAGAATTAATAACATTTATTCATATAAGACAAAATTAACTACATAAGAAACTACTCAAGTTATTTATTTACTTGACTCAACACGTGACAACAATGTTTTTAATACTAGCAGGGGTTTTTGTAATGAAATGTTACTAATAGTGTACTTCATCACCCTTCTTTTTCTTCAGACCTTCTAACTTCATTCACACCTCTTGTATTTGACCTTCAAACTGTTTCTTTTTACATTCAGTTTCTTGTTGAGTTTCTGTGATATTTTTGAGTTAAGCAGCTAAGTCATTATTATTACATAAGTTGGTAACAATTTTATATAATAAAGACATTGCCTGTAAAATACAACAGGGGCTTCACTACAGTAATGCCATTAACGTTAATAAATACAAAGTAAATGTATAGAAGTTCACTTTAACTTTCACAAAAATACTTAAACTTTCTCAATAAACAATCATCAGACAAGAAGATTAAATCTTAGTGCTACAGTTAAAAAACTATATAATTAATTGACTTAAGTGTTTCAATACCTTTAATTACAAAGTGAAATGAATGAATAAAAATACCAAATAAAATAAATTTATGTAAAAAACTCAACAAACTTTCATTTGTATTTCCAAACATTAAAAACTTCAGTTTAATATCTATCAACATCTTTTTAATTTATTCCATTTTGTACATATAAATTAAAGTCACGAATTTTTATTTTAGTTTTAAGTTGCAGTTCTTACTCAACTAGTAATGATTGTGAATATATTTATTTATATGAGTGTTATATGGCACCCTTAGCCACAAAGCAGGAAAAGCACAATAATTTAAAATAACATTGAAACAATTTGCTCTTCTAACTTGAGTAAAAACGCGTTTTTATTGATTTTAGCCAATCGCTGTTTCACAATCTCGGTTGTCATGGTGTATACCATTGCCACTACTTACCTTCCCAATGCCATAGTTTACTGATGAAAACGCGTCATGTAAGTTTTCAATTCTTTCTAACTGTTTAGGCCCGGCATGGCCAAGCGCGTAAGGCGTGCGACTCGTAATCCGAGGGTCGCGCCCGCGTCGCGCTAAACATGCTCGCTCTCCCAGCCGTGGGGGCGTTATAATGTGATGGTCAATCCCACTTTTCGTTGGTAAAAGAGTAGCCCAAGAGTTGGCGGTGGGTGGTGATGACTAGCTGCCTTCCCTCTAGTCTTACACTGCTAGATTAGGGACGGGTAGCACAGATAGCCCTCAAGTAGCTTTGTGCGAAATTCCAAAAAAACAAAAAAACAAAAATTCTAACTGTTTAAATCATAGAGGGATTTATTTCAGTAAGGATATGATTTTAGGTACATGCACTAAACTGAGAAGTACAAGCTCAACTGATGATACGATATTAGAAGAAAAGATATTTGTGAACAATTTCTGTAGCAACTATAGAACTTTTTTCAATTTTGAAAAGAATGATTTATCATTTTGTATGTTATTTGAATTACGAGGCTGAATTATGATAAGAGAATAGATATCATTTTATGGAACAAGATAATGTATGGTTAGATAAGTCATTTCACTTTCGACCATACGAAGTTACATTTCGCCATCAAGGCCTTTCCTTTCTTAAAATCCTGTATGTCTCCAATAGCACAGCGCAGAGGCAAACCGTGTACTTTGTTTTTCAAATCAAAACACAAACAAAATTTGTAGTTTTAAAAATATACAATAATCAGTACGTTTTAAAACGATTTAGGAATAAATAAAACCAGTATTTTAAATCTACAACAAAGACAAGCATATTTAATTGTTTCTTAAAATAATTACAGTGAAATGTTTTGAAAATTTCATAGTTAAGAATCTATGTTAATATCACATATATACGTTGGTATAAAATTAAGATAGAATGTTTACTTAAGTTAAATATCTTACAGAAAGTAATTATTTACAACATAACTATTATATTTAATAGTTTTTATAGAATTCAATAAACCACACAAGTACGTCTAATAGATACAGTAAGGTCTTGTAGAAATATTTAAATAATTTAAGTAGTTAATTTTCCTCATCACAATCCAAAGATTATCTACAACTTTAACGAGGGGGAGGAAATTAACGCTCAGTGACTCCTCTTTGTCTCTTTAGATATACATTAAAAGTTTTTATACATCTAATGTCTTTTGTCCATAATATTAAAAAGCGAAAACTCTCATGCCCACTGTTTTTTGTTGTACTATAATCCTATGTAAGTTAGGAAAACATTTGTGAGATTTACATTTATATATATATATATATAAATTATGAGGTATCACCACAATAATTAAATTAATAAATGTTAATTTCCCTGGTAACCTGATAATTTCATGATTCGTATTTGGAATAGTTTTGAAGTTTGACTGCTTCTGTGGATATCATGCTAATATTATTGATAAAGGAATGTTGTTGTGCATATAAGTATACACGAAAAACTTTACAAAAACAGGTATGATACGCATATCTCAATAACTATATTTAAATTATTGCCTAAACTCAGGGGCGTAGCCAGAAATGGCCATTGTGGGGGGGATGCTTAGTTTGAATGCTTCATGCAAGCACCGCAGGCGCGAAGCCATGCTAGGCGGATCCGGGGGCATGCCACCCCCGGGAAATGTTTAAATAAAAACATAAAAGAAAAGCCTGAATTATGCATTCTGAGACAACGTTTTTGGCAAATTTCAGAATGGCACACTGAAGTGTTTGTCTTATTTTTTTTTTAATCATAAATAAATATACAGGCCTATATACATAATATATAACTTAAAGTCCTCAGGCCCAGCAAAGTAGGCCTACAGTCCTGTCATCAACATATAAAATATAGAGTCACTCAAGAAAGTGCAAAATATATGTATAGTGTCTATAATACGTATTCAAATATCATGGACAGTGAATGTTCATATTCCCTGGATTTCAAGAATTAACTTCACAAATAAACAGTGGGTGGCACTGTGGCAGGCTGGCAGCACAATGGCACTAACCTAGTACCATTGGGGCCATCTATAGTGAATTATTCACTATAGATGGCGCCAATGGTATTGTGAATGTGATGTTGACAAACAGAAGTTGCAATATACAATCACTCACTATGTCAAGCCCGAAAAAGCAAAAGACACTGCATAGGTTCTTTAAAAAACCCATTTATAAGGCTGAACCTGATCAATTTGCTGCAGCCAATCAGGTTGAATCTGAATTGTCAACTGAATTTTCAGTCATCACCGTGGCCTTCTACCAGTGCTGCCACTACCACCTCAGGTCCAGTCTGGGATATTGGAAATTATATTTCTGATGATATCAGCATTGGTAAACAGGTAAGTCGACTCCTCATTAAATTAATTTTGTATTAAAAATCATGCAAACACTCTGAGTTTTAGACTGAATATTCATTGCTAGCAGGATGTTACGCCTGCTCTGTGAAGTACAGCTCTAAGCCTTTCTCTTCGAGGTTATTGTACTCTTATAACATACTTTCCTATGTGCAAAATAACTTAATTAGAACTATGTCTTTCTGTCTCTTTTAGATAAACGCTGAAATCAAAAATGCTTCCTTGAGAATGTCTGGAAGCCAGGGAGTGATTGTTTTCCCCCAGCGTGGTCCAAGAAAGCTGCCTTTTCAGCATCGTTGGCTTTCACAGTGGAGATGGCTACTCTACAGTCAACATGCAAAGGGTGTTTTCTGCAAGTACTGCTGTCTTTTTGCTTCTGATGGTGCTGGTGTTGGAAGCCAGAAATTGGGACAACTAGTGAAATTTCCATACACAAATTGGAAGAAGGCTGTTGAAGACTTCAAGGCACATGAATTGAAACAGTATCACCAAGACAGCAAAGAAAAAGCTAACATTTTTTACAGGTTGTAAACACAAGTTCATCTGTGCACTTGCAGCTTGATGCTAATTACAAGCAAGAAATTGAACAGAACCGGCAATATTTGATGCCTATTATTGATACTGTATTGCTGTGTGGGAGACAGCGTTTAGCTTTGAGGGGAAAATATGATTCTGGTCCAATGTTTGTTGGTGAAACTGATGAGGAGCCCATCAATAACGATGGGAATTTTCGGGCAATTTTGCGCTACAGGGCAAAGGGTGATGTCAAGCTTTCAACAAGCCTTAAGAGTACAAAGAGGAATGCTATGTATCTGAGTCCTCAAATTCAAAATGAAATCATCAATGCCTATAATACTCATGTTATTCATGATTTGGTCAACAGGGTTAATGCTGCAAAATGTTTCTCAATATTAGCTGATGAAACAACAGATATTTCAGGCATTGAACAGTTTTCGCTGTGTGTTAGATATTTGCATGCCAATGACAACTCTGTTGCAATGAGAGAAGATTTTTTGCAATTTATACCTCTTTATGATGTGACAGGCAGAAACTTGTGTGATGTTATCATAACCAATCTGACAAAATATGGTATTGACATGGCTTACCTGCGAGGACAAGGGTACGACGATACTGCCTCTATGAGTGGGAAATTTAATGGCGTTCAGAGACACATAACTGATAAATTCTCACTTGCACCCAATGTACACTGCAGTGCCCATTCCCTAAACTTGGCAATTTCTGATGCTTGTAAAGAAGTTCCTGTGCGAAATTGCATGGGAGTAATTTCTAGCATTGAAAACTTTCTCAATACACCCAAACGGTGGAGAAAAAAGCATCTGAATCGAAAAAAAGTTTGAAAGGTCTCTGCCCCATCCGGTGAGTTGAGAGGCATGACTCAGTCATTGTCTTTCTAGAATTAATCCATGCAGTTGCAGATGCCCTTGAGATCATATCAGGTTCACAAGACAGAGATTCTGCCACGCAAGCCAAGGCAGGCTAAAAGACAGATGTACCGTGCTAACCCACAAACCACTAGCCCTGAGGACTACTTTCGTATTATTGTATTTGTGCCATTTATTGATCACTTTCTTTCACAAATATTTGACCGTCTGTCCAGTCACAAAACTATCAGGGTATACCACAGAACGGTCAGAACCTACATTACAACAATGTGACCAAAGTAAAGAGTTGGTCAATATATACAGGGCTGGCACCTGACAGCACTTCACTAGCTGCCGTAGGTGAACTTAGGGTTTGGTACAAATCACTTGCAAACAACAGACCAAAAAATGTCATAGATGCATATGCAGTGTGCAATGCAGAAATGTTTCCAGTCATTTCTAGACTCTTGAAAGTATTTGCCACGCTGCCTGTGCCAACGAGCTCAGTGGAGCATTCGTTTTCAACTCTCAGAAGAGTCAAAACGTATTTGAGAAATACCACCACTGAAGATCGATTGAATGGCCTGGCCTCATTATACATTCACCGTGATATTATAGTTTAATCAAACTGTGTTATAGATGTCGTGGCAAGAACGAACAGGTGTTTGAGCCTTTTATTGGTATTTGATTGTATTTCTCTGGTTCTGTGCATTTGACTATTTGTCGTGTGTGAAATTATCTGTCATGCAATCACGGATCTTTGTGAAACTTCACAGGTGGCAACTGAACTTATCTAAAAAGTTTGGGTCCATGGGGGGGAGGTAACACCCCCCTTGGCTACGCCCCTACCTGAACTGCTAGTACCTTTCGCCTCAAAGTAATTATGACTTTGAGCAAACGTAATAATAATATTATTATGATGTCAAAAGAACAACGTTCAGATATATTACAGATTTTTTCTTCTAATTTCACCAAAGATAAAACTGAAAGTATAATGACAACCTAAGTATAAAGTCGAAACGTTGCATGGTCTTTTACATATATATACGTGTGTATTCTTTTAATAATAACTATTTTGTATTTGACGGAAAAAACTTTAAACGCTTGTCGACATTATGGGAAGATTACGATGAGAATGTTATATTACATTAATTTAGTTATATCAGGCATTTTTACTTGAACCAAAGTCAGCAATTGCTTACTTTTAAAATTTAAGGTATATTTTTACCGGCTAATTCCTTCTAGAGAATTTTGTAAAATACAAATCATTTTGTTTTTACCTTCTTTATTAAGAAGTATTTATAAGATTTGTTTGTTTCGTGTTTACTTCCACTTAATTTAATATCGATAATTTCTTGTGCCTACACTTTTGAGCTTTCTCTGTGTTGGTATTTGGGTAATTATGTGGAATACCCTAGAGGGTCAGGTGCACTAGACCTCTTCCTCCAGACTTTTGAGGTGTAAACTTTTCTCACTATTCGAATTATTGTATTTTTTTCGAATTTCCGTTACGTTGCTATGATACAATAACGCTTAACAATTGTTCTTGGACTATCAGTTATTGCACGTGCGGTAGTGGTTGAACTAGCGGTATTTATTAACCAATAGTTCAGATTTTGTGAGAATTTTAAAATAACCTTAATTTTTTATTATTTTTTCATTAATATGTAAATCCTCTTATATAAAATTACATTTTTTATTATTTTTTTCAGTTATGGCAACTCTCCGAGTAACTTTTTTTTCCAAGACAGAAACAAGCCTTATTAGTTAACGACAAGCCCTAAGGAACATTTTGAAACGAAACAATAATATATATATGAAAACATAATGTAACATAGACAGAGCAACAAGAATTACACAATGCCAAAAACATGATCCTAATTTTTTAACTTTGTTGTAATTTCCAGCATGGTGATCTCTTGAGATATTATTACATGCTAATTCATTAAATTGTGTTTTATTTGATGTATTTCTGTATATACCCCCTCTTTGAGGTGGGATGAATAAAGAGAAAAAAAAACATGGTTCTGTCTTATGTACACCTTGTGGTAAAGAAACTGAAACAGTGAGACATTTATATTGCCTGTGTCCGATAGTTTAACTCTTATGGACGTTAGTTTTCGACACTATTTCTTTTATCATTCAAAAATCAGTTCCAATGAATCAGAAACGACGAATTCTTGTACAGGGCTTCCTGGAAGGTTTAAGAAAAGATAGCCTACAGTGCATATTTTTGATTATATAAGCCAAATATTGTATTATGACTGTTAGGAAAATTTGTTTAGCCAAAAATATCCATTTAAATCTGTTGTCATTTTATGATGTTCAGTTAAGAAAGAAAATAAGTTTTGATTATTCCAGGTGTGTTATTCGTAATGATGTCAATTCTTTCTTTTAATTTTATTCTAAACTTGTTCGTCCTTTAATATGAGCAATTACAGATAGTATTAGGTGCATTCAATTATATATAACTGTGTATTTTATTTGTGTATTTGTTTTGTATGTAATATATGTGATTATGAGGCCTCTTCAAGAGGTTTGTAAATGATAAAAAAAAAGAGTTTGCACACTTACGCACTACAATTTTATTTCGTACGACTCTCCGATTTGTCAACGACGGCACCATTTTAAGACATATTTTGTCCCAAGGTTTATCCCTGATAATGAAAAGTATCATTGGCAATGATGACACTGTCCACCTTACAAATGTTTTTAGTTTTTTAAGGTCATTGGCCTTTTCAACGCTATTTAAGTATTCAAAAATTAGACTGTTTTGTTTAACATGATGTCTTTTTACGAATTAAAGTAAAACTAGTTCGATACAAAATTAGGAAATGGCCGTGACGCCAAATAACTCGAAACCAGGACCTATCCGTTAGTCATCCTAGCGAGTTATAATAATTAAACTTATGCTACAGTTATTGTTTGGAATTAAGCACAAAGCTACACAATGGGCTATCTGTACTCTGCCACCACTGGTATCGAAACCCGGTTTTTAGTGTTGTAAGTCCGCGGATATACCGCTGAGCCACTGGGGGGAATGTTACAGTCTTTTAAAGCTTGTATTACTTTATTTTCTCTCTTTCTGCTGTAAACTAGATTTAAAAATGGATTTAATACTATTTAAGTTTTTAATTCAAAAATTAGGCTTTGTTTTGTTTTACATGATTCCGTTTTACGAATCTTAACAATTTTATTTTCAGTTTTCTTACAGGTTGTTTGTCGCACATAGCCTAGCTGCTTTGCGCCTTAAAACGCCAAATCAACCAACCTACCTCTCCGATTTATTATTATGTACGTTTCGTATTACTCTCTCAAATAACAGGAAGTTCGATTTGTAATTAGTAGTTAATATGTATTAGCTTTGTTATTTGCCAACAAGATTGGTGCACACAATTTCCATTTTTCTTTTCTTTATGTAAATATATTTTAATATACAAACACCAAAATTATACATTTATAATTATGGTTATTACTAACAGTTATTACAAATGATGATTTATAAACGACAGTATTACAAACTTTCAGACAATACTGAGTCGTATATCCAGTTTAAAACAGAATATTTTATCGACGATCCAAGTCCGCGCCAAAAACGTTTATTCTGAGTTGATACTGTTCCACGTCACTTAAGCTGACGCCGTCTTTTTTAACTGGTCTCATACCCTTACTAATTCATTTCTTTCGGCGAAGACATTTAATGTCCCTGTAGAAATAATAACATCTGAAGTTGAACGGTTGGTACGCTCGAAATCAGTTAACGTTCCTAGTCCAATTCTGTAGTTTTCCGATTAATAGAAGTTGTTATCTGCTTATCAATAAAATTGTTAATACCAATACCAGCCGTTTTGAGATACATTTTTATTTCAAGTGGGTTTCTCGTCATCAAGAAAAACGTTATAGCTTCTTGGGCCTGTACAATACTGATTGTATCTCACCGACAATATTCTGTTTTTCGGCTTTCACGCGAGCTTTCTTCAAACAAATATTGTTGCTTTCAACTTTAGAGAATTCGCTAGGAGTTTCAAGAACAGGTAGGACTTACGTACCGTGTTTCTCCGAAAATAAGACAGGGCTTATATTAATTTTCACTCCAAAATATGACACTAGGACTTATTTTCGGGGGATGTCTTATTTTGATATATTAAAAAAATGAAGTTACAAAGTAAAAATTATAAGACCTCTAAATAAATAGAAATTATATTCTATTTAATGTTGCAAACTATTAAACTAACCATTTAAAATAAACTATTATTAAACTATTAAACTAACTGATTAATTCTTAAACAAACTAATTAACTAACTATTAAACTAATTAATAAATTATTTTTTTTATTTCTTTCCTCTTCCTGCCACTCTTAACTAGGGCTTATTTTAAGGGTAGGGCTTATATTAAAACTTTCCCCAAAAATCACACTAGGTCTTATTTTATGGGTAGGTCTTATTATCGGAGAAACACGGTAGTACATATTTAACAATATACGTTACATCCAAAGAAGAAAATCTTGATAGAAACAAGCGTAGGCTCTAAAATAAATGTACGATATTAATGGCGGAGGGGGGTTAATTCCCTTCAATCACCAATAAAGTAACTTAAAATAATTTATGTGTTTGAATAACGTTAGTACCTGTGCTTAAATCGCCATTCCACATAAATTGGAACAAATATTTGGAACGTTTTCGTTTATGAATTTACTGTTCCGTTACAGATACCAGAAGGCCATTGCCTGAAACTTTGTATCAATAGCATTGCGTATTATATATATATATATTTGTCGTTAACTTATCTTCGGTGGTTAATATGTTTTAAATTATTGCAAACAATAAGACAATGAATTAATATTTTTGTCGTGTTCGCCTCCCGGAAACTGGTGAAGAATGATTACACGTACACTTGCAATACCTATTACATTTTTAAACATTCTTTTCTTCCTGGTATTTGAATTTTCTTGCTCATTTATATAATTTACTATATTTTTTCTTTCTTTTTCATAATCTTTTAATTTTATATCTCGATCTACAATTTTTTTTGTATTTTTTCTTGATTTCCTTTCACTGTTTCTCCAACTCCAATAAGCCACCCAGCAACTCAGTAGTGTGTTTTCGGATTTATAACACTTAAAAATCAAATTGATAGACTCAGCACAGATACCTCGTTCTGTAGCTTTGTGTTTAATTACAAACTAACAAACAACTCTAATAAATGTTATGAAGTCATCTCGAAGGTTGAAGTGTAATTAGTAACTTTTTTTATTACTTGTAAAAACTATGTCACGTTTGATTTATTTAAGAATGAAAAAATCAATTTATTTCTGTCATCGCTTGCTACAGATTTGCTACGTTGCAATTTAGTTTTACATTTCCTGTCCATATTTTTTTTCAAAGTTAAGTAGATATATAAACCTCCTTTGTCTAACTTTATGTAATGTTCAAATATATGTACATATAAACACAGAGAGATATGAAATTTTGTGCAATGATGTTTCGCGCTAAAAACTGGTTACAAAGTTAGTAATATGGTCATGTAACCTTTGATATGAAGTCTAGGTCGTGGTTTCATAAACTGGTACCAGAAGGCAATATTAGTACGAGTGTGTGGATGGGGAACTTGAATACTCAAAGCAGAAGATAGCCTAAGAGTTTTCACATAATTTTTCTATAATTTCAGCGTCATTATTGGATGATTTTTATTATATCGTGTTGAAAACATTTTTATTGATTGTGCAGAATGTTACGAATTTGAGGAAAAACTACAACTGAGTTTAAGAGAACACCTTTTAGAATACATTATCTTACTTAAATATATTTTTTCTAGTATTCTTTTCAAGAAAAGGATTTTCGTGTTCAAAACGTAAATCAAGCTCGTGGCATAATTCCATTAGGGCTCTTTCATGTAGAATTGTTTGGACAGATAAAACAGTACTTCTAATTAAATCACTACATAAGTTGAAGATTTAGAAATAAGTGTTTATTTGCTGGTATTACAGGAAATCACTTGGGACAAGTTCATTCTATTTGACATGATATATCAGTGACATTGTATCATGTACAGCAAATATTTATACTTATTTAGTGATTGTTTCTAAAATGTATGAAGCTGCTAGTCTTCAAGCCTACATCTGTGTTATGTGGGTATCAAACTACAAAGTATAAACAAACGATACATATGAATTAATGGTCACAATTGTAAAATATAGAAAAACTGATATTTGTGGTAGAATATGAGTTTAAGTAACAGTATGATGCATCACTAATACTCGACGTAAATTAAAAACTAGCTCGAGGTGAGTGTGAAAACACAGTCCCATGCATTACCTTGGAAACTATAAACGAAATAATATTTAATTACGAATCTGTTCTGAGTGCAAATTACCCTGTAAGCACTTTTGGACAAAATTAAGTATTATTTCTATGTCGTTAATGTTTGTAATTTGTAAACCTAAAAATTAAAAAAAAAATTCCAAGAGTGAATTTTCAACAAACTTTTAATTCAAATAAATATTTTATATCACAAGCCACAAAACACTAAAATGAGAACTGATTGTAATCAGTATGTAACATACATTTTGTTCCTGGATAGTATGTGTTATTTCTTAATTGCTTATGTTGTAAAAGTACAGAAAATGGCCATTATTCCCTTCAAACTTTGCTTTGGTGACCTGGATAATGAAATTTAGAAATTAACCTATTTCCTATGTAAAAACTGGCAAATTTGCACATTCTCGTTTACATAAGGTCTGAATAAAGCAACACATATTAATCGAGATTTACATGTATTTATACTAAAGTTATACAAAAATGAGCAAAAACGTTTAGAAGTGAATAGTTTTTTTGAGATTTGCTACTTTAATATAAATGACTTTCACGTATCATCCCCAAAATATAGTCTCCTATTATGTTTTCGTAAAACGTTCCTTCGTGGCGGCGTTCAAAGTCCAGTATATCTTGGTGGAAGCGCTCGCCTTGCTCCTCTGAGTATACTCCCATGTTCTCTTTGAATTTATCGAGATGAGCGTCAAGGATATGGACTTTCAGGGACATCCTGCAACCCATTTTGCCGTAGTTCTTCACCAGAGCCTCAACCAGTTCCAAATAATTTTCGGCCTTGTAATTGCCCAAGAAGCCCCGAACCACTGCGACAAAGCTACCCAAACTTTTTTTCCCTCCTATTGAGCTTTTTGGAGAATTCTGTGCTCATAGAGCTTAGGGAAGAAGTCTCAAAGGTACTTGAAGGCAGACTCCTTATCAAGAGCTGTGACAAATTGTTTCATAAGACTCGATTTTATGTGCAATGGTGGGAACAACATCTTCTGGAGGTCCACCAGTGGCTCACACTTGACATTGTGCCTCCCCACAGAGAACACGATCCGTTGTGGCAGGTGCTTCCTGTTGTAGTGTGCTCCAGTGTCCCTGCTGTTCCATAGGCAAAGATAACAGGGAAACTTGGTAAAGCCTCCTTGGAGACCCATCAGGAATGCCACCATTTTAAAATCTCCGGTAACCTCTAAGTCATACTCATCATACTTCAAGGCTTCTAGCAAGGTCTTGAAGCTGTTGTATTACTCTTTGAGGTGCACCGAAAGATAAATTTTGAAAGGTCTGAAAGTTGTATAATATAAAATTTTGCTATTCAAGCAAGCAAAAATTGTCCATCTTACCTTCTAGAGTTTTCTGCAGTGCTCGCAGGTAAACTGAGATGCTCATGGTCTTTCTTGTTCCCCAACAGGCATGCCGAAATATTTCTTGTAAACTTCACACATTTTAGCAAATACTGTCACGGAGCACTTTTTCGCTCTTGTCTTGATAAGTTGGCCACATACATAGTAGAATGTGTCCAGAGAATGCTTGTAGCTTCTTGATGCCATCTTTGAAAAAATCAGATAGGTCTGTGTGTTCACTTAGGCACCTAGAACTAAACTGAAGTGGTGAGCCCCTGTATATATATTAGTATGGAAAGTTCTAGAAAATTCTAAAAGGTTCTTGAAAATTCTTGTAAGTCCGAAAAATTTCTCTTTCAGCTACTCAGCACTGAATCTGACTGGAATGTCCTGGAAAATGGGTAAATTTGAAAATTACAGTACCCAGGTCACAAATGCAAAGTTTGAAGAGTAAAATAGGTCTTTTCCATTTAATTTAGGCATAAGCAATCGCGAAATATCACTTTCTGCTCAATAAAAAGTAAAATTTTGGTTACATAGTGTTATTACTAGTGAAGTAGCTAAAATCATATCTCAAGGGGCGTATCAAGAAGTTTGAAAACAAAGTTAGATTTCTTTGCGAAAAAACTACTTTTATCGCCAACCATAATTAAATCTTTGTAAAATTAAAATAGAAGAAAATGTAAAGAAAAAACTTTAATTAGATATTGCGAAATAAAACGGAAATAATAGAGAAAGAACGAAAGAAGTTTCAAGAAATAATACACAAAAATATGCTTGACTGCGGATTTGTTTGTTTTTTCGTTTAATCAAGTCCACTGATGGGACAGCGAAAAGTTTGTGGATTTAAACACTAACATCTGAGGTTCAGTTTTCCGCGGTCGACACACTAGGCAATCCAATGTTGCTTTGCCCTAAAATAAATAAACTTTCAGTCAACAGTTATTTTAATTTGTTCATTACAGGTTTAAGCATAAAAATGTATATAGAAAAAAGTAACAGATCTATCTTTTTCTCCCAGAAGTTATTATGCAGGAAGTATTTCGTCAATTCATAACTTATAAACTTACACTAGGCTTACGATAAGATATCCAAGTTGTTTTCATTCGACGAAGCGATATTTTCCGTACTTGTTAAATAAAGCTGTGTCCTGTATCGTGGATAAGTTTGTCGTACCTTAAACTGAATATACCCATTCAAAGAAATATCATGTTAACATTTTTAATGCTTAGCTTATTCAAGGAACAACAAGCGAATACAAGTAAATCAGTAGCATAAATACCTGAATTCTTGGTGATAGAACTGTAAATTTAGAATAATAAAGCTGTGAATCACTTGTTCCTAAAGCAGCATATTTAGTAATATCACGTTTTAAGGTGTGAAATCACACTCTATCCAGTACTGTAAAATGCAAACTGAATATAAGGTGTATCTTCTCATCGTAGCTTAAAAACTTCAAGGTGTGGAATTCATATATTGTTCCTATAAGATGAGATGAAAATCTTTAAAAGTGCAAACATATTTATTTTGTTTATTTATTAGAAAGTAATGAAAAGTGGCAGCAACGTTAACAATTCTCCCTACTCATCTAGGTATCAACAAGACATGTGACAAAAGTATGAGGCATTTCCATGGTCAAAACTTAGGAAAAAAGTTTCTGTTTCATACAACTTATCATACCTGTCAATTGGTTGGAAAACTTAACCAGAAAATTTCCGTTGTTGGAACAGGTGAAGAGACATGTTATCTACTTCATTCTCTTTAAACAAGGAATTTTATTATATATGTGTGTGTTGTGAACTGAATGTATCTATTTCATTTTCTTGAGTTAATTCATTTGATGTATGTTCATACTTCACAGTAACATATCGTGCATATATATACACAGAAGTATATACCTTTTTTATTTTTGTCTATGAAGGGTTTTGTTTTATATATGCAAAGACGGCTCGTTTTGGCTGAGAAAATATTTTACATAGAAGAGCGAACAACGTTTCGACCTTCTTCGGTCATCGTCAGGTTCACCGAAGAAGGTCGAAACGTTGTTCGCTTTTCTATGTAAAATATTTTCTCAACCCAAACGAGCCGTTTTTGCATATGCATATATATTTCTCTACAAGTGGGTTTTCTCGACATCACTGATTAGGGTTTTGTTTTGTCTTTTCATTTCATATAATTTTGCAGGTGACTTATTTACATCATTTGTTGATTGTTTAGATGTTACCTAACATAAACGATTTGCTTTCATGTTCTTAAATTCATTGGTAAAAAATTCTTATTTTTGTGCAAAGGCTTTTTTCCTATATTTAAATTTTATTGTATTATGTTTGATCTTTATTAAAGGGTATTGTTATTTTCATTCACAGCTAAAGGGTTTAACTTTGAAAGTTAATCAATGTTTAAGGATTTGTTAAAGTTGTTTCGTTTATTTTATGAGCTTTACTCTGCGCGGTTTCCTTTCTTGTATTATTCATTTGTATTGTATGATAAATGCTTCCCAGGAGTTAAAGTTAGAATGGTCACTTGGATGATGCATGCACTTGGGGAAAAAATGTGTATATGTTATTTTTCATATGTTTTCCAGTTTGTACATACATTTTCCCCAATGTTATAAATTATGGAGCTTTGAGATATTTATCACATAATCATTCTTAGTGATTTCATCAATTTGGGTTACTGTTATCACATAATCATTCTTAGTGATTTCATCAACTGTTTGTTTTGATATTCGTTGTTTGACTACTACTTTTCTTTAAACACGTTGGTTCTATTAATACAATTTTTAGTTCTAGAAAAAAGGAGATAGAAGTATAGTGATGAGAGAGACAATTATATCTCTATTTAGTCAACATTCTAAAATTACTTATCTAATTCTTAACTTAAATTTAACTTTCTTTTTGAGTTTTGAGAATTTTGTCGTTTGTAAAATATTTATATTTGATATAAATATATAATTGCTGAAAACAATTTTCATAATTTTATCGTATACCTGCTCCCCTTAGTTGTGGTCAAAACATGATAATAGAATATACTTTAAATAACCAAACTTATTACTGTAAACCAAGTAAAATAAACTGAAGTTTAAAGTTAACGATAAAGATTATGAGAGAGAAAAAGTGGCAGAAGTTTTCAAATTTGAAAAATTCAAATGAAACTTATTCTGAGTGATTAAAACAACAGCTGCTTTTTGATAATAATAATAATACACAAAACATTATAATTGACTTTGAATGTACTTGGTGAAATTTCAATATTAAATCAAAGGTGAATTTAAAGGTGAATCTAAGTGTTTTTGCACAGTTTGAAAATTTTCTGAATTGAATATAATATAGTATCGATGCAGATTATTCACAAATAGTTTTATATTTAACTTTAAACTAAATTTTAAGTTATTTTCAAACTATACAAATTTACGTGACTATTTTATCGAGATGTTTGTCTTGTTATTCAGTAATTTACTTCTGTATAATCAATGTATATTTATTTAGAAATTGCAATCTTTATATCGAATAAATGTTGCAGTAAGTATTGTCTTTAAAAATTTACTTCATTTAGTTCTGATGTTATAAAAGAAAAATATATTGTGCAATTACCCCTTTAAATTCACAAAATTACTTGCTACTTAAAAACGACATAACCTGTTATATCAGAAATCAAAATTTTTCAAGCTGGGAAATATTCTTTACCCTTGTCTTTCTCTTAATATTATTTCATGGACACGAATTTAGGGTACTGGAATAATATATTCCTTGTATTAGCATGTTAAATAATAACAACGACGAAAAAATAAACTACAAGATGTCTTAACTGTGCTCTGCCCAACATGGGTATCGAAACCTGGTTTCTAATGTTGTAAGTCCGGAGAAATAATGCTGGGCCACTGGGGAGAGGGCGACACAACGTGGTGTGTTTTGTTTTCTGAGTTGCTTTTTCCTCACCACAATGAATTTATATTTATGTAAGTTTTGAAGAGAAGCACTAATGCCAATAATCTGTTCTAAACTGTTCAGCAGACAAACTTTATACTATACTTAAAATAAATATGAATTCCATGCTATCTTTCAGTTCACCACTTGTCACTGAGTTATATCAGTTTTATGAAATTCTGACCCTCATCTGTAACCCTGAAGAAGAGCAAATCGAGAAAGAAAAACAGGACTAAGCTTCTTGTAGTGTTGGACTGCATGTTATATGTAGAATGATTTTGTCATTTTTATCGCATGAAACGGTGGATTTCCTCAAAATCGATATCAATCGGTGACATGTAGCGAGTGGAATGGTATATTGGGTTACACATTTATTTTTAGAAGTATATAATTTCAGACAATGAAAAAATGATATTCAACCTTTTATTTCAAGTACATATATATGCACATATATGTTGCAAATACAAACGAAAAGGTCCAGCCTCTTGATTTCATACCTTATATATTTCGTAATGTCAGGACAGTGAAGATCTTCACTTATAGCCACTATTTAAAATGTATTTTTTTATTAGTCAAACAACATAGCAGAACCGGCTTATCCAGATATTCTTAAAGTAAAAAGGATGCCCTTAATTACTAAGCACTAAAGAAAACAGTTATCAAACATCAGAAATATAACTTATTTAGGGTTATCAATAATATTATTAATACATACACTCAATCTAAAGTAAAATTAAGATAAATAAAACAATTAACTTGAAGCTAACGGTCACCCGACAACAATGAACGAACGTACACGTTTATTTATATAATTTTGTGTTCACATTTCCAGAAGATTTAGTCATCTGTCTCTCGGTGGACTCAGCAGATACCCCAATGTGGCTTTGTTGTAAGAAAACAAACACAAACTAGTCATCTGTAGTCTAGACAGACCTAAAAATAAAATAACTTGGCACACTTGAATCGTAGTAAAAAAATTAAAATTAATAAAAAATCTGTTTTTGTTTCGGGGAACACAGCTTAGAAATTCGAAAATTGACATCAAACTACAAAACAACATTATAGTCTTGCGATTTGTGACGTCTTACTTCGTGTTTCTTAACAACACTGTTGCTAAGGCAGAGTCGGAAACTTCCAAGAAGTAGCTGCCATGAAATTTAAGTTCGAAAACTGGAGTATAGTTTACACACATCACTGTGTGTTACGGTTTATTATACCAAACTTTGATAATTCCAAATAAGAACACAAACATTTGTAGTCTTACTAATATACACTTCCCATTATCACATTTCAGAATTATTCTTACTACAGTAACAATACATTTTTTTTCTTAAAACGAGAGGGTAAAGTGTTTTTTGTTATACTTAACTGATGACACCGTAGAAGTATTAGGAGTGTTTATTAATATACTTAATTTTCTGCCTAGAATTACATTCACTGTTTAATGTTATAAAACACTATTTGAAACAAGAAAACACACTATAGAACTGTACATTTTGTGCATTCACAATATCTAGTGTCGATTTCTGGTATTATTTATTGGAAGGACAGGAAAAACAAGAAACGTTTTGACAAGAACGACAGAACTTAGACGTTACCACTAAAGGACTGTTTATTTTAGAGACGGTGAGCATTTTGTACTGTTTGAAATATTTGACTGTTTCTAGTTTTGTTCTGACATAAATGTATATTAGTAGGCAAAACATGATTAGAGCAGAATAATTATTCTGGAAAAGAGTGAAAAACATGTGGCGCTTGCGCTGATAATACATGTTCTTTGTCGGAAACCCATCAAAACAACATGTATTGTTACTGTTACATCTGCTATGTTTTATCCTAAGTGCAGAAGTAAAGCCCAAGTAATGTGCCTATTGCAGTTTGAGTATGCGTAAAGAAGCAAGATTTAATCATTTTTTGACAGATTGTTTAGGTAGAGTATTCATGTTGAAACTTTGTAGAATGGACGGCAACTGCCGGCGACTTGAAGACGAAAGGCGGAAGACTTTCAAAACGTCGTCCTCTACACTTGTGTCTCCACAACAGGCAGTTGTCGTCCACTCTACAGTTTCATCAAGATTTAATCATTTTCCTGCAGACGGCGCAAAATTTTTGGAGAAAATTTGTGTGCGTCAAAGTCAAACCTAACGCTCAACTTAAATTGTCGTTCAACATAAAAATATAATAAAAAATACAGATTCATAAAAGAACATGAATGTTTAAAATTAGATTTTTCAGGCTGAACGTACAACGAATTCTAAAATATATTTATTTAACAACATTTATTTTTACCTGATAATCTAATTAAATAGGTGACTTTACTGAGTAAAATAGTTCAATATAAACTCTTCAACTATGATCTTAATATGTCAAAATGATTGACTAAACCATGCTTTACTGTTAGTGATCACTAACTTTAATGAGAGATACCTTAAGAGTATACTATGCTGTCAGAATTAAAAGTACTTTCGTAAACTCTATTTTAATATTTTAATTCAGACGTTTGACTTTCGCATTATTTGCTAAAAGGAGTTACGCACTACATTGATCTACGTGTACCACCTAAAAGTATCCTGTGTATGTAGAAAGACGAGACGTGATGAGCAATTTGGCGTCTCATATTTTCATAGAAAGTTTGAAAAGTGTATTGTAATGATAATATAAAACAACAGATTTAGTCAGACAGTTTGTTTGATTGATACCGTGTTGTATTGTTGATCATATTCTGAATTAGCAGGCTGATTATCCAATTTTGGTTTTGCGTCGTGGATTGTTTGTTTGTTTTTGTTTTGGAATTTCGAGGGCTATCTGTGCTAGCCGTCCCTAATTTAGCAGTGTAAGACTAGAGGGAAGGCAGCTAGTCATCACCACCCACCGCCAACTCTTGGGCTACTCTTTTACCAACGAATAGTGGTATTGACCTTCACATTATAACGCTCCCACGGCTGAAAGGGCGAGCATGTTTGGCGCGACTCGGGCGCGAACCCGCGACCCTCAGATTACGAAGTGCACGCCTTAACGCGCTAGGCAAGCACGTTACTAACAAATGAAATATCCCTTCAAGAATTACTCGAAGCAATAACAAACACAAAAAACAAAGCACCAGATGAAGATTAAATGCAAGCTGTCCTTCTAAAAAGGGCACTCCGAAATTGTTTGACCACCTAAATTCACTTTTTAATTTATCTCTATCCTCAGGATACATCCCAGTTTCTTGGAAGATTGCAAATATATTAATGTTCCATAAGGAAGGAAAGCCAGCTAATAAACCTGATAGCTACCGACCAATCAGCCTGACCAGCTGTGTAGGCTGGTCATTCTTGAAAGAACAATCAGTAATAGACTCTCCACATTCTTGGAGATAACATCAAGATTACCAAAAGAACAAAATGGATTCAGGAAATTTAAACAAACGACAGACCACCTAATCCGATTAACCGAAACAATAATAGATAGCTTCAATAAAAAAGAATGTAAAGTCGCTTGCTTCCTTGATATCGAGGAAGCATTCGACACTGTTTGGCACGATGGTCTAAGGTTCCGAATGAATGAAATGGAACTACCGCGAGGAATTATTCGCTGGTTATCTAACTTTTTGAAAAATAGAAAATGTAGAGTAAATGTTGAAGGAACTTTTTCTGAATACTTTACTCCACAAGCTGGTGTCCCTCAGTGAGATTAATAGCGACTTTTCATTAATCATACGGCCACTGATTTGATTTGTTAAAATAAAAATAGTAAGGTGGATGTCTTCGTGTCTAATAAAAATTGTAATGTGAATTAAAGCTACTCGAGGGCTATCTGTGCTAGCCGTCCCTAATTTAGCAGTGTAAGACTAGAGGGAAGGCAGCTAGTCATCACCACCCACCTCCAACTCTTGGGCTACTCTTTTACCAACGAATAGTAGGATTGACCGTCACATTATAACGCCACCACGGCTAAAAGGGCGAGCATGTTTGATGTAACGGGGATTCCTCTCGGTTGGCTGAGCAGATAGCCCTTTGTGGCTTTCCTATAAGAAAATCACACAATCACAATAACAAATAAATATGATAGTACTAAATGTAGATGTCACTACTAGTACTGATTCACCGAGAATACTTCATATTCACAAATGAATACCACATAAGTTATATATATATATATGAACGAAGAACAGAACGATGTAAATGCAATTCAAGAACACCCTCCACTACCATTCCAAAAGACGAAAGTAAGAAATGGTAGTAGAGGCATGTGTTTAAATTTAAACTGTATTGTTAGGTTTTGGATTTATATTAAATATATTGGCTCGGCATGGCCAGGTGGGTTGAGGCGTTCGACCCGTAATCTGAGGGTCGCAGTTTCGAATCCCTGTCGCACTAAACATGCTCGCCCTTTCAGTTGTGGGGGCGTTATAATGTGACGGTCAATCTCACTAGTTGTTGGCAAAAAAGTAGCCCAAGAGTTGGCGATGGGTGATGATGATTAGCTTCCTTCCCTCTGGTCTTACACTGCTAAATTAGGGACGGCGAGCGAGAAATAAAAAAACCCCACTAAATATGTTGTTGTTTTAGAGTGCTGATTTTAATTGCAGTAAGTCTACGGATTTACAACGCTTCAATCACGATTTCGATTATCCTCGGTGTGCTCAGCAAATGGTCCGATGTGGCTTTGCTATAAAAAACACAAAAACATATAAAAAGTTAAAATCAATTGCTTATTTACAACAAAGAACAGTAAACAGAGTACATAAAATAAAACTGATTTCAGAACATTCTATTGCATTTCTGATAACTTGAAATACAGAAACCAAACAGAATTTTATTTTAACGAGCTGGTCATTAACTGGGAAAATTGCTTAACTGTAAGCATTGATTACGTTCTTTAGTGTCACATTAAATAACATATCAATCAAAATTATGATTTAAAATATTAATATCATAAAAGTATTCATATAAACAAAATTAGTGTTTCCAATTATTACTTTTTTGATCATTCCATCTACCTGATAAAAATTTTACATGATACATACAGACAGATGATTCTATTCGATATAAAAGTGGCCAATATTGACAGCTATCGCTCAAGAACATTAAAGTCTAAACTTTTTTAATACTTTGACTCCCATATCGCAGTTTTAGAACAAACTTTTGGATCAAAGTTTGTCTGTTTATCTTCAGTTTCTCTTGATGGTGTCTCGAAACACTTGAACCACTTAAGAGAAACATCTTGATACACACTGTTGAAGTGTTTCTTGTTATTTGTGTGTATTTTTATATTTGCTTTGTTAAGGATGGAAGTTCGTTCGTTCGTTTGGAGTAAAGCACAAAGCTGCACAATACGCTATCTGTGCTTTTCCTATCACGGGTATCGAACCCCGGTTTCTAGCAGTGTGAGTCCGCAGATATTTCGCTGTGCCACTGCAGGGCACACTTCAATACATAACTAAAGTACTCCGAGCTGATGTCAGATTTTACTAAAAAGACACACTCTATCCATATATAATTTGATTACGCTTTGAAACTAGTTCTTCAACATGTCGGCCACTTCTATTGAACTATAATCTGAGTGGACGAGACAGTATAAACTATCTTTATTTCATAAGTAGGAAAGGGTGACTGAAAATAAATAAAAAATTAAGATTGATGCACTCGAAAATTTTGCAGAGGAAGACGAGTTCCTATCTCAAGCAGTGTCTATAATAACAACGTGTAAATACCTGAAACTGACTGTTAGAAGATAGAACAAAGATATTCCTCACAAACAAGACAAAACTTTTAAAGCTATTCATCCAATAGAGAATATTTTTATGTAGCACTTGTAATGAGCTGCTTTTGCTACGCTAATTTACAAAAGTGTACATTTTACCAAACTATCAATTTCTCTTCTCAATGGCCATAATTGGACAATAAAGACGACCAGTTACCTCCCATCACCGCCAGCACACATCTCTGACAACAGAAAATAAACCAATCAGTTTCGTGTGGCTGTAAAATGAGCTGCAACCAGAACTGTTATTGTGAGAAGTAATTATCGTTGTGTACACAGGGTCTCTGCATAAATGTTCTAGAACAAAGTATCTCATTCAGGATTGGCCCGTTTGAGTTTGATATGCTGTTGATATTTTATTTGCCTACCTGCTTCTTGCTTCTTCTTCAATCGGGTGTCGAATTTGCCTTCACTATTTCAGCTACCACGCCTGCCAGACTCATACTGACAAGTTCCATGTTAAACTCATCAATCTTTTTAACCCAAATTATCAATAATCATTGGCCCAGCAGGGCCAAGCGTGTTAAGGCGTGCGACTCGTAATCTGAGGGTCGCGGGTTTGCATCCCCGTCGTGCCAAACATGCTTGCCCTCCCAGCCTAATTAAGTTTCCATAATTAACACAATAATGAATTATGTGTGTAATACATCTGCACATACACACACAAACAAATTTCTATTATTTCTCTTTAACTTATGAAATCTAGAACAAAACAATACTCTAAACTAGTAATGTTATTTATGAAGAGAATATTAGTACAATATATTAACGTATTGGTGTAAGTATTTTATTTTTATTGGACATAACTGCCTATGGAAAGAAATAATAAAATTACAAGTGGATCAAGAAAAAAAAAAAAACTGGAAATATGAAGAGCATTACAGAAGAATGGTTGACACTTGGACAAATAAAAAATAAATTCAGTAACTATATTTGAATAGAAATGATAAGACAGCCTTGTTTACAAAACATTCAGTGTATAATATAATTAAAATGATAATTTCATAAACCTATACTTAATTTTATTTGTTAATATTATATAGTTAACTTATTACTTCATAAGAAGGTATGGTTGTTTGTTGTGTTAATGTTTTGTATTCTTGATTGTTTCATCACTTGTAACGTTACAAAGACACTCCTCATCTACTGGTGATTGTGGATTACAACATTTCTAAAATATTGTATAAATACTGTCATGTTCATATAGTCTTTTATAACTAACTATCATTCATATATAATTGCACTATTTCATGTACATTCTATGTATTCTAGTTCCTTGATCTTTGCATGACTAAGTTTTGTTTATTGTTTTTGTTCTTATTATTTTTGTTTGTTTGTTTGTGTTCATTGTTAAATCTTTATTAATGTAAAAAGTTTCCAATATATTGTATTGTCATGGTTTTTAAAATGTTGTTTAACTAAGATCATATCTATAATTACTTTAAACAAGCAGCAGTATTCGGTTTCATAAATGTGGGTATAGCAAGTTTGTGCCTTGTGCTTTCCATTCTCTAGCACCACTTGATAGCTAAGATGTTATAATTAACACTTTATGAGATAGTACAAAAGTGATAAAGAAAACTGTATGGTGGTTTACTGTGTTGAAGACTTGGCAGGTTTGTGTTTTAAGTACTCTTGATTTCATACTTTTTTCATTTATTTCTAAACCATTTTCTAAATGAACTGAAGCTATTCCTTAAAATTGTATAAATATCATTATGTTATCTAAAGAATAAAATTTTTCCAAAATCCAAAAGTGATGAAACATATATTCCCTGAATTAACTGCCAAACAGTACAACAAACATTTTCACAAATTATATTGATTGCAGGTGTCTAAACCAATTTTGTATTGTCTAACTGGTATCAGGCATTTCATTCTATTCCAGCCACCAGCTGTTACCTTCCACAGATATGTGTACATTCATAACCTATAACAGCATAATTGACAATATCTCTATGTGAGATGTTGGTTAAAGCAAAGTAGCTGCAATCGTGTTCAATAAATCATGTAAACATGAGATTTACATTAATATAAAGTTTTCACATCAAAGAAATAGAAAAAACAGTAACTAAAAATAGTCGGGCAATAATAATCAGATTTGGCTTAGAAATGTCTTTAAGAATTTTATTATGATGCCATTTCTAAAAATTATACTTGAGACATAATTAATAGTTAAATTACTTAGAAAATAAATAAACAGATTTAAATATTTTTGTCAGAGATATTTAGAACATTACCAACTGTCCATGGCACTCTCACAACTCAGTGCGAAAGGAAGCATGCATAACCCTCTCTAACATGCTTATCCTTTAAATTGTTTATGCCAGCTGATATGGAAATTTTTGATTCGGTTTTGAGAATTAGTTTGACTGGTTTTATCATCCATTGTGTTTATAAGAACATTTTATCAAGAATCTCAATCTTTTATAACATTTTTTTATGCATATTTATACCTTAAAGTGGTCTACTGACATTTACTCAGTCATCAACAAATTTATAACATTTAATGTTATTCATCTGTTTCATGTTGTATTATGTTTCAAAGTCCATCTTCTATTTTAGTAGTTAGGTTGGACCCTGTTTAAATTGAATATCATCTAAGCAGTACGTCTTCAGTTTATCATCTGTTTTGGTCCATATGATAATTTTATTAGTTCAACATAAAATGTAATAAATGATTGAAACCAGGATGCTTGAAATGCAGAATTAATGTTTGGAAAAGTTTTTCTAGCAAATGTGTTCTTCAGGATATACTTTAATTTTACACACACACACACACACACACACACACAAGTCATTATTTGTTTAAGTTTACGCATTAAAATGTATTATATACCAGATTGTTTTCATATACCTGCTGAGATGTTTCTTTTATCATATTTATTTTCAAAAGTTCTAGATCTGGCTAATAAATAGTAAGTTTGAACATAGTGATAAGTTAATGGAAATACATTGCTTTGTACTTGTTTCTCTAATGAAGGATAAGCCTTTTTTTTCTGAGTTTATTACACTGATATAACAGGCAGAATATTTAATTTCCAGTCTCTGTTTCTAATTAGAGAGAAGAATTAGTTTAAACCTAACATGTTTCGTTACCATAGTTATACGGTCTCAATAACTGTCCTTAACGTTTAATACAATGGATGTCAACATCAATAACAAGTTATGAATCGAAGTAGAGATGAGTTGTATGTGTCAACCACACAATAATTGTGTGGTATCTACGATTACTGTGTCTCAAATTTTGTAAAGAAGGTTTATACCCCTCCATTACTCCATGCTTTCAGTTGTAAGCTAGTATCTGGCAATTTAATTCACTAAAGTTTTAAAATCAACACAGCTTCTATTTGTAGGTAAGCATACACTATGGGCTATCTGTGTTCTGCTCACCACCAGTGTAGAAAGCCAGTTTCTAGCGTTGCTAGTCCACAGACATACTGCTGTGCCACTTGGGATGCACCAAAACTTTAGAAAACTGAAAAAAAAACAACCAATTTTCATGTTCATGGAAGAAAGTTTACTTTTGCTATGTATCTGTCTCACCTGTGATTGTTTGTTGTTAAATAAACATAAAGTTACAGCAAGGGGCGCATGTGGTCTGCCCACCGTGAATATTGAAATCCAATTTTTAACGTTGTAAGACCTTACACTTACCCCTGAACAATCGGACGTGTCCCACTTTGAGTGATTTAATTTGTCTTATAGAGATATATTTTACTGTAGTTATTTGTTACAGCTTCCACACCCAGTAAAACACAAAAAAATCCGTAAAATTGAATAACATATGTTTGATTTTCTTTGTTAGGACTAATCAATTTAATCTTATGGTTTGATTATAACATATTGTAATATTTAAAGTATTTATCCAAGAGTCTGTTTGTCTCCCTTTATTTATCAAACACATTTTAAGACATGAAACGTTCGGCCAGAAGTTTTTCTTGTAATCGAAACCTCACCTTTTTTACTGGAAATGTTTATTTGTTATTGACGCCTGACATGATCTATTAGAGCGCTTTGTTCGTAATTGGCAGATCACTGGATTTACACCCGTCGTCAAACATGTTTACCAATCCCTTTTAACGTGGGATAAGAGCAATCAACGAATTGGCGGTTGATGAATGTTGACCGGTCGCCTTCCCTTTAGTCTATCACTTCAAAAATTAGGGACGATTAAAGGAGACATCTTTGCAAGAAATTCAGTAAACAAACAACCTGTTAATAACTCATGATGTATTCATGGTAGAAAATTTGAAAGTTTCTAGTTATACTTTGCTTTGTATGGTGAGTTTACAGCAAGAAATAACAAATGATTCATTGGTAAAAGATTATTTCGGAATCAATAAGCAGAAGTTTAATATTATTTTTAACATAACCACTTCGAAATCGATAAAACGGTAACAGCATTCCCGTCTATTGGTTATTGTTTAAATTAGAGTAAATGTGACTGTTATGAGACTATTATGAGCATCAGTGCTACTAGTGTGGATTATATTACGTCAGTATAACTGGTATGAGACAATTTGGGTGTCAGAATGACAACTGAGATATTATAGATGCCAATGTAACTGATATGTTGGGTGTCAGTGTGACTAAAACTGTCATGTTCTTTAGTGTGACTGGTTTGACTCTTTTTGTGGCTGTTAATGGCTAGTGCAAGACTGTTATGAATGTTAATACCACTGAGACTGTTATAGATGTCATTGCGACTGGTTTGAGGCGTTTATAAAGGTTATGCACGAGACCTCATGCACCTGATCGGCTTTGTTTATTCCGCCACATTGGACGTAATAACAAATTAGTGAAATAACGATGACACTATTTTCAGTTAAATACTTAGAACTGAATCGTGTAATAATACCAGTTTATTGTGATGCTGTTGGTTGAACAAAATACAAGGCTGACCTTTGGTTATCTTTGTCGGTGTCTCCATGTAGAATACTGGGGCTACTGCACGTGAATAACACTCTCATATTCCTGTTACACACGTGCAATGTACAGTCAAGCTCTGGCCCTCTAGTTGACCTACAACCCATATGAAGAGCTGTCGAACAGTTGTGATTGAAGTAGTTACATACACATTCGTAACATGGTAAAAATACTTTCTTTCTGAGAGTGAAATGATCATAAATATCAGGCTGTCTGCTGTGTCTACCGAGGGGAATCGAACCCCTGGTTTTAGAGATGTAGATCTGAAAATGTACCACTATTTCACAGGAAGACAACATGAATATTAATACTAGAACTACAAAAGCTACAAAAACAAAAAAACATTTTTTGATACAGACCCAACCAACCCCATCTAAAGGTACATGTAGCGTAATGTTAGAATACAAGCATTGTGTAGATAAACAATTAGATCTAGATTCCAGGTCTAATGCCCCGGCAAAGCCTGGTGGTTAAGGTACTCGACTTATAATCTGAGGATCACAGGTTCGAATCCCCGTGACACCAAACATGCTCGTCCTTTCGGCCGTGGGGACGTTATAATGTGCGGTTAACCTCAGTATTCGTTGGTAAAATTGTATCCCAAGATCTGGCCGTGGATAATGACAGTTTTGTCCTCCCCATCAGTCTTAAGCTAGTAAATTAGGGACGGCTAGCGTGGATGACCTTGGTTTATTTTTGGCAAAATTAAAAAAAAAGCAACCAAAACAACAAATATACAAACAATCTAGACTTAATAATAATAAATTTGATAAACGTTATCAACAACCTAAGAAATAAGTCGATTCTCTCTAACTTTTAAAATAACATAAATCGTCTGCAGACATGAAATATTACTAAGCAGGTTTGTTTGTTGTGTTTCTGAATTTCGGCAAATCTACACAAGGACTCTGGCTATTCTTTTACAAACAAACAGTGAGATTGACCATCACTTTACAATGCCCCAATGGCTGAAAGGGTAAACATGTTTGGTGTGACAGGGATTCGAAATAGCTACTGTAAGATTGGTAGTCGAGCACCCTATTCAACTGGCCATGCCGTTCTAATATTGTGTTAATGAAAGTCTATCTATCTACCACTCGATTCCGTCAAGAAACATAGGGCCGCAATCACTTGCGGTTTCATGAACAGGTATTTAAGTGAGTAGGTTGTTAGCCCACTGCACCGAGCCGTCCCTAATTTAGCAGTGTAAGACTAGAGGGAAGGCAGCTAGCCATCACCACCCACCGCCAACTCTTGGTCTACTCTTTTACCAACAAAAAGTGGGATTGACCTTAACTTTATAACGCCCCCACGGCTGGGAGGGCGAGCATGTTTGGCGCGACTCGGGCGTGAACCCGCGACCTTCAGATTATGAAGCGCATGCCTTAACGCGCTAGGCCATGCCAGGCGTTAATGAAGGTATACCAGTAATGTAGTGTTAGGGAAAGTTGTTGAAATGGTAAAGTAACATGAAGCAACGATATAACTGAAAGTAATATCTATCATGTAAAACATTAAGTGACAATTATTCACTTGAAGTCAGAATAATATCTGATATAGAAATAAGTTTAATAATGGTTTTGATGTTGATGTATGTTGCTTTGTTTCTAAATTCAACTAAGTTTAACGACTGTCTCCTTCTTGAAAAGTACTTCATCTGAACACATCTTCATAATCCACGTACATGATTATTTTTCATGACCATCACATACTTTCCCAAATGTGACAAAGTCTTGGCGACATCAAACTACATACTAAATATCAAATAATGTTGAAATGTAGCTTTGATGCAAGTATTATGAAGATTTAAAAGCTTGTTTGTTAATTTTTTTAAAAAAAGCCGAACGAACAAAACAAATTAAATTGGATATGGCAAGAAAAGGGTATGCCAATTAAAAATACGAACAATGGACAAATTTAACATATTATGAATAATGCGACAACAAAGTAACTGGGATTCAGTTACAGTACAAAGAAAATAACGTTTCCAGAAAGGGAAGAAAGGTGAACCTTTCGAGACTGATCATCCCAGGACTACAAAACTTAAATACTGATATCTTGAACACAAGAAACTGACACTCCTTGGTCTTTTTAAAGACTTAAATCCCAATACGGAATGAGCAAAACGATTTTTTTTCTATAATAGTTCTTAGTTGACTCACTTGTTTATGTTTGGCTAGATCATATTTTTATAGAAAGATTTGCTGCAAATATAACGAGAAAAAAAAGAGTGGCGTGTTTGAGTTTAGTTTGAGTGGTCGTTTGTGAGAGAGACTGAGTTTGTGAACCTACGTATTAGTCTTAGTTTTTTTTTGTTATAAGCTGTTATTGGCTTTTTGTTTCAACACGGAACAATTTATAAATTACGAGTAAGTGTTAAATGTTTATAACATTTCTAAGCCTAGTTGCTTTTGAGAATTTTGTAACCGTTTGAAATATTGACAAGTTTTGTTGTACATCAATTTTGAACAGCGGACTTTAATAACCACATGTCTAGTGTGAAATGGCAGCTCTTAATTTACAACCTGCTGCTAAATTTTGACACACTACGTTTTGGAAGTGGATGTGTCTGAATTAGAGGTTGCTTCTACGTGAGTCTACAAAGAAGTGATTTTTTTATGATTGTGCCCTTTCGAAAATATTGTATATAAGTTAATATTTGATATTGTTCTTTTTATTTCTATAACCTACTTCTAAAACTACAAATTTTTAGTAGAGTTCTTTTTTTTTAGCGTATTACAGAGTACGATTATATGGAATCTTGTACTATAGTATAACATTTATCATTTATATACTGGTAGAAATATTTATATAAGTATTCAGTTCTGCTTCTATTAAAACCATTTGTGTGTTTGCTGATGAGTTCTAAGATTTTTAATTTGTTGTGACTGATTTAATCTATCTTTAAATTGTTCTTATGTAAGTCAGAATTTGACAATAACAGCTGAAATAAAATCACCATGGAACTGGATCTATCAAGACTAATTTTTTACATTTATTGGCGATCCCTAGGTAATTTAGTATTACCAAAAAATTGTTATTTGTTGGAAGGGCATTTGATATCCTTGTTTGACGAAAAATATTTGCACACTCAAAACATAAAGACATATGCAGATAGGAAATTGTGAATTTCCCTTCTACTTTGTGATATTGGAAAACAAAGGAATGCGGATCAACAAGGGCAATCAGAGATATCCAGAAAGTGATCTGGAATATGTTATACCTCAGCGATGAGAAATGAAGTGCATTATCTTATAACAAGATATCCATGTATACCAGTTCAATATATGCTCCAAAACGATATCAACTTAGTATGGGATCGCTAAGACACATCTTTCAATCATACCACTCGTTCAACCGTCGCATACTTCAAGAAACTTGAGAAAGAAACGGGTGTTAAGGATATTCCTTTTGAAATTATACCAAGAAACTTTTCAAACGAAATGCGTATAGATTTCTGTACAATCAGACTATTAAAATGGACGATGAACAACCATTATCGTCGCATATTACATGGGTTATGAAAAGCATGGAAGTAATGTGAGACCCCACGCTAGTACAGCAATAAGTCTACGGATTTACAACGTTAAAATCAGGGGTTCGATTCCTTTCGGTGGGCTCAGAAGATCGCCCGGTGTGGCTTTGCTATAAGAAAAAAATACACACAAGTAATGTGATGTGCGTTACAAATGAAAATTAGGCTTGCGATAGCCCTCTGAAGTGGAAACCAGGTCTATTATCAAAAATCAAGTTTGTTAAATAGGTCATGAACAGACATGGTAAGACTCCAAATCAGATTTTTAACATAAAATAGTTAGTATTCTGTATTTTTCCTAAAATTTAAATAATTATAAACTGTCTTAAAAACGAGATTGGGAAATTTACTTTTTACTTAAATGGTTTCTGAGAGTAATAAAAACCACCAATGATGGAACAAAATATAATTGTTAATATTAAGTTAATAGTGAAAAGAGTGATATAAATATTTAATCTGTAAAACGAAGGTATTATGGGTAACATTTCAGATACAAATTCTACAAACATTTATAATACTTAAAAATGGGTTATCTGCGCTTTACCCACTACAGCTATTATACTAACTTTATTGTTCAAGCATTCCTTTTTTCCTTAGCTGAATGGTTAAACCTAATAAAGGGAAATTTGAAAACGCTAAGAAAACACGTCATTGTTTCAAAACATTTAAATTATCTATAATTTAAAAGCGAACTATATAATAAACGTGTAGATATATTTTACTTTCCCCTAAAATAAACTATATTTACTTTATTGTCTAGTAAAAATCTGCTAAACAGAATAATCAATTTAAAAATAACACTAGATAAGTTCTAAATTTTTATAACTACATCGTATTGACTCAGATGATATTTTCATTAAGCTTTGCCTTTTTTTTTTATTTTGAAGAACGGTTAACTGGTCTCTGACAGTCAATCGCGTTATACAATTCCAGAAGATAGATACAGGTTATTACGGAAGAAAAAATGTTCTGTTTCAAGAGTAAATAAATCCAAAATAATGAGTAATACATATTTTTATATACTCCCTGTTAGTACAGCGGTGTGTCTACGGATTTTCAACGCTAAAATCACGGGTTCCTTTCCCCTCAGTGGGCTCAGAAGATACCCCGATGTGGCTTTGCTATAAGAAAACACACATACATTTTTATATATTGTTTTCAAGTTCATATGACATGTTGTGTTACAGTCTACAGAGGATATAATTCTTTTCGTAATTCATGACTTGCGCATGTTTTATTGACATCAATGCTATATAAATTCCAACGTTAAGCATCCCCTATGCAACACTATTTTAGTACTTGCTGATTGAGTGACAGGCAAAACTCTGGTGGGAGTTGTTAGAACTGGTGATTTCTTCAGGCACTTTGCAGCTTCTTTTTGATAAAACCAAAAAACTGCTTACCATTGGAGTTTCTGATCGTGGCACGCTCATCAGTGAGGGGCAGAGTGTCCATGATATTATACCCTGACTTGAGGTGACTGGATTGTAGTTTAATACTTCACGTGGAAACAAGAACAAAAATGTGAATGTTGTGAATGTAGATATTATTGTTTCTCTTTTGTATTAGCATGGATTAAAAAGTTGAAATTTCCAGTTAATATCATGCTGCACGGATGATAGCGACAAACATAAAATCACAACACTGTTGTTGTTGAAAGAAATTCCACGAAGCTAAATGATATACTAGCTCCATACATGTTAAACTTTGGAATGAAATGGACATTTCGAACGTTAAATTCGAAATTACTGATTATCCAAAGTCACAATAAATGATAAAAAATGTTCCATTGTTTATATATTTGAAAAATATGCTACTTTAAATAATATCTTTAATAATATTAAACTTTAACATTAATTTCGGCTTACTATCTTCTACTGAGACAGGCCACCAGTAGTTTGTAGTAAGCGTGCATGGTTGTGGATCATAATGTTCGAATTTAAGCTGTGCTCAGGTTCTAAGAATGACAATCAGTCGTGTTATTCGGTTATCGGAGGTAGATAAAGGTTATTATGACAGTAAGTGCTACCGAGTAGCTAGTCAGTTGTTTAAAATTAGGAACGGCTGACTACTGGTCTCTGATTTGCCGTTTATCCCGAGTGAGCGTACAATACCCATCAGGTTGAAATATTGGTATCAATCTACTAAGAGACTTTTCAAGAGTGTTTGAAAACTTAAAAATTCTTAGCCCTTAGACGGAGAAACAATATTTATGTGTGAATGTACGAGAGCCTGAAAAAAAACACCAAAACTAACTGTATTAAATATATGTTAAAAGTGTGAGTTAATCTAGGTAGTCTCATTAAGAATGTTGTCTCAGATCATTGGATCTCTGTAAACGACCATTTAAATAATAGTGGAGGCACTTTGTGGATAAGATAATGACTACTGTTTTACTATTTTCAAAATTAAGAATACACCATCTGTCAAAACCTGTCATTCATGTAACGTTTTTCAAATACAAAATCCCAAATATAAAGAAAAACTTCTAGGTGGCACGTACTTGTTTTTTACTGATAGTGCTAGAACTCAGGATTCAATCCCAACTGTGGACTCAATGCATATACTTTACTGCGTAGCTTTACTTTAAAGTTAAAAAAAATATCAAACTGAAAGATGATTAACAGAAATAGGTACATTATCTTGTAATCTAAAAACGTCAAGTTATTTATCGTTAATATAAATAGTATGCGAGAATCATACTCAATATAAAACTTGTGTTTATTTGTTCTAGAGAGGAACCACATTGGGGTATTGATGTTATTTATGGATATATCTATTTTAATTGTAAGAAAGATTACAAACCCTCCCAAATTTCCTATCTATCAACACAATACAGAAACAGGACATACGATTTCTTTCCCCCACTTTAAAATTCTTTCAACAACCGAACAAGATACTGAACTTATAATAAAAGAAATGTTATACATTAAAAAAAACTATTATTCCGTCCCTGAATAACATACAGTCTTGTATGGATTTAAACCTATTTTAACTGTGCAACTTGTACCTCAGTTTTCATTTTCTCGTTTTGTATTTGTTTATTTCTTATTTATATATTTTTGTTGTAATCATATATATCAACCTTGTCCATAGTTCAAAGCGTCTGAAAGTGCCTTATCCACCTGGACGTGCCGAGCCATGTTGTTTTAAGATTATTATCTTTCCGTTTTGCTGGAAAAATCTTACTTCAAACTAAAGAAAGTAGATACAGATATATCTTCTATCAGTTTTCAAAACAAAAATGTTATTCCTAAGTCCTTTAATTTAAAACTATTATGTTACAGCTTACAATCAATGTCAAAAATACCTGCTGGAAAAACTCCAGTGAAAAAAAAAAACACCGGCATAAAAGTCATCTCACGGCAAAGTTCAACAGAAGTGAGACTGATTTTAAGAACAGTGTTACATTGTTAGTTTTTATACATTTAGTGTTTAATTTTTAGATGTAAAAACGGAAAACTGCTCGTCACGTACATTTACAAAATACATAAATTATTAAGCTCTGTAAAGTTACTAACAGCAAAAATATACTGACGTAAATCTTTAACTTTAAGGCCTCCTTAGGGACTTAAAAACAAAGAACAACAAAATAAAACTTTACAAACAGTGCGTGCACCACCAGGTATAATATACGGCTTTCCTAAGATTTATAAACAGAATCATCCATTGCGCCCGACTAGGCATGGGCAGCTGGTTCGGGTGTTTGACTCGTAATGTAAGGATCGCGAGTTCGAATTCCCGTTACATCAAACATGTTCGTCCTTTCTGTTATGGGGGCGTTATAAAGTTTTGGTCAATCCCACAATTCGTTGGTAAAAGAGTAGCCCAAGAGTTGGCGGTGGGTAGTGATGGCTAACTGCCTTCCCTCTAGTCTTACATTACTAAATTATGGATGGCTAAAGCAGATAATCTTCATGTATCTTTGTACGAAATTCAAAACAAACAAACCAGTACGCCCTATATCTTCTGCAAGCAGAATGCACAGTTATAAAACAACCAAATTCCTTATACCTGGGCCCGGCATGGCCAAGCGCGTAAGGCGCGCGACTCGTAATCCGAGGGGGCGTTATAATGTGACAGTGAATCCCACTTTTCGTTGGTAAAAGAGTAGCCCAAGAGTTGGCGGTGGGTGGTGATGACTAGCTGCCTTCCCTCTAGTCTTACACTGCTAAATTAGGGACGGCTAGCACAGATAGCCCTCGAGTAGCTTTGTGCGAAATTCTAAAACAAACAAACCTTATACCTATTCTTAATCCATTAACATTTAATGAATTTATTGTTATTGGTTCATTTTCATTTGTTAAAGAGTTAAAAGATCTACGCCCTCGTAATGAATGTTTATTGGGTCCTTTTGATGCAAGTTATTTATTCATAAACATTCCTTCGGATTAAACCGTTGACATTTGCTGTCCTCTTTCAATAGGAGTCTCTTGTTCATGGCTTAATTAAATAACAACTTAGATCTTTAATTATTCGTTCTTTAAATAACAACCGTTTTGTATTTAATGGACAAAGACAAATTTAAAGTTTGTCGAGATTATGGGAAGATTACGATGAAAAGTTATATTACCGTAATTTATTGACATAATTGTTTTAGGCCTTTTTACTTGAACTCAAGTCAGCAACTGCTTACAAAATCTAAGGATATTTTTACCGGCTAATTCCTCCTAAAGAATTATGTCAAATATAAATCAATTTGCTTTACCTTCTTTATTAAGAGCTCTGGATCAGATTTGTTTGTTTTTGTTTACTTCCACTTAATTTAATATCGACAGTTTCTTGTGCTAACACTTTTGAGTTCAATCTATGTTCACTATTCGAATTAATGTTCTTTTCCGAATTTTGGGCTCGGCTTGGCCAAGCGTGTTAAGGTGTGCGACTCGTAATCTGAGGGTCGCGGGTTCGCATCCCCGTCGCGCCAAACATGCTCGCCCTTTATCCGTGGGGCGTTATAATGTGACGGTCAATTTGTTGGTAAAAGAGTAGCCCAAAAGTTGGCGGTGGTGGTGATGACTAGCTGCCTTCCCTCTAGTCTTACACTGCTAAATTAGGGACGGTTAGCACAGATAGCCCTCGAGTAGCTATGTGCGAAATTCAAAAGCAAAAACAAACTTTCCGAATTTCCGTTACGTTGCTATGATACAGTGACGCTCAACAATAGTTCTTGGACGTTGGACGTGCAGTGGTTGTTAAACTAGAGGTTCAGGTTTTTGTAAGAAATTTAAAATAACCTTAATTTATGACATTAAAATGTTTTATTATTAATTTCATTGATATATAAATCTTATTTTATTCTTTTAAAAAGTTGTATTTCTTTTTTATTACTTGGCGATGCTCCGATCAACCGTTCTTTTTAAAGACAAAAACAAGCCTATCATTAGACAAACCCTTAAGAACGTTTTGAATTGCAACAATACGCGAAGATGGAATGTAACGAAGATAATGCAAATAGAATTAAACAATTCCATAGTTTTCGGTTAATTTTAATTTTATTTCGGATATATTTCTGATGTATTTGCATGTTTCGTACAACTGTCTCAACTGACCAGAAGTTTGGATTTGAGCCTGGAAATTAATTACATGTTGGTATGTATTACATTTATGCTATTTGGCAATATGATTGATGCACACAATTTCCTTTTTTGTTTACATAAATACATTTTAATACAAAAACATAACATCAAGTTTATTTATAATAACAGTTATTACTAATAGTTATTACAAATTATGGTTTATATACAACAGTTTTACAAACTTACAAACAATACTGAATCTTGTACCTGGCTTAGAACTGAATCTTTTATAGGCTAAGTCCATGCCGAACAAATTAATTCTAAGTTGTGTTGCTGCACCTCGTTAGAGCAAGCTTCACCCATAAAGTAAGGGGTGTGGGGCCAGCATGTCACAGTAAGAATAATAACGTCCGAAATTATTCTCTGAAGTTGAATTATTTGTAATGTTCAATATCAATAAACGCTTCTGGTTCATTTCTGTTGTTTCCGATTAATAAACGTTACTCACAGTTATAGCTTCCTATAACCAGCACACTGACTGGTTACTGTCTCTCAGCTCTGTATAAGAATTAGGGAAGAGTGTACAGGGTGTTCGGAAAGTCACTGTGCAGTTTTGTAATCATATTTTATTCAGTCTATTTCAAGCCAGCAACTGATAGCGGTGTTTAGGAACGAAGTAAGAAGGATCCAGGCCTGTATTGATGCCAACGGGGGTCACTTTCAACATTGTTTATAATTGTCATTGATATTTACCTCCTGTATTCTATATTGAAACATGTCTGTTAATAAATGTATAAGTGAACAGTGACGTTCCAAACACCCTGTAGTTATTTTGACACTGTTCTCGCGCGCTTTTTTCAACTAGATATTGATGCTTTTCACTTTCAACAATTTTTAACAAATTTTACCAACAAGCAGGACTTGCACACAATACGTAGTCAACAATATACGTCACATGGAAAAAAGAGAACTATATAGAAACAAACGCAGGTATTAAAATAAATGTACAGCGGAAAATTCGTTACAGTACACATACAGATTCTTCTACCAAAGGTGAAATTTAAAGGAGAACTAATGACGTTGAGGCATAATGTTTCCCTTGATTGACCGTAACCACTGTTGTTGGTTGCAGTTTCGCCTGTTGAAGGCTCATCAGCGCAGCTTGAGCTGGCTAATCAAATAAATATAATTAGACTTCTTATCACCGTGATTTGTATACAACATTAACGGAAGGGGGTTAAGTCGTCTTCAATCACCAATAAAGTAACCTAAAATAGTTTAAGTATTTGAATGATGTTAGAGGTCGTGCCTAAATCACTATTCCACATTATATATTGGACCAAGTATTTATTACTTTGTTAATGTGATTTATCTCAAAAAAATATTTATTTATTTATGACATTCGTATTTTTTTATGTATATACATATATAACTATAATTCTTAAACATATGGTTTCAGTTGTTTGTAAACATTGTTATACACGGTTATTTATTTTACATGAAATATTAGATTTGAAACTTTTTTCGTTTACGAATTTAATATTCAGTTAGAGATACGAAAAGGTCTTTGTTTGAAATGTTGTATCTACAGCATAGCGTATTTTATATTTATCTGTGCTTAACAACTTATTATCCGTGGTTAATATGTTATCAATTATTGTAAACAATAAGACAGTGAATTAATATTTTACGTCGTGTTCGCCTCCCAGAAACTGTCAAAGAATGATTACACATACTCTTGTAACACATATTAGTATTAAACCTGTTACATTTTTAAAAACACTCTTTTCTTCCTGATATTTGACTTTCCTTGATCATTAATATAATTTACTATTTCTATTTTACTTTTTTCTATAATATTTTCATTTTCTGCCTCGTTCAACTATTTTATTTTATTTCGTTTTGATTTCCTGTCACTGTTTCTTAACTCCAATAAGCCACCAAGTAACTCAGCAGCATGTTTTCGGACTTACAACACTTAATATCAGGTTGATGGACACAGCACAGATAGCCCACTCTGTGGCTTTATGTGAAACTACAAACCAACAAACAACTCCAGTAATACTCATAAGGTCATCTCAAAGGTTAAAGATTAATTAATATTATATTTTAATTTCACCAAAATAATCCCAATTCTGAACTTCATTAACATATTATATCTTTAGTTGCCTTCTTTTATTACCTGTTAAAATTATGTCACGTTCGGTTTATTTACGGATGAAAAATCTCAATTTATTTCTGCCTTTGTCTGCTACAGATTTGTTAATCTTGAAATTTAGTTTCACATTTACTGTCCATTAATTTTGAAAGTTAAGAAGTTGATATAAGCTTCCTGTATCATACTTTATGTAATGTTCAAATATAATTAGATTGATATGAAATTCTGTGTAATAGTATTTTGCGCTTATAAAGTACCTTTTATCTTTATCCTTTGATACCATTCTGCCTGACGTCCATACCAAGTCAAACATATTCTTGTTTATTACGTAAAGAAGTAAAAAAACTTCTCAAACTATCAAAAGTTGTTAACTTTTCGAAACTGTTAATGCGGTCGTGTGGCTTTATACATCAGGGAATCTAGGAGGTTACGTGAGTCATGGTTTCAAAAACTGTTACCAGATGGCAATATCAGTAGGAGCAATTCGTGATGACGAGTAACCTACTTGAAGTAAAAATGTATCTCAGGACGCTGCTCCTCGCCAGTACAGTGGTATGTCTACGGATTTACAATGCTACAATCAGAGATTTGAATCCCCTCGGTGGGCTCAGCAGATAGCTTGATGTGGCTTTGCTATAAGAAAAACAAACAAACAAATCTCAGGACAGTTGGTGTGGGTATTAACACTTTTGCCAATAAAGCAGAGAACAACGTTTCGACCTTAGGTCATTTTCAGATTAAGAAAGATACAATATTTGTAGGAGTTGTATTACTAGGAGCGTTTTGATAGGGGCGTGTCAGCGACAATCCTCTCACAGACCCAAACCACACTATTCTCTCACAGTTCTCAGGTGATGTTGCAATCTGGAATAGTGTCGAAAAACCAATAACAGCAACAAACAACCACTGCTAAACAATATAAAATTTTCACTGTACTGAGTGGATAATTAAAATAAGTGCGCACAAAATACAAGCCATATTATTTGCGAAATCGTAGAAAAGGTTTGGCTTGTTTTAAATTTCGCGCAAAGCTACACGAGGGCTATTTGCGCTAGCCGTCCTTAATTGTGTAGTGTAATACCAGAGAAATGGCAGTTAGTCGTCACCACCCATCGCCAACTCTTGGGCTACTCTTTTACCAACGAATAGTGCGATTAACCATCACATTATAACGCCCTCATGGGTAAAAGGACGAGCATGTTTGGTAGAACATAAAGCAAATTAATATTACAGTTATATCTAGACATGACTCTTACAGGTAACAATATCAGCAAAATTCTTAAGGATTACTTTGACTCAAACTGCATACAACACATTAATAGCATAAAACCCAGAATTTTGAAAATAGCGAGTTACTTTAAGAATGTGAATGATAAAAAGAAGATTCAACAGAAAACATATTAAAACTTTACAGAACACACATCAGACCAGTCGTAGAATATGTTTGTATAACATGGATAAATGTATCAAAAACACTCATCAACAAACAACATATACAACATTGTATTTTAACGCAAGCATATACAGTTCCACGATCAACAAACTAAATATTTCTACACAACTGTTCAAACATGCTAATTCTATAAAACAGACTCCTGGATAACTCGCTTCAATATTATAACAGAAATATTAATTCAAATGAACTGATGAGCAAACTAGAGAGTTACATAATACATGAAGAATCTAGCTCTAAGTACCTCTCCCCTCTGAACGTCATAAATAAAAAACTTAAAAGTTCAAAAAGTGCCAGGCTAATTGAGTCGTAGATAGAAACGTAGCTCAATTTTAAAATTTTGTATATAAAAATAGGATTATGCGTTTGGGTGCATATGACTGTTTTCTGAACACAGACTAATAGTTCGATTATCCCATGAAAAGACTAAGTTAATTACAACTACGGACAATGGACAAAATTTAATATACTGTAATACAACAACAAAGTAAATGCTAATTAATTACCCAGGATTTAGTAGCAGTGCAGATAAAATAACAGTTCCAGAGAGGGAAGAAGAGGTATACAATAAACCTGTCCCTTTCTGGTCCGAAACATGGACTAAATCCAGATGAAAAATAATAATTTGCTAGTGGTTGTATAGTTCTAATAAGTGGCATCAGAGGATAGTGTGTTATCTACGTCTTCCTGAAAGAACTTTTTTCGTTTTGCCATACACATAAAATGTCCAAACTCAAAAAATGTATCACTAACTGTAACGTATTAATGTGTTGTGTTATTGTTATTAAACAGAAAACTACCCAAACAGATACCTATACCCTTCTCACCGAAAGTAACGAAACCCTATTTGTAGCGTTATTAGCCCTTTGTCTTATCGCTGAGCCAAGTAATGTAGTACAGTTGTATTCACCTGTTTCTAGACGATCGTATATGAAAGTATATATTCATACATTTAATGTTCTCAGATTTATATGATATAAATATATAACTAGAGCTTGACGGTTAAGTCTTTGTATATAAAGTCAGCATGTTACACATATTGGTCAATTGCTTTTGCAATGTTTAGGAAGATTATGTAACAAACATTATCTACTTCTGCAATGTGATACAAAAAAGTGATTTTGACTTTGTAAGTACATTTACCCTTTATTAATATTTTTATGAAGCTTGAATTAATATGTACATTTGTTATTTTTGTGTTGGAATTAAACTCACTATCCACTAGTTCTGATGAAATGGAGAAGCTAGAGAGATAGACTGTTTACAGTTTAGATTTCACTACATTCACTCTCAGCTATTAACATATAAGTAAACTTACAAGCTAAAGAAAGACACAATAACAAGTTATTTTATTATGTATGGTGAAGAAGGGGGAAATGTTTTCATATAATTAAATTCTTTTTACATGTTTACAGATTATTTTATAATAGACATTTTGGGGTTATATATCAAGGGTCAAGTGTTCTCGTTCTAATGAAGATCAGTCTGGCCGTTTTTCTGTTATTTGTTCTTTTCACAGACACGATCAAAAGTACGTGGAAAGGTTCATTTGGTTTAAGTTTGTATTGCTCGAATTGGGATAAAGGATTTGCATAATTAAATAATCATCATTGTTCAATCTATTGTATTGTACATTACTCTAACATTTCTACAGAAGGTCAATCTATAGATTTCAACAGGTTTTCAAATCGGTAAGCTGTTATAACAGGTAAAAATTATAGATAAAACTCCAACTCTATCATCTCAGGTGTTATCAATACAGATATTATTTCAAAATCTTGAAAAAAAACAATAAAAACAACGTTTTTCCAGAGAATTATTGGTGTGGAGAGATTAAGTATGAAGGCTGTAAAATGTACATTCATAGAACCAAATCATTTGTATTTTCTTCAGTTTAGGGATGTTACAGATATTTCACAAAAATATGGTTTTGACACTAATAAAGGAAGATATGAAATTTATTACTAAGTGGTCCATAATTTTGACGGTAAGAAAACAATTTTTAAATGGTATAAAACTTGTTTGTTTGACGTTAAACACAAAACTACACTAAGACAAGTATCATTGTCAGTGAAGATAAAATACTTCAAGTTAGGGAATGACATTAACAACCTCAGTTTTATTACTGCAGCTTTAGCTGTGTTCTGACAGACTAAAATTATAGAAGGAATATTTCACATATTTGTTACACAGAAGAACCATAGATAATTGCCAGGGACACGTACCAAACATCAGACTTTATTCATAAGACACATTGCCAACAGTACTTCGAAATAAATTTCTGGAATGACATCGATAGTAACGGGAGGAAAGTTACATCTTAGTTTTACAGAAACAGATGTACAGGAAATATTTTGATATCTAACATCAAATATTAAGATATTTTGTTATTGAGTTTTTATACATTTTTAAAACATATGTACATAACCAACCGATAACTGAAAGTTTTTCTCACATATGCCGTTCTGATATCGACATATTCCGATAGTACTTTATCTAATTCAAGGACAAGATGTTTTTCAACGCATGATAATTCCCTCTTATATCCACCAACACTGTTTTCACGTGTACGGTTATATATACGAGTAACTCTAGCCCTTAATTATACACCACTCTGATCCATCTCTAGGATAGTTTCTCGTAGGTTTTACGGATGAACTTGATAAAGATCGCATCTCATCGTGGGTCGATGGTGGACTGAGAAACTGCGCATATCAAAGTATTAAATAAAGAAACCTAAACTTTTCATCAGTGAAGTATATGGTCTTGAATATGTTTTATATTGAAGAACAATCTACAATTCCTTCAAATTCATCCCTTAAACAGCAGCCATCATCTACTGATCCTGCTTTCTAGAACATTCCCACTGTTTAAGAGTTAAATAGAATATATTGAAACTTTAAAGACACTCCTAATAATCATTCGAGAATAAAACTATATCTGCTGTCTAATTTACATCAAATGTCATATCCTTCATGTCTATAACATGCTACTTTATGATTACTATATGACAGCATCTTTTAAAAGTAAAATGAGACTTGCGAGCTGAAAAGTGATGCATAAACAGGACCTAAAATCATTCAAATATAAAATGTTCTTTTTCTGTTTTACAGGTCCAACAGGATCTGTACAAGGTGATAATAATTTTTCCTAGTTACTGAATTACAATTAAAGGTCCTTTTCAGGACCATCGAATCTTTAAAAAAGATGTTACGATTACACATTTAATGTTTTATATCTGTGATCGACTTAGTTTTCAAGTTAAGTTGATGTACGTAAATGAATCGTGATAAATTCAGCATTTTTAACATAAAAATAAATACAGTATTTATTCTAATACATCAAGCAAAATAGATGTGTGAGCTATCTAATTTCTATAAACATTTAACTTTCGTTAAAAGTAAAGGCAGAAGAGCTGCATAGTAACGCTATTAATAAAAGTGATGTCAAAACTGCCAAGATAATCACTGAAATTAATAAAGATGACATTCTTGATTATAAACACAATTTGAATATTATGCCATAATTTTCTATGGTTTACCTTATATTTACAAAGAAGGAGTTTCATTACGACCTATTGTTTTCGACAATTGAGTTTTCAGTCATACTTTACTGGGCTGTAGTTGAATTTTTAAAATGTTCACTATCATTGAATCTATATAAATAAATATCAGTATGTGTCTGTTTCTTATACGTCTCCACGTTTTTTGTTCAATTAACACCAAAGCTAACACGGTGATATAGCTCTATTTGTTATTCGTCTGCAAACCATTAACTAGATAATCAGACCAACGTCTTGCAATTCCATCTTTCACAAATGCTAAGAGTTATCTTTAGTGTTTTAGGACAGTGTTTTCTGTGTATTATTATTCTCTGTTCTTAGTTGTATTATTTAATTACATAAAAACATTATTGATTGTATCAATACCTTTAGTACATTAAGTTTCATGACAGTTGACAGCAAAAAAGAGAAGACCCAGGTGAATATTATATTCTTTGTTTTTCATATGTGTGTTTTATTTATTATTTATATCACTGAGTAAAATGTAACAAATAGTAACTTATGAGATAAGGTAAAGTAATTCTTTTTAATATGGTATGCTTGTGAGCAGCCCATGGGTTATTTAATTTTTGGGTTTTGGTTTCAGTTTCGGAGCTCTTGTAAAACAATCTTGTGAGGGATGTCAACATATTTAACATGATTATTATTTTTAGTTTCATGTACAATAAGATTATGTTCGCTTCGACAACGTTTTAATTGGCACATGGGTGTTGGTTTCGCAGCTCTACCAATAATAAATTTGTTTCGGTTTTCAACATTTTCAATAGCAATAAAAACGTGTCTCTGGTAATGTTCTGTCTTACTGCCAAGTCTCACAGTAATAATTTTATTAACATTGTGAACAAGTCTAGTAGAGGGAGGCCTGATGTTGTTTGACACCTCCCTCTGGATACGTTCATCGTCTTTCACTTCTTTTGGTGTTTCTGCCTGAAGATGTAAATCATAATTAGTGAGGCAACAACACTCATCAATCGAAAAAATGTTTTAATAACAATAATCAGTTAATAAACATTTTAAAAACATATAATTTATTCTTTATGTAACAATCATTTTACTATAATATGAGTAAAACCAAATAAATGTTTATATGAAAATTGTAAATTATGAAATTGATTTAAAATGTCTGATAAACGTTTTCTCGAAACTACGAAATATATCTCAAGCATTGTCCCAAATAGTGAGGAAGGTAGAGCAGACAATACCTTTAAATAATGTTTAACATTTGTAAACTGTAATAAAACAAAATATACACCATAAATGTTGGAAGCTACAACTACCGTAGTGGACCGATTATAGGGAGATCTCTAATATAATACGATCCATAGTATCAGAAACCATGGGAAAAAATTGAGAGTCACAAGCCCTTTTTTTCAGGTCCACAAAAATCAATAGTATAACTGAACAGCCTACAGGTGGATTAGTTGCAAGATTAGCGTTGGCCATGAGCGAACATCTGGCGCGCATGCGTAGCTGGATGCTATCTGGAAATTCGAGAATGCGATAGGTGAGAGTAGGGGTTTAAAAGACCTGTAGACAGCTGCAATTATAAGGCGACTATCAATCTTATGCCTAGTTATTAATCAAAAACATGGTCTTGTAATCGGTACTTCAAAACATCATACAATTAAGTTTGCTCCAATGTTAGTTACTTTTATTTTGACCCAAGATAATACTAAAGCCATTCAGTTCTCTGCTGTCGCAGACTTGAGTAGAATGTTATAACTAACAAAATATCCGACAATAAACACGTCATTATATATTCACCTTAGAGCCCTTCAAAAACGCCTGATCACCTACCTCAAATTAATTCACTAGAGATATCATAATTAGTATGATGCCCAATTAAAGCGACAGAAAATAATGAACAGAGCAAGTTAATTACATAAAACCCCCAATTTTGTCTGACGTATGGACGACTTTCTCTAAAGTTAAAACTCTTTTAATTAGTTCATGCATACAACTATACAATTCTATGAATATTCTACTCGATCTAATTACGTCATACAACGTAAATTTACTGAGAAAATGAAGTTCATTTAGAATTTTGATAAATTCTTCTGATAACGTGGGTTGTATATAAAAAATTAAAAGACTGCAAAGATAAATATGGACAATTCCTAGTTTTGTTTCCTGTTTGTTTGCTTGTTTTAAATTTCGCGCAAAGTTACTCGAGGGCTATCTGTGCTAGTCGTCCCTAATTCAGCAGTGTAAAACCAGAGGGAAGGCAACTAGTCATCTCCACCAACTTTATGACTTCTTTTTTACCAGTGAATGGTGGGATTGACCATCACATTTAACAGCCCCACAGTTGAAAGGGCCAGCATGTTTGTTGTGCCGAGGATTCAATCCCTCAACGCACGGGTTACAAGTTGAGTGTCTTAACCACCTGATTTGAAATTAGTGTTTTGAAGGAAATGTTTGAAAAATTTTGTTGTAAGTAAATTTTTCTTATCCAGTTTTCGTCATTGAGTCATAGAAATTGAAATGAATGTTATGATATTATGCCATTCAGTGGACATGTGGTATCAGAATATGTACTTTCACCACCTCAGTTTCAAAAGGGGTATGTAAAAAAAACGTTTTTTTATGTAACCATTTTTTAAATAATACAAAAGTTTATTTCATCCATACTATGAAATTCCATTGTAATTAATCATTTTTATTAAGTAAACTATATCTGGTCTAAAAACAAAAGCTTTTGAACATCACCCTTTCTTCATAAATCATAACAACAACAACACAAGTTTAATTGTGAATACACTTTACACTGAGAAATTGTGCAGGAGGAACTGTGAACTTTTGACTGGTTATGCTGATTTCTCCAAGCCAGTTCCCTTGGCTGTAGTATTGCTAGATAGTAGATAAAGGGATAGTTGGAATCTCCTTAATCCATTCATGCACGTCACTAATCAGATGAGGAGACATTTGGCTAATCATTGAAATTAAATTTTCAAGTAATCATGGTTTATTCTCCTTAGAAAGCACACAAGTTGAGCCAGCACTCAGTTTATTAAAATAAGCCTCAGATTGACCTTAATGTGTGGTATTCAAGTACAGTAATGCCTGTCACACAGTTATAAGTAGCTACAAAATACAAATCCCTAAATGTTTTGCACAGAATTGTTTCAAACATAAACAATAAGAAATCCCACCTTATATCATTGTGCAATCACCAAAATAATCATTACTCAAACATTAAAACTAAGTCTCCATCCAACCATTGTCTTATAGGTTTCTTAGGACTACAACAGGCTCATGGAGAATTGAACAATAAGATGTGTAGATAGAGATGAAATCAATATCTGCAGCATTATCAAGGTCTGCTTACAGATCTTACATCATAATGTCATTAATGCATGTGATAAAGTTTTTCGCTGATTTCTCATTTATGTACGTGTCTCCATTTATTTTCTGTAAATCGCATAATGGCCCAAATAGAGAAATCAGCTGTTCTGTTACTACTAAGTAATAGGCGGTAGTGAAAAGTTTTTCCAGTTTCTCAATCTGATAAGCATGTAAATTTCTCATGCATAAATCCATCTACTGAACCTGTGGTTTAGATTCAGCATTGACAGCTTGAACACACGGAGTATGCCCTCCACTTATATCGTGGGCTTTGATCAGTTGTAGACGAAAATTACTGGTACCTTTTACAAAAACACTATTACCTTGGCACACGTTTTTTGGCTTTTGCGTGCCTTGCAAAACATTTCAGTAGTTTCTTGATCAAACTTTAACCAAGGGAATGTTTCTTCCCATTTTGGTTAGTAACTTCGAGATCGTTTCTCTCATACTTTTCATTGCATTCCGCAGAAGGCATTGACTGCTTGATCTTCCTGCCGAAGCGGCAGGAATGATCCCACTATGACTACTGACACTAACTAGGTGCCTGCTTTTCCTCGACTTTTTTAACCTTGTCAATTCTGACATCTTCACTGGAGAGTTCCTTTCACTTCGTACGACTGTCGTCTTTACTAATGTCACTTTCTCTATTTATTCTAAACTCTCATCATCAGATTTCCTTCACTTTTTTGAAATATTTCAACAAAGTCACTTTCTTTGGTAAAACCACACATTAACCACAGACAAGAACTGCTATTATGTTTATTAGATGCACGGACTTGTTGGGCTCGGTAAATTATATGGAAACATACAGATATTGGAGGGAGGGTATCTGTTCACAAAAATCGCTGGCACTGAAACCTTGTCACCCAAAGGTGATGTCATCGGCACACAGAAACTACCGCACAAGGCTGTTCAATATAGTTTTCACATATACCTTCTAATCTGTATGTTACAACACGTGTTGCCGGTGCGGCAGGGGAAATACGTCCAATGAAATAAATTGCAGCTTGTTTGCTCGGTTTCCAGTTTTATTACAGGCTGTTATTGCCCATTATCAGCAAAAATCTGTTAAGGATGACCAATAAGACAATTATTTAAACGTGAAATATCACTTAAATAGACATAGCAAGAACTGTTGCCTGTAGGTAATATTTATATGCCCCGAGATGTCGGGCAGTTCATAATTTTGAACTCTGGACTGCAGTAGCCTATAGACAGTGATCGTTCTGTACTGGTACACGTACACAACATATAATCAATTGTAAACTGCACTGCATGTTGAACTACTAAATAATGGGTTAGGCCTAGGTTAGAGTATCTTAATCCAACTCAAATATCTGAAGAATGAGTTGTAATCTCAACTTTAAGCTCAGTTTTGACCTGGGAACTTGAAATGAGCCAACAAACCATACATCAACAAAATAGGCATATTTCTGAAACTTTATCTGCATGCATGAATGCGAAAGTAAATTCAAAACAACGGCCTAAAGTTGGAAATAGTACACTGGAAATGCTACTGTAGTCCGAAATAATTTTGAATTACTTCAAAATGTTTTGAATTTACTTTTGCATCCATGCATGCAACTGAGAACGTTAAGCCTAGTACTCAGTACTAACTTTGCTTACTTGAACTTGTTGAACTCGTGCACGTTTCCAGACAATCCTAAATTGATTTTGTTGATTTGTCGGTTCTTTATACTAACTTTATATGAAGACGGTGCCACAGTACTGTACTACCACCAGTCGTATAGTGTATACATAACAAAGTTAAGAATAATGTTGTCATACGTGTCGAAGTCTTACGCAATTTGACCTAAAAGGTCGAATTATCGTCTTTAGACTGCTTAGTTCAGTCAGTTGTTTTCCAGCTTTTCAGAACATACTGATTTGAATCTACAGTCGCAAAATAGTTGAATAGTATGATACTCTTATTTTTCTGTAGATGTGACTAAATAAAGCAGTAAATGATGAAACAAAACAGTTCCACCACCTATAAGTTCTTATAAATAGTTATAGCAGAAAGAATGTCAGTTATCATAACATACAATCATCTTTTACTTGAAGTTTTATCAAGATTATGTGCTGCTCTTTACAGTAATATTTTGCAAACCAATGACGACTTGCTTCAGATACATAGTTGAGTAGTTTCTCGAAACTTTATTTACTCACCGAGCAAAAAAAAATGTGTTCTTAACAATGCAGAGTAAAGTCGAACATGGCATATCAGGACAATTACAAAAAAATTGACTAAAGTTGAGTGTGGCAGTAAAAGAGTTAAGGGCATTGTAGCTGGGGGAAAAAACTTTGTGGTGTCCTCTTCCTTTGGTGCGCTAAACATGTGCTTATTTTGCTTAATGGTTAATTCAGGGTTGAGGTCAAAAAGCTTTTCATTTGGTTTGAGAACAATTCTTTTGGAGGCACAGAGAGATCTGTCTGCACTCTTACTGTAGTAGTGGAACGAATTGCAGCAGCATACGTCCAGGATGAAGTAATGGACAGCAACTTTTGAGCCTAAAGTTAATTAATGTATTGAATTGTCTTCAAATGCTGCCCTACTTTTCTCCCAATACTTTAGGGCAAGAATAGAAGTAGAATGGGTGAGAGCCATTTCAACTGACGCAGTGAGGGTCCATTTCACACTCATAGACCTCATGGTCCTTGCCACCACAATGAGCACACATCAAGGAACCACAACATGATGTCTTCGAGTGACCAAACGTTTGACACTGAAAAAATTTGAGAGGTTTTGGAATGTATGGTCGTGCCTTGCAATTAAGATAACCTGCCTTGATGGTGGCAGGTGCAAATAATGATGTAAATGTTAAAGTGGGAACATTGGTCAGCATCATAATTCCACCTCTGCAAATTGAGATATGCCTCACTGCAGAAACTCCTTAGGTGGAGAAACCAAAGAGGATCTATGACCTGGGGATGCTCATCAAATCCTCAACAATAACTCCTCATGATGAATTCAAAATAGGATGAGGCATAACCTCAATAGGTATATCCCCAATCGCCTTTGAGTGTAAGGAGTTCACTGCATTTAGATGTGGATGTTTCCACCAATATGTCACCAGAGCGAAGCTTTTTGACTGACTTTTGAGAGCCAGCAAATCCTTCTATTTCCTTCCGAATGAAAAAGAAAGACATTTGCAAGAAAATGAGGTACAGGTGTTACAAATGTTGAAGATTGCTGCCCAAAATCTTCAAGACGTGGGCTGTTCTTCACTATTTTATTTAAGTTTTTATTTGGATGGTCAATAATAAGAAAGAATATTTTGGTGCTCACTGACCCCACCCGCCATGGAGTTCTACGACGGGATGGACTACAATGCCAAACAAGAACACTGCAGCAACACCAGGGTTTCATGAGCACTATACCCAAAGACCAGTGTCAGATAACATGTCCACAACACCTATTGAGAACATCCAACACTAGCACTTGGTTGACCCTGGATTAGCCAATTGACCTTAAGGGGCTATTCCAAGGTCGCCCATCTTCAGGAATTCAAGGTCAAAATAGTGTGTTAGGGTTGAATCCCTCAAAACCAGGAACCTCTCCTCCCCTTTATAGGTCATCATGCACGGCAAACACGTATGTGGATGTTTAGATCCCAGAGAAGATAAACTGAAAGAATAACCTTCCCTGGGAGGTCTTCTCACCACGTACAGGAATCTACACCGAGGGATCGATGTTAAGAGATGAAGTTTGATAATTTAATGAATGGTAATTGTTTATTGATTCCTTCAACAGTGGTCTCAAATGTGTCCTCCTTCTTAACGATAAGATATATGTATTTGTTACTATTACTCATTTTGGTCACTTGAAGGAAACACACGAAAATCTCGAACTTTTTATTTATAAAGTCAAATATAAAAAAATGTGTTTGGCTACTTTGTGGAGACCTAAAAGTCTTTTGAATGTTGTAGGATTAACAATACTGTTATACAAAGTTTCTGCGTTTTTGTTTTTTTGTGTGTATGTGAAATGGGACCAGCAAAGTACTAAATCAGCACCAGATAAAGAAGTAATGGCCACCCAGAGTCAGCCTGATATCAGGATAGAAAACATTGAACGTGAAAGTTTGGTTGACACAAAGAAAGTCCTGTTAGCTTCATTTCAAATTAAAGTGGGCTTGATGAATCAGTTTGTGAAGACCTCAGACAAAGACGTTAACTCTTTCTTTATGGACAATTTTCAACCTTTTCAGAAGTTCCATTTAAAGAAAGGACTTTGTTTGGCCTCGGATTAGAAAATTGACTTTTGGCATTGTTTCACTGCATGTATATGTGCGTGTATAAATAGCTTGCATACTATAGATTGCATTTATTGTTAATAGGCGATTAAATGAGCAATATAAAAAAATAATGAATTAAATATTTCATTACGATTATTTGTCCAGGTTTTCAAATTGTTGTCACAATTGATAATACAACCCAAATGTATTTGGTATATTCCATCATTCAGAAATAATCCAAAAATCAATGCCAATCTAGTCAAACATCATGGAAAATCGTGAAAAAAAAATTAAAGTAAGTAACGGTACAGAGCTGTGTTTACACCAACAACGATTCAACTTCCACTGTCTTTCACTGTCTAAACGCCCGCCGCTAGTACAGCGGTATGTCTCCGGATTTACAACGCTAAAATCAGGGGTTCTATTCCCCTCGGTGGGCTGAGAGGATATCTTTTTGTGGCTTTGCTATAAGACAAATACACACTGTCTAAACCTCGTTTTGGAAACACAGTTACCATTAAATACCTCGTAAAAGAAAGCAAATGGATAGAAGCCGGCCTCTAACATTTCGACTAATTGTACTCCCTATCTCCACCCTTCCAAAACAAAAAATGTATAAAAATGTATACCCTACCATAATATGTGTGTGATTTTTTTATGATTATTCATCACTGCTGACTGGATTACCATCACTGTTTGGATTTTGACTGATAAATGGGATATCTCACAGGCATTATCCATTATGACAATAAGTTGGTAACGTGAACCAATAAAAACAATGTGATACTGATATATATAAAGAAATTTGGGAATTAACCGAAATTACATCGTAAAACACATACATACGGAAATAGAAGTTATACAAATACAAACAAAACCAATACGTAAGTGGTACGCAAACACTTACCATACTGTTACTAACACCATGTTAAATATAATAATGGATATTTTAATTCTTTTTGTTTATATGTGGGGAGATTATTAAATCCTGCGTAACTCCAATGTAAAAGGTAACACTGGCTATGTCGGTACATTTGATATAGTAGAGACACATTCACCACTATCTGTAAATATTTCAATTTTTTTAAGTTATATGTGGGGGCATTATTAAATCCTGGGTGGCTCCACTGTGAGAGGTAAAATTTAACACTGTTCGTTGTTCCAGCAGTGTAGGTGTATTTGATACAGTAAACACATGGTCACCACTATCTGTACATATTTTCAATTTTTTCACAAGCGTCTTCATAATTTTTCTAATTATTTGAAAAATCAACAGAATAAGTTTTATGTGCTTTTTTCTCAACATATCATAAAGGAATAAAAATGTTTCATACTTTAAATTAAACGTCAGAAATATATTTCCATACATAAACATGAAAATCACGTGACTATATGTTTACACTTTTATATCATCACAGAACCAGTTTTATGTTTATAATTTAATATAATGTGCTTAAATATTAACTTACAGCCCAGTTATGTTTTAATCATAATATATATATGTAATTCTCAACATATTTTGAACTTTCTCTGTTAATTTGTATAAAAGCAAATAAAATTATTTATGGCATCGTCAGTTCATCACTAGATTGATTTATAACGTCTACAAACCAAAACGTAAAAGAATGTTTTTATTATTCGCTCTGCTCCCCGATGGTACACAGGCGAGTTTACATATTTACAACGCTGAAATCACAGGTTTGATTCTACTTGGTAGACAGTGTAGATAGCCTGATGCGGCTTTGCTATAAGAAAATACATTACAATTCACTTACAAAATCCTTCTTAACTGTATAGATAGCTTTTCTCCAGAGCTACACAATTCACTTCCAATATTCACAAATCTTGTAGAAACAATAAATTTCTTAATTCTACAAATTTTCGTTAAAAGAATAGATAAGCAAACAACTAACTGTAAGCATAAAAAGTGTTTTATTCATGGTGGAACATATTACATGTTTCAAGAATACATTGGTTTGTCTTCTTAAGACACAGAAGGCATATTTTCACTATTTTTTACCATCAGTAAAACACTTCTTTATGTTTATAAATCACTCTGTTCGCATACTGTTATAATTACACGATGTTCTTCACAATTAATGTATTCAGTTAAAATGTTATTGATCAACTTAAGGTATTATTCAATATTTCCTACCAGTAGTCATATCCAGTTACAGTTTTAACGTCTTTACTTAAACCTAGTTTTTATTAAGTTCTTGTTCCACATTTTCACGTATTTATCTTCATCAATCACCGTTGTTGTGCATTTAACTTTTCAAACAACACTCGAACTACAAGTGTAAAAGTCTTATCTCTTTCCCTTTCCTTAAGTTTCTGATAAAACATGTAAATAAGTTAAAAATGTATTATATCGCAATAAAAATAAATACATTAATAAAGCTATCAGTCACCATCGTCTTACTGACAAATGAATGTACATGATTTATAATATTGTCTTTTACAAAATACAGATTATATCCTTTTCTAAGTTCTTGGTTAATTTAAAGATAATTCAAACAGTTTTCTCATGATAAAATCTAAATTATGTTTTCCTTATTTGTAGATATTATTGGGAGATCAACTTCACATGAAACTTGTCCTTCTGTATTTCTTACACTTATTCTAAGCCTACACAAAAATCAACCAAGGGTATTTAAGTTAAGAGCGTTTTGGTCTCTGGATCAAGGCATCCCACTGTACTTACACGCAACAATCCTTCACAGATTCAAAATTATCTTAAATAGAGCATAATATATACAGAGTTATTCAATGTTTAATTCTGCACGTGTGTGAATAACATATTTAGAAAATAAAATTACTTTGATTCTCTACGTTCTCAGATTCTAAATATACTGCGGTATACAGCATGCGAGAAGATGGGGCATGACAGACATCAGAATTTTTAACGTTTCATCTAAAGTTGTCATGGCAACTGTGTAACACAAAACAAACCAAATCTACATCTGTTTCTCGCGATATCGATTGTAGAAAAATGAAAATAATCCACTTGACAAAGAAAACACACAGTAATAACTACATCGTTAAAAAACCATAGCTAGGCAAAATCGAAAGTCACCACAACCTGAACGGATAAAATTCCACTCAAACAAAGCTCAGCCTTACTATGTAACTACTGGCATGTGCCTTCTTTCAAACAGTTAAAATATGAAAAACAAAATGTGCAGATAAAAAATACAGTTGCCTTTTATGCAAAATTTCGAATAAAACTATATTCTACGTTATTCCTCCCATCAGCAGTACTGATACTGAATGGTATTCTCGAAACGGTAACTTTTAAAATGTGAACTTCAGATATCGTATTGAATCAGAATATGTTTCCCATACAGTTGCAACAGTCTGCAGTAATATGCAAATAAGTTGAACTTAATTCAAACTCGTAATAAAACTTATGATATGTATAAAATTAATACATTTAATCTCACTTCCTATAGTTTGTTTAGAACATTCGAGCAAAGCTATAAAGCGCTATTTTTGCTAGCCGATCCTAATTTTTAACACATATATTAGAATTGAATAACACTCACCGATTAATCTTGGGCTATTCTGATTGAATATTTCGATGTGACCATCAACATTTTAACGGCTCTGAAGTTCGAAACACGGTTTTTGCGGCAACTGAACACGAGCCAGAGACATTCATGCTAACCACTAAGACAGTAGTGGTGAACTTCATAATATCGTTGATTTGTTTCTTACCCAGACTTTGGTCTGGGGTCCAAAATTATATTGCCGTTTAACATACTTTCAGAATGCTTGACAAATTGAAAATTTCAGTTATAGACTATTAACTGATGATATGGTTTCAAATAAAGAACTGAATTAATATTTTAAAACAATTTTTTAAAAACATTACAGAACTGGTTTGTTCGATCACGTTTTCGTTTTCTCAATTCGAAATTCCCACCTGTGAAATCTTTAGGTTCTCCACGACTCAACCACAATCGGAAACTTGATTTTATTTGAAGTGTGCTATTTCCCCGAAAAGAAACCGAAGGTAACCTGGAGGACTCTTGTATTTTAACTACTCGCACCACGGTACAGTGGAGTTGTCCGGCAGGTAATCATCAGACACTAAAATGACGTCACATAAGAGAAGCTTTCACGTTGCAATTTGTACTGTCGTGACGTCATTAAAACGTACGAGAAGTACTATACACTCTCTACACTTCAACCCAGAGTGACATATGAATTTCAAAAAATAAAGATATTTCACACCCTTAATTTGGGTTAAATTTACTTATGAAGAACACTTTCGGGGACCTTACAGAAGTACTTCTAGTAATTTTGAATATTATTTTAATTACGGAAAGCAAAATATTCTTCTTTTAAGGTCTTCATAGTCCTTTGGATCCTTATCACCATCTTCTGCTTAAATTAGATTTTTCATAAAAACATAGACTGAAATGTAGCAGTTAATTAACACATCACGGAATATCCCCGAGAAGTTTCATAAAAAACCCGCTGTTTGGAAAAGATAAGTTTATTATAAAGTTTTGTCATATCCTAGTAAAGTCGTCGGAAAAAATTCACTGTCTTGAGACATTCACAATAATTTAATAAATCTTATATAAAACAAATTAACTTGTCTGTGTGTTGTTAATAATGTGTACAGTAAGATATGCGACACTATTAACGGTCTTGAGAAATAACTACACTTGATTTGGAAAATAATTGTAATTTAAATTATAATTACTTTTATCATCAGAAACATAAGACGGATGAGAAGTAAGAAACAGTAAACTAATCAATAATGAAGTGAGTATATCCAATATTTTAACTTTTATTACAGACAAAACATGTACTTTGATAAACTGTACAGATGTTAGTGTTTTTTGGTGAAAAGATAAAAGTGCATTCTAGTCCTTGCCAGTGAGATGATAGAGACAAAATTCGAATGTGCACTACAGCAAGAAGAGATACAATTATAGAAACTTATACTTTGGTGATTAAAATTATAAAAATAAAGAGTACAGGTCAATTAAAGTTAGTAAAGATAAAACTGATTTAAATTTAATTAGAGGATATGTAAGAGAAAACTTAATCACACTTTTAAAGAAAATGAAAGAAAACCCTGTAAAACGCTGAAAATACAAAGGAACGTGAAAGTTTCACGATATTTTTAAAGTAGTTATTCGTTTTTCAATAGAAAAGGTCCGGCATGGCCAGGTGGGTTAAGGCGTTCGACTCGTAATCTAAGGTTCGAATTCCGGTCACACCAAACATGCTCAACCTGTCAGCCGTGGGAGCATTATAATGTGATGGTCAATCTCACTATTCGTTGGTAAAAGAATAACTCAAAAGTTGGCGGTGAGCGGTGATGACTACCTGACTTCCTTCTAGTCTTACACTGCTAAATTAGGGACGTTTAGCGCAGATAGCAATCGAGTAGTTTGAGCGAAATTAAAAAAACAAAACAATAGAAAACAAAGTGCAAATAAAAAACCAACGCTACTGTTTACTTCCAAAAATCTCTAGGTGTCTGCCAGATCGTATCTGTTTTAAAAAGATGTATAAATACTTTATCTGTGGATATAAAGTTTACTACAAATATATACATGAGTCGAGCATACAAATCTGAACACCTCAGGAAATAGTAATATTATTTGAGATACCCACAGGTCTTACATCTCTTGCTACACATAGCTTTGTAGGATATCAGCTCTTTCGAAATTACTAAAGATAAACCCATTAGATGCCAATGGATATCTGTCCTGTTCAGCTGTGTGAATGTGTTATATTGCAAACAGACACCATCAATGTGAACTCTTTGACAAAATTGACAATTTTATTAGTCCATTACTCTGTATTTTACCTCCTAGGTGACTTAGGTTACCGTTGTTATAACGAGGCAGGAAAACAGTTTTTTTCCTATTAAGATGGATAGAACTTTTTTTAGTATGGAAAATCTAAAATATTTGTTGCTAACAGGTGTTTTTAAACTCGTAAATGTTGTTAATTTTAAAAGTCACACAAATAGTCCGCTTACAGGAAGCGATTATCATTATGGAAAACTGTACCAATCCTTTTTTTTTGTATCTTAATCACATATGTAAAGTTAAGAAACTGCTGTCAAAACGTATAAAACAAGTTGAACACACAAATATCTGTGCAATGGATGATAAGATCTGTTTTGTTTTTAAAAAGCACCAAATAATTGTTACCATAGTTTTTAAGAACCACAAATGAAATGATCAACAAAAGAAGGCTTGAAGGAATGTCAAATGGTAATGGAATTTTCACAGTACACTCACATTTCACTTATAGCTGAAAATCGACTTTGTATTAAATAGAAGAAAAGCACATCAAATTATATGTTCATGAAATTGTGTCAGTGAAGTGATTTTTAAAAACAACTATGATCTTATTTATTTTGATCATAATGGTAGCAAAAGTAGAAACTTCGTCTCTATTTTGATACCATTTTAACATGACCAGTCATAAAATAATGGAAACGACGAAATTTTAAAAACAAAATTACTTTAATTTGATTGGTATTTGCATTTTTTCTAGTCCAGCCTTTTCTAGAAATTTGTAGAAGATTTTTGAGAGTAGTACACAATATTTCTTTTACGAATGTGCGCAAAAAAATTCTTGAAATTTCGAACGACGCGCTTGATTCATATAAAAACCGAGAGACAGTAATACATGAAGAATACAGTTTTTTCTTTTTAATTTCGCACAAAGCTACTCGAGGGCTATCTGTGTTAGCCGTCCCTAATTTAGTAGTGTAAGACTAGAGGGAAGGCAGCTAGTCATCACCACCCACCGCCAACTCTTGGGTTACTCTTTTACCAACGAATAGTGGGATTGACATTATAACTCCCCAACTGCTGGGAGGAGAAGCATGTTTGGCGCGACGGGGATGCGAACCCGCGACTTTCAAATTACAGGTCGCACACCTTAACACGCTTGGCCATGCCAGGCCGAAGAATATTGTGAGTCATCTACAATCAGAATGCTATGTTACAACTGTGATTAGCTCTAACTAATCGGAAAACAACACAATTTGACAAGCAACATTTATAGAATTTTAACATTTTAAACCGTTCAACCTCAGTTAATCAACTTTTACGTTATTATTACTTCGAAAATATTAAATATACTCGGCGGAAAATTTCAGCTTGTAAGGATGTGCAGTCTATCAAACTAGCTAGCTTAAACAAGGAGGGACAGTATTAACGTCCGTAAGTTTATAAAACTGTTGTATACAATCCATCATTTGTAATAACTCTTAGTGATAACAGTTTTCATAAATTGTAATTTTTGTATTAAAATATATTTGTCTTAAAAAAAGAATATTGTTTGTTTCAATCTCGTTGCAAAATATCATAAATTTAATACGTAATGTAAGTAACAAAACAAAGAGGAGACTCGTCCAGGATAAAAAATAATACGTAACAAGTTGAATTTTATTCACGCCATGTTCTAGAGATCTGGTAGAAAAACGTATATATTTAAAAAACTGCTTGTATGTGTTAGGAAATGTTTTTATGAAGGGGAGCGAACAACGTTTCGACCTTCTTAGGTCATCGTCAGGTTCACAAAGAAAGAAAGAGGTACGTGACTGATAGCTGACCACATGTTTGAAGAGGGTTGTGTAATTGAGTGTAGGAATGTAGAGGGCGTGCTTAGATTTTCATGTTTATTTTGGGCTTGAGTTGTTGTATAAGTAAGGCTTCTTTAATTTTGAGTTTGTTTATGTTGGTTTCTTTATTTAGTAATTGAGTGTTTTTTATGGTTATGTTGTTTTTATTTGATTTGCAGTGTTCGAAAACGTGTGAAGGTGACTTTTTGTATTCTTTTTCAAATACACTGCTGGCCGAAATCTTAAGGCCAATGAACGTAAAGACAAAATATACACTTTACGTTGTTAGACTCAACCACTTATTTGAGTAGAGCTTCGAAAGATGAAAATATGAAAAGGGAAAATAAAAAACACAACTTTTTTACCATTTAATGGGGAAAATGTGAACACTATGAAATTTCCTAAAATACTAGCTGGTCAAAAGTTTAAGACCATACTGAAACGAAGCGTTAATCGGTAAACACGTAACGAAATTTAGTCATTTGTGTTCAAGCATTAGCGTTGTCAACATCTCCCACTAACATCTCTTGTGTTACTTTGGGAAAAAAAAACATGGCAAAGGCTGAAAAGTTGACATAGTTGAGCGTAGTAAAACTGCTGTTGCAAATTTCTTAAACAACCTTGAGGGATACGGAACGAGAATTACAAGTGGTCGGCCAAAGAAACTTTCGCCAACGTTGAGTAGGAGGATTCGACAGGTTGTCCGACAAGACAACAGCCGATCGTTGAACAAGATTAAGGCCCTTACGGACGCATAATGCAGCTCAAAAACAATAAGACGGCATTTACGAGAAAAAGACTTTAAAAACCGTAAACGTCTTCAAAGGCCACGCCTCCTTCCAGCTTGGTTAAACTTTGCTGAGAAGCGCCAAACATGGGACGTAGAAAAGTGGACAAACGTTTTGTTCTCTAATGAGAAAAAGTTTAACCTGGAAAATCCAAATAGCTTCAAACGTTACTGGCACGATAAGAATATCCCACCGTAGACATTTTCTACACGACACAGTGGAGGAGGTTCCATTATGATCTGAGGTGCTTACTCCTTCCATAGAACAATGGAGCTTTAGGTTATACAGGGGTGTGAAACAGCAGCGGCTACATTGGCATGTTGTAGAGAGCATCCTTATTGACTGAATGCCCTCGCTTGTGTAGAAATTTAGATTTTTCAGCAGAACAACGTTGAAATCCACAATGACTTCAGAACAAAGAACTTTATCATGGCAAATAACGCGATTCTTTTGGACTATCCAGCATGTTGACCCGAAGTGAACCCAATGGAAAATGTTTGGGGATGGATGCAAGTGAAGTCTGTAGAAATGGACGTCAATTTTAAACAGTGCATGATCTTCGTGAAGCCATCTACACCACTTGGAATAACATTCCAGTCAGCCTTCTGCATACGCAAGACTTCTTCTTGGTATGGTCTTAAACATAGTGTTCACATTTTGCCTATTAAATGTTAAAAATGTTTTTCTCCCTTTTCTGATTTCCATCTTTCGAAGCTCTTCTCAAATATGTGGTTGAGTCTAACAACGCAAAATGCATATTTTTTCTTTATGTTGATTGGCCTTAAGATTTTGGCCAGCAGTGTATATATTGTTCTCTACAAGTGGGTTTTCTCGTCATTAAGAAGATAGAAAAACGATGGACTTTGGCTACACATTCTACAAAATAAAGGTGCTGAAGAAGTTAAGGAAAATAGATATTTATTGTTATTTATGTTTATGACTATATTAATTACAGTTAGATTAGAGCTTAATGTTCAGAATCGATTGTTAGACACAGTTTTTAACATGGATTATCATGTTCATAAGACCTCAAAGACACTCCTTAATAATATATCTCCGTCATAATTTTATTTATGAAAATCGTGCTTAATGAAAAATAAACTCTTTTATAAATGAAGTGAAATAACCTCGAATGTTTCCTTTTGTAAAGCCAAGGTTACAATAAAGTGGTTGATGAAATATAAAATACAAAGGTGTCATCACGAAAAGTATAATAAATAACCTTATGTGTGTGTATGAAGGATCATAAACACGTAGTGAAGGAATTTTTGTTTCTTTCATAAATTTTAGCGTGAAGCTAAGCAAAGACTTTGTGAGCTCAGCAGTCGTTTATTCTGAACTAGAGAAAAGTTTGTTTGTTTGTTTGGAAATTTCGCACAAAGCTACTCGAGGGCTATCTGTTTAGCCGTCCCTAATTTAGCAGTGTAAGACTAGAGGGAAGGCAGCTAGTCATCACCACCCACCCCCAACTTGGGCTACTCTTTACCAACGAAGAGTGGGATTGACCGTCACATTATACACCCCCACGGCTGGGAGGGCGAGCATGTTTAGCGCGACGCGGGCGCGAACCCGCGACCCTCGGATTACGAGTCGCACGCCTTACGCGCTAGGCCATGCCGGGCCCCTAGAGAAAAGACAGCTAGAAAAAGGTATTCATTGTCAACTGTATTGGAATTTTACTGTCCCTCTTGTAGTAGATCTATTTTCCTAAAGTGTGTTAGAAATATTTTGACAGCGAGACGCGAATAATGAACCCTCCAGTTACGTTAACACGTGCTCTCTTAGTGAAGAATGAAACGATAAATTAAATAATCGAACTCCGGTTTTGTATTAGTCAACTACAAAATGCGCTTTACGAAAGTGATGATAAAAAGTTTGAATGATGAATGATAAAAAGTATCTAAGGTAAAAAAATAAAAAGGAAAAAAACTTCATTTCTAAGTTCTTGTTTGATTAGTTTTTTTACTCTGAAAAATGATTTTTTTCTACAATATGTTGTATAATTTACATAAATACCTAGATATATGTATAGCATATGATTTAGATGATACTTTTGAATGGTGACTCGAGTATTAAAATAAATTAGTACTTTAAATATCTGAAACTTATTAATATTATTCTTTGTTAATAGTCTTTGATATAACTAGACGTGCAAAATAAAATCTAAAAGCAAAATAATCATGTGAAATACAAAATAAAGAAGCTTTATGGAATTTAATTTTGTTGAAGGTACAACTCATAAATACAAAATATAAAATACAATTCAAATTTTGAAGCATAATAGGAAGATAATTTTGTTCAAGGTAAGTGGAATACGTCATTATTTGAATATGATTATGTTTTTACTGAAGGTGAGGGAGCAACCTAATTATTTAAGTATAAATGATAAACTTTTCTAAGAACGTGGATTACATGATTTTTTGTTGTAAATACAATAATATATTTTTGTGTTATTAAATTGGACGATACTTTTCAAAATTTGCATAATTTATTAATTGGCCATGTGGTTATGATGCTCGTCCCATAATTTGAGGGTCGCATGGTCGAATCAACGTCACACATACTCGCCCTTTCGTCGGTAGGGGTGTTATAAAGTCATGGCAAATCCCACTATTTATTCTTAAAATAGTACCCAACAATCGTCGGTGGGTCTTTAACTGCTATATTAAGGACGGCTAACGGAAATAGCCCTCGTAAAGCATAGTGCGAAATTCAAACAAAAAATTATTTATCAACTGACATTTTCTGATCAAGCAGTTGATAAATAAAATAGAAGTTCCCTCTTTTACAGTTATTAGATTTGTCCAATATTCCTAACAATTCTCTTAAAAATAGTGAAATTAATATTTAATCAAATATAAAAATTATTGGAAATAACCACTTTATAACGAAACATCTCATTTTCTAAATCTATCCTTCTCTGTTTAATAGCACGATGGCAATCTTTGGTAGTTAAAATATTAGAAATATTCTGCACTATGTATCAGTACTGCTGTTAGTTGAAAATTGTTTTCCTGAAAAATGTAGTTCATGAGAGAGTAAAAATCTGAAGTTTTCCTGATTGTGGATATTCTGCATCGGATTTAAAAGGACGGTTTAGTTTTAACATTTATTTCTTAAACTAATAAAATATTCGTTTTATCGTATAATGAATTTATTAAGTTTTTGCCCTACATTTTCGGTCAGGACAAATTAATTAAAAACAAACAACCATGTAAATCTTAGTGTAACAACTGTGAATTGTTGGACTATATTGTGACAGTTAATACACTTACAGCTATATTACAAACAACATAAACAAACACAATTATTACTGAAATAAACATTTAATGTACAATAGCTGTTACATTTAAATGGGCGAAAAATATGTAAACAAACATTTCATTACTTTTGGTTTAATATTTTATTCAAGTTTTAACTTTATATGTCGTATCGTAATAAGTATACACTGCAATAAAGGAAATCATAAAAAAAACATGAAAAAAACACTTGTGAATTGTTGAACTAAAGCCACAGTCTCTTAAATTTCAATAATAGTTATGAATGTTCCGATAAAATGTTAAGACTAAGTTTTCAGAGTTTTTATTTAATTTGCTTGTACATAAACGTAAATAGTTAAATTACTATGTAAGTTTCTGATAACCCAATAATATCAATGATACTGAATTTAAATATTTTGTGCAATTTTGTAAGTATCAATCCCATTCGTGTAACTGTATAGTGTGGAGTTAAAATCCATCTTGATTTCTCTTTACTCTAGAGTGAACATATTAACAATGGCGGTTTTTTAAATTCGTTTATTAATTCTGATTCGCAGTTTTGAAGAAAAATCAGGTTGGTTTCCGAGATTTTCCAATGATAAACGTATCTTGGCTGTCAGAATTTTCAATAAGAATAACAACGTTTTCCTTGAGATGTCCTTGTTTAGTGTGAGATTTAACGATAAAAAGTTCATCATAATTTTTCACATGTCTATCAGACAGAGGTCGCTGTATATATTCTTCAATGGCTTTTGTTTGTTTTAACTCTGGTGTTCCTCTCTGAAGATGCAGAATATAGTTATGTTTAGTGGCGCAACACTCAAAATTTTAGTAATAATTTTACTATAGCATGCATAAAAACAAATAAATGTTTCTATGAAAATTATAAATTATGAAATTGGTTTTAGTTATCTCATAAATGTTTTCTTGAAACTAGGAAAACTATTTCACACATTGTTTCACGTAGTGAATAAAGAATGATATACGGCAGATAATAGCTTAAATACTGTTTTCCATTCATATTTTACACGTTCACAAAGGATAACTAGATTGTTTGTATTATTACCTAGACACGATGAAAGTACAGTTTTAATTAAATGTTAAGTGTTCTACTCAATTTATTGTTATATAACTAGACAAGATAAAAGTACGGTTATAATTAAATGTCAAGTGTTCCACTCAGTTTATTGTTATATAACTAGAAAAGATGAAAGTACCGTTATAATAAAATGTCAAGTGTTCTACTCAATTTATTGTTATATAACCAGACAAGATGAAAGTGCGATTATAATTAAATGTCAAGTGTTCGACTCAATTTATTTTTATATAATTTAAGCATAAAAAGTTATGTTATCTGAACTCCAAATGACTGGTTATTTACTTTATGTCACAAAGAGAAATAGTTTTCAAACTGTCTTATTTTTTCTGCAACTTTGGAGTAAATCACGCACCTTATGGTGCTTTAAAATATTCAATAATTCATTATCAGTAGTAGTAGTATGTATGTGAATGAAAAATTACGAAAAATTCTGATCTTTATGTTTTTCAGATGTTATTAATGCTATGGACATTGGTAAAGATAATCAGACTTATCAGAAATCAATGGTATCGAACACGTGTGTGTAGGTCTATTTTGGAAAAAAAAGATCTCATTCATTCAAACGACTCTGAACATTAAAGATTCTCTAAACACATCTTTTTCAGTAGTTGTGGATAACCCAAGGTATTAACAACATTGATTTTAAACATGCAACATCTGTTTGGTATTGCACACGTAGTTTGACGTAGTGTGCATTATATTAAAATGGAATGTTTTTAACTGTAAAAATATAAATTTGCTTGAACCAAATATTAATTATAACGTAAGATGAATAAGAACTTAATTGAATTTCGAACCAAAGTATTCCTTTCTTCAAGGTCGTTTTCATATATCGTCTCCAGGGTTGTTCGTTTGGTCACTCTTTTCTTTCTTAGTATATTAGTTTTTGTCTTCTTAACGTTCTTTGTAGGGACCTTCTTGTCACACTCAGGGATCAGTGGCATAGCCTCCAATATATCTAATTCATTAGTGGTTATCTTTTCATCACCTGGCTGTTTGTGTAAAACACGGTTTTTCAAAACATTCCCGAGTTTTTTCTTTCCAGTTGTAGAAACAACAAAGAACGCTGCACGATCATTACAAAAAGTAAATAAATAAGAATCACGTGTTTCAAGACCATTAAAATACATATTATTATTAAATAAGCTATGGATAATGGGTTACAGATATAACTATAAATGTGTTTCATGCTTAACCAACAAATAATTGAATGGATTCTTTAGACAAGTGTATTCAGTTGTAATGTTTCGACCCATGGAACGTAGTACTTCACATGAACCAAAATAATACGTCATATAAAGGAGGAGATCTCAAATTAATACCTTGCTTGAAATTAGATCTATCAACATGGTATCTCGTAAGAAGACTGATACATGAATATAGTACCTCACATGAAAGCAGATGTTTCTAACAGCAGTGTGAATACAGAAACCAATATCTTCAAATGATTATTCCCTGTGTTCCACATACTTTAATTATAAAGAAATTGAAAATAACATGTAACTTACCACAAAGCAATAAGACATATCGAAATGAGTGCTGTCCACCAAGCCAATCTTGTAATTGTACATTTTGAAACCGAAGGGAGCGTAGCCTTCGGAACCACTTCAGTTGGATCTCAAGACAGAGAGTCGGATTTAAAATCAGTTTACTTACCCTATCGATTTCGTTAAACAGAAAAAAAATCTTCAAATGTAAGTTAACATTAATAGTAATGTGTATAATTCTTTAAACCTAACAATAATCTTAATTTAACATATTTAAAATTTAAATTCAATAAATACGATATTTCTTCACGACAAGAAATCCACTTGAAATGAAAATGTATCTCAGAATGGCTGGTATGGATATTAACATTTTTATTTATAAGCATAGAATAACGTTTTAAAACGTTTATACATGTACCAGTCGTTGTGAGATATAAATACGATATTTCTTGCATTTATAATATATTTTCATATTAAACAGCGCCAGGAATGGCCAGGAAGGTTAATGCATTCGTCTCGTAATGTGAGGGTCGCGGGTTCGTATCTCTGTCGCACCAAACATGCTCGCTCTTTCAGCTGAGGGAGCGTTATTATTTGACGGTCAAATTCAGTATTCGTTCGTAAAAGAGTAGACCAAGAGTTGGCGGTACGTGTCTTACTTCTACTCTTACACTGCTAAATTATGTATGGCTAGCGCAGATAACCCTCGTGTAGCAATATATATAAATGTAATTGTTAACTATTTTACCAAAACAATACCACTTTATCATATTATTCTATGTAAATATAAAATTTTGAGAAAGAAATATTAACATACTATGTCGTTACAACAAGTGTTGCCACCTCCTGGAAAAGCTTTTCCGAAAAAAAGGAAAGCTGTTTAATACACTAAAAACCATGGAAGTAATGAAGAAGTGTCTTATTATAACAATGTGTTTTAGACATTTATTTACTCAGTGTTAATTTTTATTGTCTTATCAACGAGTTTATCATCAAAAAACAAACTTATTGTATCAAAACTACATTATATTAAAAGTCTTTCATCTATTTGTGTTTAATGTGAACAGTTTAAAGTAATTGAGTATCATATATACTTACAACACCTGTTAACATCTCTTTGGTATCCTCGAGTACAGTTGAGATTCTCGGCTGGAACATACACTGGAGAAAACAACAGAGAGTTAATATTTTTATTAGCACGTTTTGTGTCACCGTCAGAATTTTAAGGATTTTCACAATGAACACGACGCACTAGTTATAATATTAATTATAACTCACTCTGTAAAATAACAACATAAATGTTACTTTCGTGAGAAAAATAAAACGTGTCAAAACAGTTTCTTAACAGTAGACTTTTGTTTCTTTATGTACTTCCTAATGGAGTTAACTAATGAAACTAATCACACAAACTTGGAAATTTATTGAATTACACACGATCTTTTTTTTATTGGTACATTTGATTTCTGTTGGTGTTTCCTTTGTAAAATACTTATTTGTCACAGTTAAACGTGAAACTGTTGTCATTGTTTATGTTAATATCAGTTATGAAAATACAGGTTCTTTTGGGAATATTACGTTGATAAAATGTATCAGCATATGATTGTGTCTTGCAAACAACAAAATATCAAATAAGATATTTATATGCAGAAGTTGCATGAAATGCATTCCGAGTAAAGTTTTCATTTGAAGTTAATACAAAAGCAAATACTTTATTTTTTGTGGATTTATCAAGACAAACAATATTTGGATCTAACACCTTTTGCTGTAAATTTAAAGTATTGTTTATTCAGAATACGTTCTCAAAAAACAGTTTGAAAATATGGTTTGTGTCTTTACAGTTTATAAGATTTTTCTTCAGTATGCAGAAGTTGAGTTCATTATATCAAAATAACTTTGGAGCCTCACCACTTCACTCCACAGATTTTCTATAATCCATCTCGTCTCTGAACACAAAGAAATCCATAGTTACTACATCAGTCACGTGACTGATATATCTGTGTGTACAATAACATGCATATCTATTGAATTATTCAGCGGGTGATCTCGTTCCCAGGTTGAGATTTTTTTTTTTTTCTGCGTACTGTCGCCTGGGACACTTCAACGGTTTTTATCTCTGGCATTTCTGTTCGTACGACTTGTTGCAGGTCTTCGAACCAAAATTATTTTTTCGATGATCTTAAGTACAATAAATATCTTTGTTGCTAAAAATTTAAATTCTCATTTGAATATATTTTCATGATATGGGCATATAAAAATTTACATTGGACAGGTCTGTTACATACCTTTCCCAAAAGCTACCAATTTTCGGTTACACCACACCATTTAAGAAATGTTAAGCTATGTCATAAAGTTGTTCTGATAAATTCTGTTCTACCGTGACTTTATATCAGATTGAGTCACATTATATGCCAGGTTGCATATTCAAAACTGTTTTGGTATGGCTTACTAATCCCTATAAACTATAAAGTATTATTGCTATGAACATCAGTGACAGCCTCTCACTAATACTGCATGTTAATTACAGGAGTACCGATAAGATTACGAGTTCGTCTTCATCGCTACCCTAAAATAGCTCTTTTCAGGGCATCTTTAGCATCAACTGATGGAATGTGATGCATCTTCCAAGAGTTTGTTACAGCTGTCAATATCAACATCTTCAAATAATCTGCCGACCCACTTAGCACCTTGGAGTTGGGCAATATCACCCATTACTGCAGTCCTGATTAGATGTATTAGTATATGGACGAACAAAGAGTGTAGTATTGATGGTAACATTTAAAGTAATTATATGTGGATATGTTTACCAATACTTATTCATACCACACTCCAACATCGACATTTCCTCTCATTAAAATTAAGAAAAACTAATTTCATGTTATCTCTAAAGTAATAATTCCTTGTAAGTACTTTTAACAATGTTGTAATAATCTATTTCATGCATTTATATTTCTGAGGAACCAACTTGAAGCTAATAAATTTTGCATACATTCTACAATGGGTAATTTAAAACTTTTTATTAGATAATTCATATATAGTTCGACGTTTCTAGGTTATAAAGCGATTTGGAAGGAGATTTGAGATAACGGTGATATAGAGAAACCTCAGTCAACAACACGATACTCACCCAGTTGTGAGTTTTACTTAAATTCTTGTAAAAAAATAAAGCAAATACAATACTAATGTCATTTATAAAATACTTTATGGCAACTTCCACGTATTTTACGTCAGAGAAACAAGCCCGAAACTCAAAACAACATTCATGTAACACAAAGAAATACAATCTCACGTTTTTAAATTTAACAGTGCAACTCAAATAAATATACTACATGTAACATTTAAATACTAAACAGAGAATCTAACATCATTAGACGATAAACCAAATAATTCCTTGTAATACAAGAGCAAACACACGTTAAACCAATATAAAGAAACACTTTTATATCTATATTAATAAACTTCAATAAATCTTGTTCGATGTATTATAATTTGAAGATGATACTTTTAATTTACAAGATTTTATAATTTATAAAATATTCTGAGAGCACAAAGAGTAACGCAGCTAGTATTAATAGGAAATTACACGAAGGTTGTTAAAAACTATCATATCAAAATAAGACAGTTCAATTATCATTAAATTATCATTATCATTCATTATCGAATTTTTAGTGGTAGTTAAACTATATTTCAAATGTTTTACAAACGATAATTAATGACAGAATTTTTATTTTTATTTGTATGAACATCCGGCTTGGTTGTTTATTAAAACATAATACGTTGATATAAACTTTTCATTGTGAAATAATTAAGTTAAAAATGATACTATTGTCATCTTAATCTTACGTATACATGAGCAATATAAATAATTTTGCAGTCAATACACATATTGAAACGAGCAAATTTGCACATTTTCACTAACATAAGGTCTGAATAAAACAACATATGAATCAAGATTTATATGTATTTATACTAAAGCTATAAAAATATTTAGAAATTAGTACTTTTTCGAGATTTGCGACTGTAAATCCCTTTCACTTATCAGCCCCCAAATATATTCTCACATCGTGTTTTCGTCATACGCTTCCAAGTCACATAAGCAAAGTTTGAAGACAATAGGCCTTTTCCATTTACTTTAGGCATAAGCAATTAGGAAAAAACATCTTGTGCCCAGGAACAAAAAAAGGTAAAAATTTTCTTACATAGTGTGATATTACATATACACAGGTAATTATTTTTATAATCAATACACATGGTGAAATATCAAACGAAAAGGTTATGGCTGAAAGAAATTTAAAAGCAAGATGGACGATATCAATTTAGATGTTATTTCTGTTAAATTACTATCATTTAATAAATAAAAATATGGTCTACAAAAAACTTTGAGTTTACCTCTGACATCATGTTTGTAATCACCTTCACGATTTTTGCATGTGTAAATTCCCGCGTCTTCAAACTGGATGTTGGTTAGCACTAATTTGCCACCGCATTTTATTTGCGTTCTCTCACTATTAATAACTTGTTCATTGTGATTTGAGTACCAAATAACTGGTTCTTCTCTCTCTCTTTTATGAGCTTGGTTTGAACATATTAATGTAAGAGTAGAACCACGTTCAGTTTCGTAGATGAATTTAATACCTGAAACAAGCAGGAAACTACCGAAAATATAAAATAATTGAGTGTAATTAGCCATTGAAATCTCTTTGCACTGTACTCTTTGTAAGTAACTTTCTGTATTGTTTCTAAGTGAAAGGGCCCGGCATGGCCTAGCGCGTAAGGCGTGCGACTCGTAATCCGAGGGTCGCGGGTTCGCGCCCGCGTCGCGCTAAACATGCTCGCCCTCCCAGCCGTGGGGGTGTATAATGTGACGGTCAATCCCACTCTTCGTTGGTAAAAGAGTAGCCCAAGAGTTGGCGGTGGGTGGTGATGACTAGCTGCCTTCCCTCTAGTCTTACACTGCTAAATTAGGGACGGCTAGCACAGATAGCCCTCGAGTAGCTTTGTGCGAAATTCCCAAACAAACAAACAAACAATTCTAAGTGAAATATCAGTGTTACTATGCGCATAAAGTATTCTTGTTTGAATGACGTCATGAACTGAAGTAACATTGTTAGGTGGAAAAACGTTTTACTAACAATAATGATTGCAAAGTTTATTGTTTTCTGTAGTGCGAAAGACGCTTGAACTGAGAAATTATAATAAAAAAACTATTGTTCTCAGATGTAAGAAATAAATTTTATTGTGTATGTACAAGCAAGTAAAGGAGGCGAGATCAAGTATACTTGTTACAGAAACTGGAAGAAGTCTTCTAGTACAATGAAATCTGACATAATTGTAAAAGGATTTCAAAAGTCAGAAGAGATGCATAAGCTCCGATATAAGAAAATGATTAATGGTGGTGATTCATCTGTACATAGAAAAAATATGGACTGTATGTCTTATGACAGGAGTGTAGTACATAGAAAAAATATGGACTGTATGTCTTATGACAGGAGTGTAGTACATAGAAAAAATATGGACTGTATGTCTTATGACAGGAGTGTAGTACATAGAAAAAATATGGACTGTATGTCTTATGACAGGAGTGTAGTACATAGAAAAAATATGGACTGTATGTCTTATGACAGAAGTGTAGATAAAATAGAGTACACAAATCATGCTGTAAACCTATATACAAACACTTTATTCCAAATAGCAGGAAAAAGTGCAAAAAACTGCAAACACTTGAGCAAAAACAGAATATTGAGATTTTAAAAATGTGCTCATGGAGCTGTTCGCCATAATGCACAAAATAGTAATTCTTTAGAGGAGCTGAAGGAATATTTAAAGAATGCACCCTACCATATATTTGGAAATCATTGGAAGTGCAAATCCTATTACTCTTCCCATGAAGACATATCTGACATCAAAATAAGCTATTTGAATAACATACCTTATGAAATGATATTCTGAATAATGACTGCTGGTGATGCATTAGTCAGAAAGGCTCACCGTCTGATAAGTAATTGAACAAGTAATTTAGCAGAGACTTATATGCTTCTTGTGGCAAGTTTTATCGGTGACAAACAGATTCTAGAAGGTGTTCTTAAACTGCGTTTCGATATATATGTCTAGTTTTATTTAAGATGTAAAGCATCACCGGCCTTGTGATTTCCTTTTGTTGTTGTGCATGTCTTCAAACAAGTTATATTTTTATATGTTTATATTATGAATCAATCTTTACGTTACGAATGTTTGTTGTTGTTTATAAATGCAAGTATTTTTAGTGTAAATATAATTTTAAAAATAATTGCTTTTTTACTTATTGAGTTTACAATATTGCATCACAACACAAATGGCTGTATTGTTTATTCTGATATATTTTACAAAGTTACACAGTTTAACCTCACAAACAGTTTGGATTTATGTTAGTTTTCATCATGTAATATAAAAAATATAAAAAAATACATTAAGAAAATAGTTTATAAATACTTTCAATATTCTGTAGTTATTTCGTTGTATTATAATAAATAATAATATTTTTAATTAAAAATAATCACAAAAAATTGCAAATTTCGATCCGTTTTGAACTTATTTGGTTCAGTGACGTCAGCGGAGCTTTTCCTGGAAACTTGGCTTGTTTGTTTCTGACCTTCGCGCAATCTACCTGTGCTTGTCGTCCCTAATGTAGCAGTCTAAGACTATATAGAAGGCAGCTGGTCATCATCACCCACTGCCAATTTAGTGGGCTACTCTATTACCAACAGATAGTGGGATTGATCGTAATATTATAACGCCTCCATGGTTTAAAGGGCGAGCATCTTTGGTTTGTTTGTTTGTTTTGGAATTTCGCACAAAGCTACTCGAGGGCTATCTGTGCTAGCCGTCACTAATTTAGCAGTGTAAGACTAGAGGGAAGGCAGCTCGTCATCACCACCCACCGCCAACTCTTGGGCTACTCTTTTACCAACGAATAATGGGATTGACCGTCACATTATAACGCCCCCACGACTGAAAGGGCGAGCATGTTTGGCGAGACGGGGATGCAAACCCGCGATTCTCAGATTATGAGTCGCACGCCTTAACGCGCTTGGCCATGCCGGGCCCTAAAATCGAAGTTTAATACGTATCAGCATGTTTGGTGTAACGGGTATTCGAACCCGCGACCTTCAGATTACGAGCCGAACGCCTTAACCACCTAGCCATGCCAGACCAAGAAACTTTATTTACCAACTAAATGTTCTAAATAAGACATGCATGTAATTGTTTCGTGTCTCCTGGAGCGTTTCTTAGGCTGTTAGGGTAGGGACACATGACTGCTATAGTTAAAGTTATCGTTTATAAAACAACTTATTACATGCCTAATTATGTATTGTTTGTCAAGTACAGATTTATATTTCTCTTGAAAATTGAACTTTTTCACGTTTATCTATAATAGTGTTAGTTTCCAGTGATCTATAAGTATATTATGGCAGGTTAGTTTACATAATTCTGTGTAGAATGTGGCCTTTCATAAAGGTGATAGTATTTCTTGAATATGTAAAATGAAACTGATATCACCAATCACCGTGTTCTCACTATGCATACAAAGTTGACATTTTTACAGACGTAAATATGTATGCAATAATAAAAATAATAGTTTTTATTGCACAATAACTCTAGCTAAAAAGCGTGTGTGAATACAACTAAGAAGGAATTAAACATAGGCTTCGTTTTCTACATGGTAACAAACTCTGTTGATAACCGGGCAACATACCTTTTGTGAGCAAAGAATTTTACACTAACTTTCTTCATTTGAGGCATTTTCAATTTATATTATAAGGTCCATCTGAAAATATAAGTTTATTATATTCAAAGTGACTGACTGTACAGTATCTTGTGTGTTGATGAAGTTATGTCGGCTCATGTATCGCTGAACTAAATATCAGAAAATAATATGAGGTGTTAGTTTCTCTTTTTATGTACTCAGCTAAGATAATTTGTAATTCAATAACATAACTTTAGCTTGACGATATAATATTTATTTTGCAGATAAAGTATATCTATTGTAAAGAACAACACAAACTACAAAATACATAAAACCGAAACTCATACTTCAGATAATACAGATCATAACGTTATGAAACCAAGAATACAAGAACATATTACTGTACAGTTCTCTGTAGATCACTAATAAACATGAAGATCAGCAATCTGACTGTGTTGTTTATTAGTGGCAATTACTTTTATTGTTACTAGTTTTATATTTCTGTGGGTGTTATGATTGGCTTGTTTCCATTCCAGAAAATTAGTTTACTTGTTATGGGATACTATAATTGGCTTGTATGCGTTTCTAAATATTAGCTTGACCAATTGTTGAGTAGAATTCGAAATAGCAAGCGAGTTCTAATAGGAAGAGTTAGTTATATGCGTGTCACGTGAGATTTTATCAATGCAATAGAGATAGTACTGTACATAGGCTCGCCTTTAAACTGGATCATCCGACTGATTGAAATATAACACATTCATGCTTTAATGCCATCTATTGGTGTAAATTAGTAATAGTTCTCTCTGGAGGAAAACTTTAAGAGAAAATATGAATCTTAGTTTGCTTTGTGGTTTAAGATTAAGTTAAGCTGTACCTGTGGATAATTTCTTTAAAGTTTTTTTAATTTCATTTTTATATTGTTATTTTAGTGTATTTCTATTCGTTATGCTCGTGTAAGTTGCAAACTTGATTGCATTTGTCCCACCGCCAGACGGCTTCAACAGAAGCACTCAGAAAATAGAAATACATTACAACACTATGATCAACGAGCACACAGGTGAGTGCAATTATCCTTACCAATTCAAGCAAAAAACTGAAGATGTTTTTAGAAGACATCAATTAAAGTAACTTACGTGTAATGTCAATCATCGCTATTCGACATATAATTCATAATAGAAAATGGAAATAGATTGTATTTTAGAAAGTTGCAGACACCTACAAAACTAGATTATAAACACTCTCCCAATCCACTTCAGAATATTTAGAATTATTACCACTGACTTATCACTATAGCAAGAACTAGAAAAATATTTTTTAAATCTTAACACAAAAGCTACAAAAACAGAATAATTAATCACATTAATTAGATGAATGTTACTATTAAAAACTGTTCCATTCTTTTACATATTATACTTTAAAGCATTCTTCAAAATTAGAACTATTAATTATTTTTATCCTAACAATAACAGTACAATAGATAATTATTTTTTATATAAGGAATTGCTGTATTTTAACTACAGTAAACTCTCATTGTTTCGAAGTAGTTAGAACCGAATATATCACTTGTATCGAAGTTGTTGACTGGTCCGGCCAACTGTCCATATAAATACATAGTAACAAAAGCCCCTTGAACCGAACTGCATGTATCGAAGTGTCGGCTTGTAACGATGTATAATTATAGTCCCTAGGGTGTGAAAAGCATCAATATTACATCCTTTGTATCGAACCAGGTACGAAGGTATTTATTTTTCTTTTCTTCCCTAAATTAATTGTCACCGCTGCCGGCTGCCGACCACCCGCTACGCCGCTAGCAAGTGCAATTAGTCAGTCTCCGCGCAACAATGTGTGGTGCCACCATCAAAATCTTACACTTGAGAAACAGCGGACTGCAGATGGGGTAGTAGATTAGCCTAGCAATGTTTTTACAACAATTATGGTCAATAACACTTTAAACCCCTGCCCGCCCCAACTCACCCGCCTTCCCAGCAAAAATTAGCTTAGATATAAAATTTTCAGATTATGGCTTGAGTAGATTATGCCTGGGCAGCCTGCATGCTGTGGCCTATAAAAGGCTAATCACAGTCAAATTAAACAGATCATTAATCATTGATCATGGCGAAGCGCAAGCTTGTATCGATAGAAACTAAAATTGCAGCAATAGAAGAAGTTGAAAAAAAAAGTTAAAACAAAAACAGAAATAGCAAAAGCATTTGATGTGCCTCTGAACACTTTGTCAACATGGTTGAAAAATAAAGAGGCCATATTGTCTTCTCGAGACAACTTTTGTCCCAATAGAAAACGCATGCGAACTGCAAAACATTCTGACCTAGAAGCGGCATTGCTTCTGTGGTTCAAAAATGCTAGATCAGAGAATGTTCCTATCTCTGGGCCTGTTATGCAAGCAAAGGCAAAAAAACTTGCTGATCAAATGGGAATCACTGACTTTTGCATGAGTGATGGGTGGTTAACCCGATTCAAAAAAAGACACGACATTCAATTTCGTACGATCTGTGGTGAGTCTGGTAGTGTAGAACCAGAGCAAACAAACCAGTGGACATCAACAACACTGCCACGCCTGCTAGAAAACTACAGCCCACGGGATGTCTTCAACGCAGATGAGTCTGGCTTATTCTTTAAACTTCTGCCAGACAAGTCCCTTGTTATCAAGGGAGACTCCTGTCACGGCGGGAAGCGAGCGAAGGAGCGGCTGTCTGTTTTGGTATGCGCCAATATGGACGGCACCGAGAAGCTTCCTTTACTTGTCATAGGTGAGTGTCAAAAGCAGGTAAAAATATTTTCCTGTGTTTTCTATAGAAGTTGTTATTTTATGATTTTCTTCAGATTATTGACATGTAAATGTTTCATTTTTAATTTCAAGACATTAACCATGTACATTTTCTTTCTTTTTTTTTTTTTTTTTAGGAAAGGCAGCAAAACCGCGTTGCTTCAAAGACGTCAAAACCCTGCCAACACCATACAAAGCCAACAAGCGAGCTTGGATGACATCAGATCTATTCACCGAGTGGCTGAGAGAACTTGACCGAAAGTTTGTGCTGCAGAAAAGAAAGGTCCTTATGATAATTGACAACTGCCCCGCCCACTCCAACCCCACTGGACTTAAGGCCATCAAGCTGGTGTTCCTGCCTCCCAATACCACAAGCAAGACACAGCCCATGGACCAAGGCATCATCGCCAATCTAAAACATCATTACCGCACCCTACTGCTACAGCGTCTTATTGATTCAATAGACAATAAAAGTGTTTTCACTGTGACTGTGCTTGAAGCCATGCGACTGCTACGCTCTGCCTGGTCATTGGTAAAGCAATCAACCATAGCCAATTGTTTCAGAACTTGTAGCTTCTCCTTTCCAGAGCCAGCAGAAAACAGTGAGGACCCCGAGGATGACATACCATTGGACCAGCTCTTGACACGGCTGAATGACACTGGGTTTACGGTGGATGGCACAGCAGAGGACTACGAGACTGCTGATAATGATCTGATCACTAGCGCGCCCCTGACAGACAGCGATATTGTGGCCATGGTGCAAAATAAACAGACACCAGAAAATGACAGTGAAAGTGAAGATGACGACAATGAGGAACCCCCCATCCCAACACATTCTGCAGTTCGTGAGATGTGCCTGCAACTTCAGAGATATCTTGAACACCAGGCTAACGCAGGACAGTTTATCTCTCAAGTAAACATGATGGAGCGTTTTGTGACCAAGTGCCAGAGGGACAGCAGTTCGCAAAAAAGCATTGAGCAATATTTCAAGTGACTTCAGTTAGACGTTCTTGCTGGTGGTTGTATCCTGTACATTATAATTACATATGTCTATATTATGAATGTTATTTTTTTGACATGCTTTTTTTTTACAAGTGCTATTAATTGTCCTTTTGAATTTCATTAAATGTGTTTTAAGTGTCTACACACGTGTGACTTCTGAGTCTTTAATCCAATTATCGGTACTGCACCAGCCGTCAGTTATAGGGCCTATCATTACCAGACTTGGCTAGTGAATGAAAAAAAATCCTTTTTAACGAACTTCTTTTGTAACGAACAATTCTCTTTGGTCCCTACGACTTTGTTACAACGAGAGTTTACTGTATGTTTATCTCAGGAATATCTGTGTTATAACTATTAGTTATTTTTTTTATCATGGGGATAACTTATTATAGCCAGTAAAACTGAAATATAAACCTTTATAACCCGAGCGTTTACGAGAGGTGGACCTTATTTCTTCTCGGGTAATCTGGGAATGCCTTGTATAATTGAACGAGTTATATATAAAGATTTAATTTAGTAACGTCATACAGGTCATCGAACTTTCCGGGAAGTGTTTATTTCACTGTGTAGTGTTGTAAGCGTCTCATTTCCCGTGCTGTGTGGCAGATGTCTTATCTGTATATGAAAAGATGTTGGTGGTATTTTAGCTTTGGATAAAATATGTGTGTGTTGTTATAAACTGTGTTTAGGTGTTTAAGTAAAAAAAAGTATAGATAACACCTGGAGAGTGATTAATAAAGACATGCTTATGTAAATCAAGTATAGATAACACCTGGAGAGTGATTAATAAAGATATGTTATATAAATCAAGTATAGATAACACCTGGAGAGTGATTAATAAAGATGCGTTATATAAATCAAGTATAGATAACACCTGAAGAGTGATTACTAAAGATATGTTCATATAAATCAGTTTAAAAAACAAGAATTATTTCATTAAAAAGTAAGTGCAGAATAAATTTATTTTCTGACAGAGATGAAACTAATGGAGATCACCATTTCCTGGATCTAGATTAATTCAGAAACGTTGAACAGTATTTAACTTGGTAACCCAATATGTTTCTATTTATGTTACTAAACTAAATATTTATATAATGCTCGTTCAATTATACTGGGCATTCCAGATTGCCCCTGAAGAAGAAAGGTCCATCTCTCAAAAGAGCTCGGGTAATAAGGGTTTCTATTCCAGTTTTATTAAGACTTCTTGGATTTATTTGTTTTTTTAGCGCATCATGATTGTCGCCATTATTTATCTTTTATTTTACAAGATCCCTTATAATAACTATTAATTATTTTACAGCCTAGGAATAACTGTATTATAACTGTTAGTATTTTATATCCTACGAATAAATGTATTATATCTGGTTGTACGGAAATAAATGTCGTTTTTAAATTGCGAAGTTTGAAAAAGTATAAACCATTGTTGTAAAACATGCTTTAATCAAAGTGACAGCGGTTTGCTTCAACACATTTTTGTCAACGTGTAACGATGTTGTTTATGTCCCTGCTGTACAATTCAGAGTCTCTATGGCCAATGAACTTCCTGAAAGCTTCTTCTGCAGCTGTTTGGTTTTTAAAGCATTTATTGTTCAAAAAATTGTCAAAGTGCTTGAAAAAATTAAATTCTGTAAGGTGAAGGTCTGGGGAATAAGGTGGATGAGGCAGAACCTCGATTACCAATTCGTTCAATTTTTGGAACGTCATTCTCAACAGGTCTTATAATACTGATTTTGTTGGCTTTCAGTTAGTTTGTGCGTAACCCACTTATCCAACATTTCGTCTTTCCAATCGTGCTAAGATAGTTGACAATGTTTGATTTGCTTGTGTCTAGCTTTTCTGCAAGCTCACGTACTGTTGTGCAAGGGTCTGTCTCAACTGCTTCCCTTAATGTGTTTTTATCTAAGAATGGCTTCCTTCCACAACCTTCGTGGTCTTCAAGACTTTTATCTCAGTGTCGAAGCCTTTGGAACCAATGCCGAATTGTGCATTCAGTAACAGATCCATGGCTGAATGTCTGATTGATGCTCCTATGTAGTTTCGGTAGCTTTTCGTCCAAGTTGTAAAGGAAAATCAGGCGATAGTCCTTCTTGTCCATGCTGCCTCGAATGTTGCGAAACTTTCTCTGAATAGAGATTAAACAGCAGATAATTAAGACACCTTACAAGCGACAAATGTTGGATTAAATCAACCAACCAACGATATGTTACTCAATATTCAGCTTCTAAATGTCACCATGATAATTCGGTGAGTTGTTTTTTAATCCTAGGATTAACTGTATTATCATCCTAAGCTATTTTTAACTCTGTACATTTATGGATGAATAATGTTTTACTAGTTGACGAAATTAATTACTTTTAATTACAGCAAGCTGAGCAGTTTGATGTTCTGGTCAACTGTGCAGGAATGGGGACAAAGCAGCTGTTCGATTACAAATACTTGACATCGATGCTCGGACAAATAAATCAGGGTAGTTCTATGACACTTTTGTTAACTTAGAAGGTGGAACAGTGAATAGAGAAAAAATATTTCTACTATAGATTTCATTTAGAAAATGAAAATAAATTATTGGTAATCCATATATGGTAAACAAAATACAGTATAAACGTTTATGTTAACACCGTTAGACGAAGTTGTTTTTTTGTTGTTTTTTTGCTTATGTATACCATGATTTCACGTGCATAATTACTATCCGTTGGCTATTTCTTCAAAATTATGATGTATTGTTTGTTTTTGAATTTCGCACAAAACTACACGGTTATTATTAATAGTAATTGCAAATGATGATTTACATACAATAGTTTTACAAACTTATAAAGAATACTGAGTTTTATATCTGGTCTAGAACTGAATCTTTTATCGACGTTCATAGAGAACGAATAAACTCTTTGTTGATACACCTGTACACTTCTCTTGATGGCAAGCTGAGATTGAAGCTGGTTGTTTTTGTTGGTTTTGTTTTAATTTTGCACATAGCTACACCAGGGATATCTACACTAACCGTCCCTAATTTAGCAGTGTAAGACGAGAAGGAAGGCAAATAGTCATCACCACTCGTCGTCAACTCTTGGACTACTTTTCACCAATAAGTAGTGGGACTGTGGGCCACGTCATAACGTCCTCACAGCTGAAAGGGCGAGCGTGTTTGATGCGACGGGGATTCGAAGTTTGAAGCACACGTATGTTTCATCAGTGACAATATTTAACGTACTTTTAGAAATTCTAACGTGCGAAATTTACTGAAGTTAAACAGTTTCTAAAGTTCGAAATCTGTAAACGTTCCTGGTCAGCTTCTGTAGTTTTCCAGTTAACAAGCGTTAATCACAATTATAGCTGCCGAGGCTTATTGTATACTGACTGTAGCTGACCAAAAATAATTTTCTGCTATCTCTCGGTTAGCTGCTATTATACGATTAACACGATATTCTTGAATGTTTGAAAATGAGCTAGTGTTTTCGTGAAACAAATATCGTTGATGCTTATTCTAAAGAATATTGTAAAAAATTAATGAACATCCAGGACTTGCGCAATCCACACCCATCAATATACGTCACATGCAAAAACGAAAACTATACTGAAACAAGCGTAGGTCTTAAATTAAAAATATAAATTTAAATCCATTATAATTTCCTTCCCATTTTGATATCTATGTTGTCATACAAACTTTTAATTATCTCATTCTTCGCCATTACCACCAGCCTCTTCCCTCCATTTTACCTTTTGTACGCCATTCTTGAATAGCCATCATTCGTCATCTTCTGTTCCTTGAAGGCTTTTTTTCTACTTGATAGTTTGCTGTTCATTTTCGTTCCACCACCATACATCAAGCTGTTTGGTTCAGTTTTTTTTCGGCTCTTTCTGTATATCTCTTCATTACTCCTTCCACACCTTAATATTCTCGACTTCTTTCCTCTTTTCCTAATTCTTATTCTTCATTATGTACATTCAATGTTGGTAGGATACTGTTACTCCTGGTATCACTTAACGTTTAACGTTTTTTTTCTGTCCTCCATTCGGACTATGATGTAACCAATCTGAGTCTGGTACTGGTACCTTCTGTAAGTGATAAGGTATCACTCTCATTCAGAATCCGGTATTTGTCAGGAATACATGTCATTTCCTGTCATTTTTAGTAATATCTCTCCTTACACGTTTTTTATTCCATATATTCTCTTCTCGTGTGTTCCACTTTTTATCTTATCCAGGTATGCTCCCACCATCAACATTCCACTTTCTGGCATCCCTACAATTATATCCTGTAGTTTTTCTTCAACTTATCGACGGAGCATTCCATCTGCAGACCATAACCAGACACTAAGTTCTTCAACCAATTCTCAGTTGCCACCTTCACGCGCATGAATCAATCCGAGGTTTTCTCAACTCGACCACTTCCATCTTAAATTAATATCTAGTTCAATTCCAAAATTGCTCTTACCTTTTGATCATCCCGAGTGTAACAGCTCTTAGCTTTCACTTATGTTTTTTGTACTCTGTCCTTTCCACGTAATCTTTACCTTTCTTCTTTCTAGTACATCTGTTGGTTCTCTGCTTCTACCAGTCATTCAGTCGACATTCAATGCTACTATTCTTAGTTTCCAGATCTCTTCTTTAACCACTTTCGGTTCAGCGGTGTCCGTTTATTTTAAAAACCCGCCTGGGAAATAGGGGGCAGCATCGACTAGAGGGGGATATCCTAACTCTCTGACATACCACGTGATTCTTATCCATATTTGTTTTATAATGTTTTTGTGTCCAAGTTGCCATCAAAGCTGGCAACCATCTTACCATCTTTACCCAACTGGATTTGGAACCGACAATGGAGAAGTTATAAATAAAATGTATTATTCCTTATTTCGAAAACTATAGCACCAGAAAAGGAAAGAAATGCCAAACAATACAGCACTAGCAGAGACATGTTTCTTCAGAATGTTTAAAATGGTGCTGTTTGGTTGTACCAGAGATATCACAAAGATATGTTTTATACATATATGGATGTAAGACCTTCACACCTACTCCCATTTTACCAACGTTACGTAGCTCCTTTACTTTTTATTGTAAACTCACTTGCATTTAAAAGTATCAAAAGTTTAAATACATTGACTAATCTTTCAATCACAAGGAAAAATTTTATAGAACAATTTGATCCTCTGGAAATTTCAATTGGTTGGTTTAAAACACGTTCAAAGAACAAATAAATATAATAAGGATCCCCAAACCAGTAAGATTAGCTAATAAATCTGCACTGACATGATTGTGACTGGAGAAAAGCCAAGACAGTAGTGAACGTTAAAACAGGTCCAACAACTAAGCCTGAACTGAGATCGAAAAATGAGACTAGATATTTCGACCTCTCCCACTCTCACGGTAAGTTAAAGAACACCAAGTGTTTTTCTTACTGAACCCTCTCTTTACTGAAGTCCAAGAGTGATTAGAATAATAAAGGAACAGGTGGTTACTTGTACTAGAACAACAAAGCAACAAGTGACTTTTGACACTTGTTTCCTTACTTTACAACTAAAATTTATGAAAACTAAAAGTACGATGACAACTAATCAATTACTGTGAATTATAACTTTATTTTTTAATATTTTAATTTTTGTCCATAAAAGGTTGTTTTTTCTTCTTTATACATGAATAGTGATTGGTGAATTCTAGAAATGTCATGAACGTTTTGGCTACTATAGAATCTGAAAACTTCCTGTATTACGCAAAATCTGCCCAACGATAGAACACATTTCAACGCAATGAATTGTTTTGGAATTTCGCACAAAGCTACTCGAGGGCTATCTGTGCTAGCCGTCTCTAATTTAGCAGTGTAAGACAAGAGGGAAGGCAGCTAGCCATCACCACCCACCGCCAACTCTTGGGCTACTCTTTAATTAACGAATAGTGGAATTAACCATCACATTATAACGCCCCCACGGCTGGGAGGGCGAGCATGTTTCGCGCGACGGGGATGCGAACCCGCGACCCACAGATTACGAGTCGCATTCCTTAACGCGCTTGGCCATGCCGGGCCTCAACGCAATGAATAATTCATATTATTATAAAAGAAATTAAATTACACTGAATGCCAACTGATGACATATAAACTACTGATGGGCAAATTACAGTCATTTGAATAAATAGTTTAGATCTCTGATGTCTGGTTTGTTTTGAATTTTGCGCAAAGCTACACGAGGACTGTCTGCACTAGCCGTCCCTAATTTAGCAATGTAAGACTAGAGGGAAGGCAGTAAGTCATCACTACCCACCGCCAACTATTAGGCTGCTCTTTTACAAACGAATAGGGGGATTGACCGTAACTTTATAACGCACCCACGTCTGAAAGGGCTAGCATTTTGGTGTGACGGGGATTCGAATTCGCGACCCTTGGATTACGAGTAAAGTGCCTTAACAACTTGGCCGTGCTGGGCTCTCTTTAATATAAGTGTTCCGAGAAGAAAAGAAGTTCTTATGAGTGAAAATAGTTTAACTAAAATAAATAAACCCATAAACAGTTGTACTTTAAACCACGAAATTCTAGCAAGTATCTCTAAATTCCAATTTCTTCGTGTCTTTACAAATTCATCACTCACAACTTGAAGTCCACATTTAGAAAGATGAAGGAGCTATTTGATGTTTACATAATATATTGTAAGGTGTTGATATTTGTGTTTCTACATGTCTTCCTTGTTTTAGCACGTTACTCTCAGTTGTTGATATTTGTGTTTCAACATGTCTTCCTTGTTTCATTACGTTACTTTCAGTTGTTGATCTTTGAAGTAGACTTTTCATTTTCAATACAAATATGACTGCTGGGTCACTGAAATATTCATTTAAAGCCACCGATGAAAAATAACACACGTTTTTAACCAATCCAGTCAAAATCAAATATTACAAGTCATCAGTCTTACCTAGTCTGTACCAGCATGATTAAAAAACAATTCTTATCCCCAAGAGTTTAAATGTTATTAGAAATTAAATGTTTGATAATGTTACTATGTAGCTCAGTTCACTGTAATATTTCGAGTTGTCAAAATGTCTAAAAAAGTTTTTTACAAATAAATAATTAAAGTATAACAAATTTCAGATCCTTTTTGAGTTTCATCTAAAAATAGATTCTCTGTAGCTCAGCCAGTCATTTACGATTGCATCGTTATGTTAACTGCTTAAAAACTATAGAGTAACGACTACTATTTTGGATTAATTGTATTTATCTTAAATCTTTGGTCATATTATTTATACTTTTTTGTATATTAATGAAAACGAAAAAATTATTGTCAAAAATAATTGTGACTTAACCATGTTATAAGCTCCATTGGAAGCTAAAAAAAAATAACAACATTATCTGAGTGACCTAGCCCAAATTCACGTCCTTTCTACAGCAGAAACAGTAAAGCTAAATAATTGATGTTAAAAGTAAATGAAAAGTAAATGTCAATTTTTTCACATGTATAAATCGTAAAAAACCGCATAAGACGAGTCGTGAATACGTGTCTAAATTTAGAGTGAAAGTTTTGGGACTCATCAGGTTGGGAGTTTCTATTGTTGTTGCAAAAGGTTATATAGCCTGTAATACTTTTGTTCTTTTTCTTAGCTTTCATGGTTCAAGAATATTTTCTGATAAGGATTTTTATTTTTTATGGTCTGAATCTGCCAGATTCTTCCCGTTCTAAGTATTTTTTCTCACAAATTTGTGTCAAGTAAAATTAAAAAGAAACAAAACAAGTAAAAATAAAGAGATTTAAGAAACCAATGACCTAGTGATACGTAACAGTTAAAAATAACATTTCAGAAAGAAATGTCTGATGTGGAAGATGTTATTCGAGGTGTATGTCTGGAATTCAATAGTTCCAGAATGAATAATTTTTAAGTTTTGTTGTCATCTGACCATGTACCTCTTGTATATATAATGATGCAAATAAAAAATCTGAACAGAAAAACAACTACATCATCACTTTATTTCTGTGCACTAATCTAATAAATTTAGTACTAATTCGTTTGTGAAGGCTAGTTTCGGAATGTCATGCCAGTCTAGAAATATGTTCTCATCAGGAGCTTCTACCTTCTCACAACTGGTACTTTCAGTTGAGCGACTTTGTGGGCTTGAGTACTCATATCTGTTTCTAATGGTTTTCGCTCTCGTTCTAGTCTCAGAATAATAAATAAATATTAAATTTTAAACGTGTTTCTACAGCTGTGTGGATCCTACTTCTATGCCTCTCTTAGTAAGATATATCCTTACCGGTACCAAACAATATTCAATAAAACATAAATAAGCTGAGAAGAGTGAAATTTTGAGACTAAATATAAAATTTTGAAGTTCTTGTCAGATAAGATATTGAATCGACTTCCATGTAATTCAGAGTGATATCACTTAAGTTTTCTCTGCAAAACGCCTATTTTATTTATTTAAAGTATAATTACTTATGGATCCCCTGTATAAAAACTATAGTGTCGCAAATGTGGGGGCGTTATAATCAAAGCGCTTGTTTTATTTATTTTGAGTGACATTACCACCTATGGCTCCTCTGGAAGACGCATATTTTATTTTTTTCGGATTGACATTAATTATTATTCCCCTGCAAAGCGTTTGTTTTACGTATTTGGAAGGTTGTGGATTTAGCGTTACACGTTTGTTTTAATATATACATTTGTTCGGTTTGATGAATGTGATGTATATTGTTGAATGTGTATTGCGCAAGTCCTACCTGTTCTCTAAATTTGTAAAAGATATCTATCTTAAGTAATGCAACATTGTTAAGAGAGTGACAAGGCAAGTGAGATGTATTTTTCGAAATATTGAAACAACCATGTTAATCTGAATTCATTATTGTTTTTACATGATGTACTTTGTTTCGATGCGAGTTGTGTTACAGATTTCTAAACGTGTCTGATGTTTTTGTCAAAAAAGTAACTTTTGAGACATAGCTTATCTACCGGTCACAGGAACGAACCCAGTTGCCGAATTTGGTGATCAATCTTTATATTCAATGATAAAGAGTAACTTAAGACTTGGTGACGGATAGTGTTAACTACCCACCGTCCTATATAATTTATCACTTTAAAATTAAGGACAACTAATGCAATAACCCTCTAGCAACTTTGCACAAAATTCACCAGGCAGAGAGTGCATGTTAAGTACTTATAACTGAAAACGAACAAAGTGGTCGAAGAAGAAATATTGTGTTGTATTGTATCATGTTATGTACTTATTTATGTTAATTAAGTCTTTTATACATTACTGTGTTTATAATTTGCAGTCATTTATTCGAGTTAAACAAAGTATTTTTTTTTAAATATTAAACCAGAATAGTAAAATATCTTATCATCTCTAGATGGATTAATTAACTAAATTATTCAGAACATTTGCTATAGATCTTAGCTCTCCTTCGAATGTTCACCTTTCAGTTGATGCTTATTTTACGGATTTACAGTGTAAATATCTGGGTTCAATTTCTTGAGAGGGCAGATTACAGAAAGTTCATTGCAAAACTTCGTGCTACAACAATCACAAAAACTCCTTCTGGAACTTTCTGAACGACCCCCAAAACTACAGCGGTATGTTTGCGCACTTACAATTCCAAAGAAACTGGGTTTCAATATTTGTGATGGGCAGAGCACACAAAGCCCATTGTATAGGTTTACGCTGAACTTCACTCCTGAAAATACAAAACAAAAATAGCTTACGTTGCTGCCATCTGTACGCGAATACTCCCACTAAATATGATATGTGAAAATTGTGTTCAACCTAAAATTGCGCCAGAAGTCATGTAAATAAAACATACATTGGTGATTTGGATAGTTACATCTATGAAACTGTCACAAAATCCTCCTAAAATCGCAATAAGGAAATATCTGAAGTGAGGTGCGTATTGTTTTCAAATGGAAGTTAAAATCTCTAAAGCGAACTTTACACATCAGTTGGCCTGGCATGGCCAAGCGCGTAAGGCGTGCGACTCGTAATCCGAGGGTCGCGGGTTCGCGCCCGCGTCGCGCTAAACATGCTCGCCCTCCCAGCCGTGGGGGCGTGTAATGTGACGGTCAATCCCACTATTCGTTGGTAAAAGAGTAGCCCAAGAGTTGGCGGTGGGTGGTGATGACTAGCTGCCTTCCCTCTAGTCTTACACTGCTAAATTAGGGACGGCTAGCACAGATAGCCCTCGAGTAGCTTTGTGCGAAATTCCAAAAACAAACAAACAAACACATCAGTTATAATTAAGAAGAAACCAGTATGTTTTACCCGTCAAAGTAACGTACAGTTATAAATAGATAATGTCTAATATCATAGAACAGTAACATGATAATCCATCGTTTCTTTCAACTGCTCTGGTCACCCGGCCATTATTACGGTTCCACCTGAGTAGCTTGTTTGTTTGTTTTATAAGGCCACCTGGCATTATATTCTCTGTTCGTAGTTGTATTATTTAATTACATAAAAAAACATTTTGATTGTATCAATACCTTCAGTACATTAAAAAGTGAGCTCAAGTTTCATGACAGTTGACAGCAAAAAAGAGAATACCCAGGTGAATATTATATTCTTTGTTTTTCATATGTGTGTTTTATTTATTATTTATATCACTGAGTAAAATGTAAAAAATAGTAACTTATGAGATGAGGTAGAGTAATTCTTCATAATATTGTGTGCTTGAGTGCAGCCTATGGGTTATTTAATTTTTGTGTTTTGGTTTCAGTTTCGGAGCTCTTGTAAAAACAATCTTGTGAGGGATGTCAACATATTTAACTCGATTATTATTTTTAGTTTCATGTACAATAAGATTATGTTCGCTTTGGCAACGTTTTAATTGGCACATGGGTGTTGGTTTCGCAGCTCTACCAATAATAAATTTGTTTCGGTTTTCAACATTTTCAACAGCAATAAAAACGTGTCTCTGGTAATGTTTTGGTTTACTGTCAAGTTTTACAGTGATAATTTTATCAGCATTGTAGACAAGTCCAGTAGACGGAGGCCTGATGCTGCTTGACACCTCCATCTGGATACGTTCATCATCTTTTACTTCTTTTGAAGCTGATGTTTCTGCCTGAAGATGTAAATCATAATTAGTGAGGCAGCACTCATCAATCGAAAAAAAAATGTTTTAATAACAATAATCAGTTAATAAACATTTTAAAAATATATAATTTATTCTTTATGTAACAATCATTTTACTATAATATGAGTAAAACCAAATAAGTGTTTATATGAAAATTGTAAGTTATGAAATTGGTTTAAGATGTCTGATAAACGTTTTCTCGAAACTACGAAATTTATTTCAAGCATTGTTCCAAATAGCGAGAAAGGTAATATACAGCAGACAATAGCTTTAAATAATGTTTTATATTTATGTTTTGTACGTTCACAAATACTAACTTGCTAAAACAAGATTAAACTACTGTTATAAATAAATGTCAGTTGTTTTCCTTGTTTCATTGTTATATAAATTAAGCATAAAAAGTTATGTAATCTGAACTACAAATGACTATAAAGAGGAAGAATTTTCAAACTGTCTTATCATAGTTGTAACACTAAAGTAAATCACGCAGTTTATAGTACTTTAAAATATTCATAATCTTAGTAAAGTCCAAAAGAAGACAACTGGATATTTCACTAAATGTCTGTCAGACCAATGAAAGTTGGCTGACTATGAAAAAACAAACACTGTTGTAAAATGTCTCAAAGTGTTATTAACAAGATATGGTGGAATCACTTATAATAAAATGGTACAAATACACTGGTACTGGATTGAGAATAATAAAATCCACATTTTAAGTAAGTTACCGTGATCTAACGATTCGCAGCAATTATGTGATAACTGTTAAAAACAGAATCTGATGTTCGTAGCTGCAACAGAACTTCATTTCAGTGTATGTACGGTTAAAAACACAAGAGGTTTGGTAATACTACTGAGACAAGGTATATTTTAGTTATAGTAAGACACAAAATAACTCACTTTAATATCAGTAATGGAAGTATGTGTGATAATGAAAAATCACGAATGGACACTCTGACCTTTATGTTTTCCAGATGTCATTAAGACGATACATAATATGCTGTCATATATGTTTACGTTTGGTTCTGACTTCAGCTGAATGGATGATAATTGTCTTCCCACATACTGAAGAAGAGGTGATTGACCAGTTTAACTAGGGTACAGACTTATCAGACCTCAATAGTATCGAACATGTATAGGTCTCTTTTGGAAGAATTACATGTATTCAAATGACTCTGAACGCATGTTTTTCTGTAGTTTTTCTGCCTCAGGCTCTTAACAATATTTATTGTAAGCATGCAACATCGATATGGTACTGGCCACACAGTATGACTTAGTATACATTACATTAAAGTGAAATGTTTTTAACTCTAAAAATATGATTTCATTTCTATCAAATATTAATCATAAACGTAAGATGAATGAGAAATCAATTGAATTTTGAACCAGATACAGGTAATATGATGTCAGATATTCACAGAAATTAAATATGAGAATAGTTGTAATTATTTTATACCAGTAATTTTATAACTACTAATTCCATTATATTTCAGTTGCTCAGTGCAATATATATATGTGTAGGTATAAATATACTTGTACGAAGTGAAAGTTTAATATAAAGAGCACATCCTTGTTATTAATGGTTATATACTTATGCTGTATAATACTGACTACTATAAAGTAAAAGAATTTTAAACATACGAACCGTTGTCAGTGAATCAGAGTTTAATGTCTCTTTAGGTTTGTCATCATTCACGATTGTCTTAACGCGTTTCTTTGATTTAGTTTTATCAGAACCTGAAGCAGACTTGCACACGCTTTCCGCTTTTTTTGTTTTCTTTTCTACTGAGTGATATTCACTTATTGTCTGCAAGATGGTTGGTTCTGTTTGATTTTGCTTTAACATATTATTTTCTCTTTTATTAACCTTATTTGTTGGGGCCTTCTCACATTCAGGGATCATTGAAACAACTTCCAAAATGTCTAATTCACGAGGGGTGATCTTTTCAGTTACAAGCGCCTTGTCTTCTTGCTTTATACAGGCAAAAACTCCACAAGACCCGAGGACGCGGTTTTTCAGGGCATTTCATTTGCCCCGTGCTTTTTCATTCACGTTGCAGAAGCAACAAAGAACGCTAAACAACAACAAAAATAAATGAGAAATAAAAACGCGATTTTTTCTTTCAGTTTTCTATATAAACAATACTAATAAAGATTAACTCTAAATAGTTGTCTTTTTTGTTATGTTTTTTCTTAAAAAACAGATCTACAAAAACATTTGATAAATCACCATTTTAAGTTTCGTTAGAAGTGTTAACTATAACTGAAAAGTTATTTTGATCTCATTTGTAAGGTTAATTAAACATATTCAGCTTTACTAGGTTCATATTGGTGTTTTCACAAATTAACTACCAAAGGGGCACTGACATTTTCAAATATCAAACCATACTATTCAATTAAAAGATAATTGAGTATTGAGGTCAGATGCTTTCTCACTTCTGTTCCACATACTTTAATTATCAAGAACTGGAAGATAACATGTAGCTTACCACAAAGCAATAAGACAGATCGAAATTAGTGTTAGCTCTTCCATCCACCAAGGATATCTTACAACTGCAGGTTTGGAAGCGTCTTTTCGGTATCCTCGAGTACAGTTGAGGTTCTCGGCTGGAATATACACTGCGTAAAACAACAGAGCGTTAATATTTTTAGCACGTTTTGTGTCACCGTTGGAATTTTAAGATTTTTCACAATGAGCACGACGCGCTAGTTATAATATTAAAAAATAAATAATGTTGTAAAATAACAACATTAATATTACTTTTCGTGAGAAAAATAAAACGGAGTTAACTAATGAAACTAATCACACAAACTTGGAAGCTTATGAAATTACACACGATCTTTTTTTTATGTTTTTTCTATAGGTACATTTGATTTCCGTTGGTGTTTCCCTTGCAAAATTCTTATTTGCCACAGTTAAACTGTTGTCACTGTTTATGTTAATATCAGTTACGAAAATACAGGTTATTTTGGGAATATTACGTTGGTAAAATGTATCAGTATATGATTGTGTCTTGCAAACAACAAAATATCAAATAATATCCTTATAATGCAGAAATTGGATGAAATGCATTCCGAGAAAATTTTTCATTTAAAGTTAATATAAAAGTAAATACTTAATTTTTTGTGGATTTATCAAGATAAACAATATTGCGATCTAACACCTTTTGCTGTAAAATTGTTTATTCAAAATACGTTCTTAAAAAACTTCGTAGATATGATTTGTATCTTTACAGTTCATAAGATTTTGCTTAAATATACGGAAGTTGAGTACGTTATATCAAAATAACTTTGGAGCCTTACCACTTCTCTCTACAGGTTTTCCATAATTCATTTCGTCTCTGATCACATAGTTACTACATCAGTGATGTGACTGGTATGTCTGTGTGTACAATAACATGCATATCTATTTAATTATTCAGTGGTTGATCTCGTTCCTGGGTTGAGATATTTTTTTGCGTACTGTTGCCTGGGACACTTCGGCGGGTTTTATCTGTGATATTCATGTTCATATGACATGTTGCAGGTCTTTTTTCGAATTGTTCTGGCGAACCAATATTATGTTTTCGATGCTCTGATGTACAATAAATATCTTTGTTTCAAAAAATTAAAATTATCGTTTGAATATATTTTCATGAATTGAGCATACAAAGATTTACATTGGAAAGGTCTGTCACATACCTTTTCCAAAAGCAACCAATTTTCGGTTACACCACACCATTTACGAAATGTTAAGCGATGTCATAAAGTAGTTCTGATAAATTCTGTTCTACCGTGACTTTATATCAGACTGAGTCACATTATATGCCAGGTTGCATATTCAAAACTGTTTTGGTATGGCTTACTAATCCCTATAAACTATAAAGTATTATTGCTATGAACATCAGTGACAGCCTCTCACTAATACTGCATGTTAATTACAGGAATACCGATAAGATTACGAGTTCGTCTTCATCGCTACCCTAAAATAGCTCTTTTCAAGGCATCTTTAGCATCAACTGATGGAACGTGATACATCTTCCAAGAGTATATTATGGCTGTCAATATCAACATCTGCACCTTGGAGTTGGGCAATATCACCCATTACTGGAGTCCTGATTAGATGGATCAGTATATGGACGAACAAAGAGTGTAGTATTGATGGTAACATTTAAAGTAATTATATGTGGATATGTTTACCAATACTTATTCATACAACACTTCAACATCGACATTTCCTCTCATTAAAATTAAGAAAAACTGATTTCATGTTATCTCTAAAGTAATAATTCCTTGTAAGTACTTTTAACATTATTGTAATAATCTATTTCATGCATTTATATTTCTGAGGAACTCACTTGAAGCGAATAAATTTTGCAGACGTTCTACAATGGGTAATTTAAAACTTTTTGTTAGATAATTCATATACAGTTCGATGTTTCTAGGTTAAAAGCGATTAGGAAGGAGATTTGAGATAACGGTGATATAGAGAAACCTCAGTCAACAACACGATACTCACCCAGCCAATAACCCTAAATACAAAAAACAAAATACCTTGATACTTATTAAGAAAAGAAAGGAAATACAATACTAATGTCATTTATAAAATATATTGTGGCAACTTCCACGTATTTTACGTCAGAGAAACAGGCCAAAAACACAAAACAACATTCATGTAACACAAAAAAATAGAATCTCACGTTTTTAAATTGAACACTGCAACTCAAATATATATACTACAGGTAACATTTAAATTCCAAACAGAGAATCCAAAATCACTAGACGATAAACCAAATAATTCCTTGTAATATCAGAGCAAATACACGTTAAACCAATATAAAGAAACATGTATTTGTAAATTATTTGAAAATATTGAACCACAAGAATAAGTGGATCAATTTAAAATAAAACACCAGTTTTAATAAATGAAGTTTCAATTAAAATTCCTTTTAACCAAAGAAATTATTCAGTCACATTTATTCCAGTTTAAACATTAAATCATCGTGTAATATCATTGCTTCGCCAACTTAAACATTTTCTACCCATCCTGTACATATTTTACATAAAGAAAAAATATTTTTTATTGCTATAGATGAGACCGACTAACGGGTTCTAACATTAAAGAACTCTCCTAAAACGAGATTTTCGCTCATCACGGACTTAAAATCTGTAATGAGCAAATTCAGAAAAATGAGGCAGAAATATTTGCGAGCAAATGTGATGTTAAACATAATTATTAGGCTTCACTAACATCTGCACTCCCCATCAAAACTTTATACTATTAAAGAAACATCCGTTTATGGTAAGAACGAAGTTTAGAATGAAAATATTTAATTTTTATAGGTAAAAATAAATGTAGAGCTAAGTTGTTTACGTTTGTGTGTTTTCTTTTAACAAAGCCACGTCGGGCTATTTGATGAGCTCCCCAAGGGGATTCAAACCTCTAATTTTAGCGTTGTAAATCCGTAGACTTACCACTGTACTAGGGGAAGAGCTGAGCTAGAAGAAAAAGGGAATAGAACGGCAGTGGCATTAACAATTTGACACTACAGTATCAGAGTGTATCTTGTTTACTTTTAACTTCGTTAACTACCAAGCTCTGTAAAAGAAAAACCAGAAATTCTATAGCTCTAACCAATGAATACAAATAAATATCACAAACATACAGTAAGATTGATAAAATATTGATTATCGAATTTTTAGTGGCAATTAAACTATATTTCAAATGTTTTACAAACGATAATTAATGACAGAATTAATTTTCTTTTTTATTTGCATGAACATCCGGCTTGGTTGTTTACTAAAACATGACACATTGATATAAAATTTGTATTGTGAAATAATTAACTTGAAAGTGATACTATTGTCATCATAATCTTACGTATACATGGGCAATATAAATAATTTTGCAGTCAATGCACATGTTGAAACGAGCAAATTTGCACATTTTCACTTACATAAGGTCTGAATAAAACAACACATAAATCAAGATTTACATGTATTTATGCTAAAGTTATGCAAAAATATTTAGAAATGAGTACTTTTTCGAGATTTGCGACTTTAATATAAATCCCTTTCACGTATCAGCCCCCAAATATATTCTCACATCATGTTTTCGTTATACGCTCGCAGGTCACAAAAGCAAAGTTTAAAGAGAAGAATAGGTCTTTTCCATTTACTTTAGGCATAAGCAATTAGGAAATAACATTTTGTGTCCAGGAACAAGAAAAGGTAAAAATTTTGTTACATTGTGTAATCTTACATATACACAGGCAATTATTTTTATAATCAATACACATGGTGAGTGAAATATCAAACAAAAAGGTTATGGCTGAAAGATATTAAAAACAAGATGGACGGTTTTCGATTTAGATGTTATTTTTCTAAAATTAGTATCGTTTAATAAATGAAAATTTGGTCTGAAAAAAACTTTGAATTTACCTCTGACATCATGTTTGTAATCACCTTCACGATTTTTGCATATGTAAATTCCCGCGTCTTCAAATTGCACGTCGGTTAGCACTAATTCGCCACCGTATTTTATTAGCGTTTTCTCACTATTAATAACTTGTTCATTGAGATTTGAGTACCAAATAACTGGTTCTTCTCTCGCTCTTTTATAAGCTTGTTTTGAACATATTAATGTAAAAGTAGAACCACGTTCAGTTTCGTAGACTAATTTTTATGTCATGCAGTTCTGAGGGTCGCGGGTTCGAATCCCGTTCGCACCATAAATGCTCGCCCTCTGAGCCGTGGGGGCGTTATAACGTGACGGTCAATCCCACTATTCGTTGGTAAAAGAGTAGCCCAAGAGTTGGCGGTGGGTGGTGTTGACTAGCTGCCTTCTCTCTGGTCTTACACTGCTCAATTAGGGACGGCTAGCGCAGATAGTCCTCAAATAGCTTTGCGCGAAATTAAAAAAAAATGCAGTACCAACTCAAGTAATTTAGATTTAATAAACGATAACAACAGTTGTCAGAGATTTCAACTTAATATTTAGGTAAAAGCAAATAAAATTTATACGAAGTTTTGCAATTTCTTTTGACAACACAAGTCTTAGTAATTTCTATGATATCAACCATAATAAGACCTCTAACAAATGTTTCATGATACATATAAATTATAATTGAGTAGTTATAAATGTATAAACATTGTAATAATATTTAAATTAAAATGTCAGTGAAAACTATTGTTTTGAATTAAACACAAAGCCAAACAATAGGCTATCTGTACTCTGCTTACCACAAGTATTTAAACCCGGTTTCTAGCGTTGCAACTTTTTTTACGTCGTTCATTTCTCAGTTAAACTATTGAAACTGAGAAGAATAGCATCCATTTTTATTTTCTTATAAACTAACTGTTGCAACATAAAACAAAAATAAGAAAAACATTCCCTCTTGAAAGTGAACAGCAGTAATACAAACCTGAGTTTCAAAGTTCTTATTGTTCATAATGTAATCCAACTACATTACTGGAATTGCAGAAACAGTCTCTTCAGAGACTTATTTGTGAGACTTTACTTATTCTTTATCCGTGTTCTCAATTATGAATGGTGACTTTTGATGTTTAACATAAAACGTTCTTGATGCTCAGGTATCTAGGGTTTATTTCACAACAACTTACACAAGATTAATTCCAGTAATCAGATGAAAGTAACAGTAATCATCCGATTGTGCAGGAGACAACAAAACATAGAGTCACTGGCTTATCTGAAAAGTGAAAATTTTAATACTATCAGTATCACTGAGACTTAGTTGGATATTAACAATCTTCATGAGAAAAGTTTTTGAAATACCAAGCTACAAATTATTTATAAGAAATAAGAGTCATTATTGCTAGAGCAGGAGAAAACATTTTTATACAAGATGAACCTAAGAAAACATATGTATATATCATAGTGTAAAGTCACAATGAAAGTTACCTTGTCCCACTGTACATACTTAACACAAAGTATCAGCTCATACTAACCCTTCAACTTGAGTATGTCTTGTATTACTGCTACTGATGACACAAACACAGTCAAACAAGCCTTAATGACAAACTGTGTGGTAAGTAAACTTTTCTAATCTAGTTTTTATTGTTGAGTCATAGAAACTGAAATAAATATGATACAGTAAGTCAATGTAACAAATGGTAACGTATTTTAGTTAATTATACTTGCAGGCATTCAACAAATTTAAACTTCTAAAGTAAGATAATACAAAAAGTTGATTACTTAACAATGCAACATTTTTTAATACACAACTCATTTTGTCACATGTAACCACAGCTGATACAAACCAGTAAAGGACCAGTATTTTGTAAAATACAATCACATTTCAGTTGTACGATATTACACATGTATATTCATGTAATTATTTACAAATACATCTTTAAATTTCAGTCACTTGTCTTAAAAGACAGAACAATAAAGAAACATAGAAAACAATGTTATTCTCTGTTCACATAATTTGTACTCGCATGTCACAATCTGCTAAGCCTCGGATTACGACTCGAACGCCTTAACCCACCTGGCCATGCCGGGCCGTGTGTAATTAAACTTAGTTTATTAAAGAATCTATGATATCTAAAATCAACCTAGAGTAGATGTTGGCTCAGCTAAGCGAACTATGGTAGTTTGTGATGGTAGACATTTTGTGTGAACACATGAATATCAAAATATAGAAAATACACTTTACCAAAAGAACCAAGGATCTTATAAATTTAACGGTGAGGTAATTTTTGTATTTGTGTTTTGATTCTTCATAGTAACATATATTAGAACCATGCTTGTCAGCTATATAACTGCACTATTCACATCACTGGAAAACCACAACAAAATAAACTAAAAACATGGAGTTTCAGTGTTAACAATACATAGTGTTTGGTTTTCTTAAAAGGTTTAAATCACATTCAACAAAATGACTTATTTTACTTATTTTGCTTCTTTTTCAGGGTTTATTGATAATCACGATCAATTCTAAAGATGAATTTTAAATTTTTCCAGTTGGACACAGTATATCCGAAAGAAATAACTCAATGCCTTAACAATAGGTTATTATTATTATTAAATACATGGAAAGTAAGGAATTTCTGGAATAACTTTTTCTTTCACTTGTCTCTTCCACATTTAATGAATAACCCAATAACGTTAAACTGTATATATATTTGTGGTCTAAAAGAAGAAAGTGTTGGTAGAGACTGATTGTTGACTCTGACACACGGCTGACCACAAAGGTGTGTTCAGTTTCAATCTGACGTGATTATGAACGAGTTCACGAAGGAGGTTCACCACTTAAACACACCAGGTAGTTCAACTAACACGCTGACTTCTCTCTCTCACTTCATTTTTTTATATAAAAAGTTCAGATCTAGATAAAGTCAATGAGTACATCTTGTCAATAAATATAAATAACTAATTGACTGAAAAACATTGTTGTCAAATATCTCACTATCAATAGAAGCCGAAACCAATCAACAGTAATTGTAAAAAAGCAAGAGTTATTTGCAGATGAAAAAACGTAAAGATTAACCGTGAGAGTGTAAAAGCTAGTTGTAGCTTTAGGGACGCAAGGTTTAGTTGTAGTTTAGGAGAGATGAAAGCTAGTTCTAGTTTTAAGGACGTGAGGTTGAGTTGGAGTTGTAGCAGAAGGGCTAGTTGCAGATGTAAATATGTATGGTCTAGTTGTGGTTGTAAGGACGAAAGATCTAGCTATGGTTGTAACGATGTGAGGTTTATTTGCAGCTCTAAAGAGATAAAAGTTAGTTGTAGTTGCAAGTAGATAAAAGCTGTAGCTGTAATCGTAAGAATGTATGGTCCAGTTGTACTTGTAAAGCGATAAAAGCTACAATTGCAGTGTGAGACCATATGGACTAGTTGTACTTTTAAGTACTTAAGAATTATTTGTTATTGTAAGGACTTGTATGAACATTATTGTATGAACTAAAACTGTAGATCTAATTACTATTCAATATGTTGGGATGTAAAGATTCATTGTGGTTATACAGCCATAAGAGCATCTTGTCGTTGTAAGTTTTGTTCAACTTCTAAAGACGTAAGAGCCAAAGATGTAACAATAGTTCAGGTTGTGAAGAATAGAGCAAGTTGTAGTTGTAATAACGTGAGATCATACTTAATGAGTAACACCTATTTGTTAAGTAACGAAGACGTTATAAGATGTAAACATATTTTAACATTTCTGTTGAATCCGGATTGTATATTATATTGATGTATTACTACACAGCACAATACACACGTGTTACGTCACTGTTTTTGTATATTTTGAGACCACAAAAGAAAATAATATTACACATTTCAAAGTGACGTCTCCTGGAACTTTTGCGTCAAACAACAAATTCACTCGAAACGCCATACACTCCTTCAAGTCGATGGTGAAACAAACTAAAACCAATAAGATATTCGTAAAAACATAAAATCCAATGTGACAGTGTTTGAGAACAAGTGAGTGTAATCATATAAATGTTGAATTTTTCAACAATGCGAATAAGTTCATATTTCATTTAATTTTTATAGGTTAACATAACTTCTGAACAAGAAAACTTCAAAGAACAATTCGAATAAAAATATTTCTTTATGATTCAGTTACTACAAACCACCTGTTCACTTCATACCTGAAAAGTTATAGTTTGCTGAAAGTATCAAAACCTGCTCAGAAGTAATTTAGAATCCAACGACACAACTAAATAAAAATCTATACAATAAAAGTTCCATTGCCATGTTAAACAGTGAAGATGGAGCCTTTTTATTGGGTTGACGATGGAAAAAATATTCTTTTGTTTGTCACTGCAGAGTTTTTAAGGAAATTTGCATGTGTTACATAAGAGAATAAATGACATATTTTTGTTAACATTTGACACTTTGCGTGCTAGACCATGAGTTTCGGGACCTCGTACGATTGTTAGGGTACCTTAGAATCCAATGTACCATCGGTGATTCTTGGGCAGGAGTTTACCTGGCGGCGCCCATCTCCTCTCTAGGTAGTCGACCCTACTTTGCAAGAGAAAGTTCAGATGGAAGGCAGCTTGTCAACGTTACCCACCGTCAACTCCTAGGCTACTCTTTTTATCATCGAATAGTGAGATGTACCGTAAAGTTATAATGCTTCCACGCTGACAGGACGAACATGTTCAGTGAAGAATAGTCCAACCCGTATATCTCGAATCGAGCGCCCTAATTATCACACTATGTCAGGCCTACATCCGACCTAGAAACATAAAATAAAAAATAAACTTGGCCACAGTAAACCAGTTCCATTTTATTGGACATAACTGCGCAAAGCATTGTGAAAAAAAAATGCTTTTGCGTAACAAAAAGTGTTGTGCTTAGTATAGAGTCTAGTTACCCATTATTTGAGACTTGGTGTAACCTTGTGTCAGTATGACACCTTGGGACTAGTATGACTGTAATATGCTACTGAACACTTTAAGCTGTATTATAAATATATATAATTTTTTCGATGTGGAATTCGCTACCTGAAGTTAACCAAAAGTCACTTACAACAACGTGTTAAAAAAAAAAGTCTCCAGTGAAACAACAACAAGTTTACGCCCTTACACCACTTAAATCGGGGTTTCAATTTCACGCAGTGGACAGAATGCTGATAACCCAAACATTAGCAACATTGCTTCAGGTTATGATGAAGATATTTCAAGTTGCGATATTCGCATGTGATGACAAATCTGAAGAGATTTTAAAATTTGATTCATGGATAAAGGTTCGTGAACGTTCAAACTTTCTCTTATTTATACTACTAAGCATTCTTCAGCACAGGTATGTATCCATTACTATCAACATTGTGCTCTTAATATTAAACTTTCACTTGTTATAAGTTTATTTATAAGTGTATATATATATTATAAGTATTGTTTCTAATACTTTATTATATCATTGAATATTAAAATTAGGCATCATTGACTGAAGCTCGTCATTTGACTTTGAGCTTTCAGAAAGGGACAACAATAATTAGTTGAGTTTAGGGTCTGAAAAACCAATAAAGATTGAAAGTGTACACTGAATGTCTAGTTGTCCTTGGCAACGTTTATAAGTTCTTAAAGAGTATCTCATTTTACTGTGGTATATGATTGAAAACACAAGTTCATCGAACTGTTTTCAGTGAACATTCTTATGTTTAAAACTACACAGAAATCTCGGTATTAATCTGGAGAATGGAGTGCAATATTGGGCTCGGTGTGATTTAATGATAAGCATGTTATATTTTGGTCAGAGGGATTTGTTTGGTATCTAATGACAAACAACTTATTACATCTGGCATTTAAGAGCTACGAGTTCATTATAGTCATGATTCTTTTTTTTTTAAATTTCGCGCAAAAGTACATGAGGGCTATCTGCGCTAGCCGTTCCTAATTTAACAGTGCCAACGAATAGGAAATCGGCCACACATTATAACGTCTAAAAGTTGGGAGCATGTTTGGTAGGACTGGGATTCGAAGCCGCGATCTTCATATTACGAGTCGAGCGCCTTAACCACCTGGTCAGGCCGGGCCCACTTGGGGTAAACGAATCGATAGTGGAGGAAGCTATATGCTGTCTGCCTTCCCTCGTGGGAATTTTCAATTTTAAGGTAACGTAAATTAAACACTAATTCCTGCAATCTAATCTTGATTGAAATATATGTTTGACTCTTGAACTACTATTGTTTGACTGTCGCTCTTATAACATGCCTTCACAACACCAACGTGCAGGGCATTATTTCGTTGTCCATAGTCTGGGTCACTGGTAACGGTTGTTCTTTCCCATTTTTGTGACCGTAAAAGTGGTAGTTCGTTTAAAAAGTAAACAACAGGCCGCAAATGTTTTCGTTGTTTCGCCCCGTATTCCCCGGATTCGGTGGGTAGGCTAAATGTTTCTCACTCCTTTTGTATGGACGACAAACAGTTTGGTGTCTTCAAACAGGCCCACCAAATTGGCCACACTGGATGAGATATAATCCATACCGGGTACTACGACCTGTGAGATTGATTTGGTTGTTTTTTATTTCTGCAATGACTCTAAGTCAGCAGCCCCTGATTTTGAAGTGACAGAGTACATTGAAAACAACTAGTTAACACCAACTACCGCCAACATTTGGGCAATTCTTAATGAACTGAAAGTTAGATTATAACGCCTTTATGACCGAAAGGTCCACCATGTTCTTATTTTGTTTGGGTCTTGTGTTTGAGAAGTGGTGCTACTAACCATGCTTCGTTCTTTCAGCTATGTGTGCGTTATAATAGTAACAGCCAATCCCACTTTTTTCTTTAAGAAAAACTCTTCAGACGGTAAATGATATGGACTGATTGCCTTTCTATTGGTTTCTGATTCAAAATTATCGTCTCTTAAGCCTGAATCACTAGGTATCTCCGACATGGCAACTTATCACATAATACACATAATATATCTCTCACTTGTACAAATAAACTTATAAAAGGTGTGTTGTTTTAATAATAATTTCATTCCTACTGTATATGACAATTTGTAATTGAGTTAAACTGTCGACTCGTCTAACCGCTACAAACATCACATGAGCAACAACTTGACCGTACTGTTGTTACTATCAAGGGACTGTGATAATAATTATTGCGTTTTTAGGGCCTTGCATAGCCTTGTAATTAGCGCCTTCGACTCATAATCTGTGGGCTACAGGTTTGGATTCACATCACCGAACATGATTACACTTTTAGCCACGGAAGCTTTATAACTGACGGCCAATCCAACAGTTCTTTTGCAAACGAGAAACCCCAAATTTGTCAGTGGATGATGTTGACAAGTTGCTTTTCAGTGATACATTACTGCTATATTAGGGACGTCTAGGACAGATAGCTCTGGACTATCTTTGCGTGAATTATCAATCACACATAATCCTAGGTTTTAGGGCGAATTACATGATTCTAAAGTCGTGTACGCTCAAATAACAATATGAATTCAATAATTAAAAGTATATACACTCAGCTTCATTGTTATGACAAAATTTACAGCAATTTAATGTCCAGTCTCAAATTCTCAGGTACAACTTATCAGAGTGATGTTTTTTGTTGAATGAAATGATTGACAGGTTTGACAAACGGAAAGTACAAAAAGAAGACTGAAAACAGGGAATGTCAAAACCTTAGTGATGTCTAAATATCATGTATTTATAGAAGGTGATAACACTAGCAGCTTTATTATTTTGTTTTTCTTGTGGCGAAATATTATTATGAAATGTATTTGTATGAAGAAGGGGACACACAAAGAAATTAAGTCAGCCTTCAAAAACATAGGTGTAAAGTGTCATCTAAAGAAAATGCACAAGTAGGGAAACTCTCTTTGCTTGGCTGAGAATGACCTAAGGAATTTGAAACGTTGTTGTCTACTTTATTTTAATAAAATTTTAATACCCATACTAGCCGAATTGATATACATTGTTACTTCAAGTAGGTTTCTCGTGATCATGAAGTACATTCTGTTGAAGACTCCAAAGAAAAAACCTTAAATGTATTAAGAGTCTGATGGTAGTAGTAGTAGCTTGGTCAAATTGTCGCTCTATGAAGTTTGAAGCGGTTAGAGGAGCTGATTATCTAACGATCAACCTCTTATTCAAAATTATGGTGCTTTCCTCAAACAGATAATTAAAGTAAAACAATACATAAGGCGCTGAACAACTAAATTTAAATAGATGAAATAAAAATGTATTGTCCATTGCTGGTACAGCGACAAGTCTAATGATTTGTAACGCTGAAATCAGTGGTTCGATTCCCCTCGGTAGTCTCAGCAGGTAGCCTGATGTGGCTTTTGCTGTAATAAAACTCACACTCACCTCAATAAGTATTGTTTTACGGGCATTATAATCTGACAGACATTTCCAATATTTGTTGGCTAATGTTGCTAGTGTGTAAAGTTTACTAGTTGTATTTCCTCTTAATCTATAACTTCACTTATGCAGAGAGCTCTAAACCAGCTTTTCGCGAAATTCAAAAATAAAAAAATAAATTTATTTGGATGTCAATCTACAAACCCAGAACACGCTTCAAAGACGAAGCGAAGTATCTATGAGGATATTTATTAAATTAAACATTAAAAGAAATACAAAAGAACGTTTCAAAAAACTGAAATGTCACAGTAACAAAAAATACATTAATGAAAGCTTATATTCATAGTAATTTTCACTGACACTAGTTTGTACAATGATTTATGTTTAAGTTTTGGGATGGTATTCTTCTCAGTTAATTGGTAGTTTAACTAAGAAATGGCCAAGTTAAGGAACTAGGTGCAAAAGTATCTTAACAGCAAATACAGAGATATACAAGCGTAAAGTCGGAAAATGCAGTACGTTTGGGTTCGAATCTCCGTTACACCAAACATGCTAGCCCTTTCAGAGGTGTTGGACTTATAATGTGGCGTGCAATACCACTATTCGTTAGCAAGTTGGCACTGGGAGGTGATGACTAACTACTCTCCCTATACTTGTATACTGCTGAAGTAGTTACGGCTATCGCAGGTAGCCCTTGGGTAGTTTTGAGAAAAATTGAAAACAAAACAAACATATAACGATATATTTATCGAATGTAACAGTACTTTTTTATATAATTAAACAATGATATTGAATAAATTCTCGAAATGTAACAATGTAACGTGTGACTGGACAAAAAGAATTAAGAAACTAAAATAACTCCACGTTTTTTAAACATATTTCTATTTTTTGTAATAAGTATTTAAAAACATGAAAAACTATGGTAATTAATTAATTTTTCACCATTATTTTTCATTTTGTAGTGTAAATTTCTGAGATTACGTACAATTCTATACAGTGGGCTGTCTGCGCTCTGCCCTCGGCGAGAATTGCTTGTTTTGGATTTTCGCGCAAAGCTAATCGAGCGCTATCTGCGCTAGCCGTCCATAATTTACCAGTGTAAGGCAGCTAGTTATCACCACCCACCGCCAACTTTTGGGCTACTCTTTACCACCCAATTGTGGGATTGACCGTAACTTTATAACGCCCCCACGGCTGAAAGAGTGAGCATGTTTGGTGTGACCGGGATTCGAACCCGCGATCCTCGGATTACGAGTCGAACGCCTTTAACACACTTGGCCATGCCGGGCCTTGGCAAGAATACAGTTGAGAACAGCTCTTTTGGTAATGAAATCCAGCTATCATTAAATACTTTAAAAGAGTACGTCTAAAACGTATTAACACTAAATAGTATTAGTAAAATTAAAATATTAGTGTGATTAACAGCAACAAGAACGTTTTTCATGTTAACGAAGCGCACCAACTGCTATATAAAAATAATATAATGAAAACAAAATATTTCCCAAAACGCCATTTGTATGTCCAGCCTGACACTATATGTAGTTTATGTGATTTTTATCAAAACAACAAAGTAAGCTGCTCCTGCGTGATAAAGGCAACAATACTTTTGTCAGGCCCGGCGTGGCCTGATTGTTAAGACGTTCGACGACTCGTAATCTGAGGGTCGCAGGTTCGAATCCCCGTCCCTCCAAACATGCTTGCCTTTTCGGCCTTGGGAGCGTTATAATGAGACAGTCAATACCCCTGTTCCTTAGTAAAATTATCGCCCAACAGTTGGCAGTGGGTAATGATGACTAGCTGCCTTTCCTCTACTCTTACACTATTAAATTAGGGACTGCTAGCTCATATACCTCTCGTGTAGCTTTGCATTAAATTAATAAAATCAACAAGCAATAACTTTGTCACTATTGTTAATCAATCTTTTTCACTTAACAATGTTACATCAGTTCATGACGTCACTCAAACAAGAATATTTTATGCGCATATTAACAGCGATATTTCACTTATAAACAGAAAAGAAAGTTAAATATAAGGCGTACAGTGAAAACAAGAATAATTATCTGTGTCTATTTTAAGTGAATTAATGTACATTAGTTTACTGCTTGCTTCAGGTTCTAAAGTAGACCACGAAATTATACATGGTTCTACTGCTACACTAATCTGTTCAAAAGATGTTATAATAAAGAAAGAAAACTAATAAATTGGTACTCACTTCTGAATGAAGTAGTGACTAGTAGGGAGAAAATACAAAGGAAAGATGGCGGCGATTTAGTGTTGACTGACGTGCAATTCGAAGACGCGGGAATTTACACATGTGGAAACGGTGAAGGCGATTACAAACATGATGTCATTGGTAAATTAAAAGTTTTAGGTTTCAGGTCTTATTTTCGTTTATTAAACCATATTAATTTAACAGAAATAACATTTAAATCGAAATCACCCATCTCGCTTTTGGATGTACTTCAGCTGTTACCTTTGACTTTGATATTTCACCCACCATGTGTATTGATTAAAAAATAATTTATTTTGTCTATGTATACGTAAGATGATGAACATGCTGACATAGTATCACCTTTAAAATTTGATATTTATTTTTGTAAACAACCAAGCTAGATGTTGATACATGTTTGCTTTTATGAATTCCGTCGATATTTACTGTGCAGAAAGCATTTGAATTATAGTTTAACTGACAACATAGATTATCAAACTAACCATATGTTTACGATATTTTTGTTTAAGCTCATTTGAATGCGTTGGTTAGAGTTATGCAAAATGTGATTCTTCTGTTTTAGCAGTTAACAATGTTAAAAGTAAAGATGATGCTCTTCGTCAAATCAACCTCACGAATATAATGTTTTCGTTAAATTTACTAAACCTAAAAATGTAAGGTATCTCACTTATACACACCACGTTCGATCTGTCTTTAGCTTGTATAATGTGGTTCCAGATTGTTATTACAATTGTTGTACGACTCTTGTTTACTGAATTAACTCTACATTTATATTTACGTTTCAAAATTAAATATTTTCATTTCAAACTCAGAGTTTTACCATAAACGGTTGTTTTTTAATACTACAATGAGTTGATGGAGAGTCAGAAGTTAATGAAACCAAATATTTATCTTTAAAATCAGATCTGCTTCTAGATATTTATCATATATTTTTCTTAATTTTCTCATTATGGATTTTAAATTACTGGTATGTGAAACTCGTATTTTAGACCTGACATAATGTTTAATCCTAGAACTTATCAGTAGGACTTGACAATAACAACGAAGGAACGAGCTATATTGTGAAGGAAAAAAATAACGTCGAAATCATGAGAAGGCAAAGAGAGCAGAGTAGGGAAACATGATAATATAGATGCTGCATGAATTAAAGAAAAATAGGAAAGGCATAGGAACAGTGTTGACACAGGATGACGGACCTCTTTTCAGGGCCTGGGTAAAGAAATACCCAAAATTTAGCTGTGGGGGAAACGAGAGTACCCTGAGAAAAACCCACTTTCACTTTCAGGGCGCCGAATAATATACCCTGGACTTACGCATAGTAGTTGGGGATGGCTGAGTTAGATCAACACAGAAATATAATAGCTGGGATGGAACAAATAAACAGAGTTGGAAAAAAAATCTTAGCTGTGAGTGATCAAAGGGAACAGGGTTTAATACAGAATCAAGGTATCTCTGGTGTTCTTGTCTTAATTTCTCAAAATAATGTGGAAATATCCTATTCAGCAAAGGAAGATTATGGGTTTTTTCATCAGAAATCTGGGCAGTAAGGTCATACTTGTGATCCTCTGTACTGGCTTGAGCTGTTCCAGGTTTCAAGAACATGGGTAGTAGTCGTGGAGAGGGGGGACAAGTATCGTGGTTGTGCATCTAATACTGAGTTATCCGGTGGTTTTTCTTTTGTCTAGGAAGATTTGTGTCTTCTCGGTATTCTGGTTTGAGTACCTTGGAGGGTTGCTTGTATGTTATAGTAGTATTATCGGAGCGCATGGTTTGCGTTGCTTGCGTCTGGGCTGAAGTTTTTAGAATTGGAATGGTGAATTGCGTTTGAGTGGATTGGTTGTTGCTCTTCGTCTTGTTCTGCATTTGTTTAGAGGTCATGTCATCGTTAGTTTCCAAATGAACATTTCTCTTGGTAAATGTTGGTGTCATTGGCGGTTTCACGGGAGAGTGGTAAAAATCACCAAGCTTATTTTCCGTATGTGATTGTTGATTAGACGGTGAATCGGCAGGTTGAGATAAGACTTCAGGTTGTGGTCTTAAGGGTTTAGAGGTTTGGGAATTGGTGGGGCGGCGGTAAGGACGTTCGGCAGTGAAATGAAATATGTGGCAGTGGCACCCGTAATGTAAAACATGGTCAGCACTTTGTTTTGAAGTAGTTACAATTTTGATAAACCTGGTTGGTTGATTCGACTTCTTGGAGAAAATTCTATGAACAGTATATATATCAATCAGCAACCATAACGAAAATGTAATTATAGATGTCTTGTTAAGTAATCGCTCAATAGTCACAATAGCAGGAAAGTACTGTTCACTCACAAAGTAAATAGACTTAAACTTAATAAGCCACATCTTTTCCTACAATCACAAAACCATTGTAATAGGAGATCTAAACAATATATTAATTTTGGCTGTAATTCAACAAATGCTAATGGAAGGCTACTCCTACAATTTATAGATGAATATAATATAGCTTTCTTGAATAACGATACACCTACGCAAACAGCGTATGCCACTAATACTGAGCTCGTACAACATGAGCGAAAGCTTATAAAATTTGAAGTGGAAAAAGATGTAGACAGCGATCATCTCCCCATATGGTGGGTCTTCGATCTCACCCCCCATAAAAATATTATACACAGAAAAGAAAAATTCGATTGCAAAAAAGCAAATTGGAAATAACAAAAAAACAATTAGACCATCGATTACTAAATAAAATTATAACAACAGCTAAAAATAAACGCGTAAGGCGTGCGACTCGTAATCCGAGGGTCGCGGGTTCGCGCCCGCGTCGCGCTAAACATGCTCGCCCTATCAGCCGTGGGGGCGTTATAATGTGACGATCAATCCCATTATTCGTTGGTAAAAGACGAGCCCAAGAGCTGCCTTCCCTCTAGTCCTATACTGCTAAATTAGGGACCGCTAACACAGATAGCTCTCGTGTAGCTTTGTGCAAAATTAAAAACAAACAAAACAAAACAAACGGTCCGCAGTAACAAACAAAACAAAACACACGGTCCGCAGTAAGTATACGGACTTATGATGCTAAAATTCGAGGTTCAATTCCTCTTAGTGGAAAGAGTGTATATAACTCATTGTGTACCTCTGCACGACAACAACTCCACTATCTTCGTGACTCACGGTAATAACAATACTTCTTCCTACTTAATTATTTTCATTTCGACTCCCACAAAGAGTCAATTGATTAATTCCACCCACGTATATTTTGTATGTGAATACGGGTTTTGAAAGATTCAACCCATTACAAATAGTTATAAACACAATTTTAAACATAATCATCACACTCACCACTGGAACCATTAGTCATTCTTGACAAATAGTATTTTGATCAACCAATACACCTCTTTACAAATATATCATATATATCCACAAAGCTATAAACCGTGACTATCTTTACTCATGTAACGTTGATCGTTTCAATATATTTGGTCAATTATCCAACATAATGCAGAGGAATATTAGTGTTTAGCAGTTAAAAACACTAAGAACATCACACTAGATGTGAAGTAACAACACGCCAGCTTACTCTGTGTTTCAGTCAAAGTAGTTTACCACATCTACTTATTCTCTGTTTCAGTTACAGCTGTTTAAAACGTCTACTTACTCTATGTTTCAGTTTCAGCTGTTTCTCACGTCAGCTTACTCTATGTTTCAGTTATAGCTGTTTCTTACGTCAACTTACTCTATGTTTCAGTTACAGCTGTTTCTCACGTCAACTTACTCTATGTTTCAGTTCAAGGTGTACATAATGACAACAAAACATTCTAAGACACTTGAACTTCCTCCTGATGGCATCAAAACAAACATCTAGTGGCATGTTCTAAGTATTACTTGGTAACATTAATACGCATCCAATGGCATGTTCTGACCGTCGCCGTACTGTAGTCACATTACTCACCTATCTGAAGACACTAACATGTACTTTAGAGGTTAGCTTTCTCGTGATTGACAACAACACATAGCCCGTTGTATAACTGCTTGAAAACATCAACTATCAAGTCAGAAAATTCCTTAGTTGTAAGATATTTTGTACAATAATCCAAATTACGTTGATTAGTTACATTGTAAATACTTCATATAGAGCACAGCAATATGTTTCACTTTATTACCCCATTATTTTCCCGGTTTCCTTTTCACCACGTTCAATCTGGAAAGAAAAGCAAGGCGAATCCCGGAAGTTAGCACGTTGCCTTTAGTAATAGGATTCTCACTTTGAAAGTGTTTTTTTTTTTAAAGTGTAAAACGTTGACGGATTATCTCTGTAGTAGAGTTAATAAAGTCTAACTTTCAACGATCGGCGGATACTGCGTGGATTTTTCTATTTCCAATACTCAGACGACAAATGCCAACCTATTTTCATAAAAACAAGAAAAAAATCAAATCTAGACTCCTCCTAACCCTCCAGTCCGAACGTGTGTTGCATGTCCCACTTTTATTTAGTATCTCTGCAACTGACATCCGGACTACCACCCTCTGGTCATTTCAGTAAGCAGGCGTGTGGAAAGGAGAACATTGTAACCGTTTTTGCTTTGTGTTTTTTTTTTTCTTTTGGCAGACTTTCACGGTATAAATACAGCGTCTGAGAATTCCTTAAGTATCGCTTGCTTACTCCATAGTCTCAGAGGTTTAACAAACTCTACAAACATGAAAGCGGTGAGTGAATTGGTTAATAATAAACTACGTTCTTTCATAGAGAACAATAGTCGCTCTCTGGTAAAATGGAACCAAAACCTAACTTTTTATCAAACTCGTGCTTGAAGTTCGTTGACTTCTGAGCCCCCTTCTTTTGTGTGTGTGAAATATATGTTGGATTAATATTGCTGTTACTCAAGGTTAGCTTTATAGAAATACGGGGGGGAGGTGATAATTAGAGAGGGGCATTAGTAAAGTTTGGCTGGGTTTGTTTTGAATTTCGTGCAAAGCTACACGAGTGCTGTCTGCGCTAGCCGTTTCTAATTTAGCAGTGTAAGACTACAGCTAGTCATCACCACCACCGTCAACTCTTGGACTATTCTTTTACCAATGAATAGTGGGATTGACTGTCACATTATGTTGCCCCACCTCTGAAAGAGCGAGCATGTTTGGTGTGACAAAGATTAGAACCCGCGACCCTCAGATTATGAGTCGAATACCTTAACCATATGGCCGTGCTCTTTAGTGAAATGCAACATGGCATACATTTATGCACGTGATATTATCACAAAAATATCAACATCTCTTACTTTATTCACTGTCTGAAGTGTTTTTCTCTGCGAAGTATTTAGATTTAAATTTATTTTGGCAATTAGTTTTTCCGTGTCAGAATTGTTTGGTTATAATTACGTTTAACTTCTTTGGATCATCAAAAACACTAAACATTTATCATGCTCCACATTTTGGGATGTATTACAGGTAAGTACTATGTGTTTTCTACTTTTTTTTTTAAACGGAGATGAGTTTTTCAAAATTGTGTTGTTGTTTCTAATATTTTACCACGTGGACACAAAGAGTTGCTCAAATAGGCTTTTCAATCTTCCTTGTTTCATTGAGTGCACACAAGATGTAAGTTCAGTATTTAGCAAGTACCTAAGTTTCATACAGGGAAGATAACATGTTTCAAACATAATTGAAAGCTGTATTCCCTATCAGCGTATGGATCATGGAATAACAATGATAGGCTATTGCGTCCAGGCGCTAGAATCAATTTACAGTGAACAAGGATCATATGTGCAAGGTGCGTTCATGTGCAGATCTGAGCTTGTTTTTTAATGCCAATATGTTCTTAAGTATAAAGTCAAGTTTGTCCTTATAACAGAAAAGAAATAATTTATTAGAGTTAGGAACTTTTCATAATTTTTTAGTTTCTTACATTTCTTAAAGTTGTAAGTTAATTTGAGCCTTCAGCCACAGTATTGTTTAACTTAACGTGGTTTTCACTTTACTTTGGTTGAACCATTATTATTTTCTATGGAAGTAACTTTCAGCTTTCAAGAGGTTTTATTAAAGATTTTTGGAAGAGCTGATTTCTGCTTTAATTATAAATTACTTAACATTGCTTTGCTGAGGTTAATAGTACTGCATTTGTGATTTATAATGGTTTTATTTATCTTCATTGAATAACATTTAGGTTTTAACTTTTAATAACATGGATATTTGTTTGTTTGTTTTCATTTTTAGTGATAGTACAACTTACAGAGTGGAGGAAACTCGTAGATAATGAGAATTCAATTAAAGTTTAACAGCAATCTTGCATGTTCGACGCACTCAGTTGCCCTCGATTTTATGTTTTTATTTTATGATTGTATTATTGCTTGTTTCTGTGAATATACATTTTTATCTTGGTAGCTCTTTAGACTTAATGTGGAGACCTCAGAGATGCTCAGTCACACTCTGTAACCAAGTATATCACACATATCTAGTCAGTAGGCCTAACTGACTACTCGGTAGAATAAAACACTCTACGGAAAAAGCCTTAGGCGTCATAAGAATGACTGTCAAATTTCATTATACGATTAGTCTATGATTCGGCGGAGGGTGGGTACGGTTTAATAGGTGCCTTCCCTCTAATCTTCCTGGCCTAAAATCACCAGGTGATTAAGGCAACTCGACTCGTAATCTGAGGGTCACAGGTTCGAATTTCCGTTACACCAAAACAGCCGTGGGGCTGTGACAGTCAATCACTCTATGTGTTGCTAAAAGAGTAGTCCAAGAGTTAGCGGTGGGTGGTAATGACTAGCTGCTCTCCCTCTAGTCTTACACTGCTAAGTTAGGGTCGGCGAACGCAGATATCCCTCGTGTAGCTTTGCGCGAAATTCAAAACAAACTAAACCAATAAATCCACCAATTCAGGAGACTTTGGGTGAAATTAAAAATAGGCTCCCTCGACCATTATTGAATAAAAGTCTATATTTTCTACCTGGACGAACGACAAAGTTACCGATAAAAGACACAAGAACAAAACTACACGGGCAGTTACTTGAACAATTTTCTCCCGATTGAGCAGGAAGCTGCAACAAACCCGTCGCTGGAAGCTACAGCTGGGCCAAGATACGTGATGTCAGACGAGAAAATTGCCAAAGTTATTTGAGCCACCGAAACAACACGACAAACAAGTAAACATATGTAAAAAAGACTGGTATGGATAGAGAAAGCTCTATGTAGAGGAGCGAACAACGTTTCGACCTTCTTTGGTTGTTGTCAGCTTCACAAAGAAAGAGGAAACTGGCCGATAGCTGACCACATGTTTGAAGGTGGTTGTGTAATTGAGTGCAGGAATATAGAGGACGTACTTAGTCATAGTCACTGCTAACCCTCAATTTTTTCAAACTATTCAGGTACAAATGAAACTTAATTTTGAATTATATCAACAAATAAACAAGAATTCGCCATTATTTGATATATTTTATGATACAAAAAGTTTTTCTTCGAATATAACTAGAAAACTGATTTTTTTTTAAAACGAGAGACAAAAAACCATCATTATATATCATCTAGTAACTTTACGAAGGACACCGCCAGATGTCGACTCTGACAGCGTGCTTTCAAGCAGAAGGTACGATTTGCACTGAAAAATCAGACGCACAAGACGTCGCTTTATAGGAAAGATCAATAGTAAAATATTTACTCGGATATTCAGTATTATAGAATGATGTTAGATCTTTAGAGATACAGTAGCACATGTACGTAATAAGATCAATATAGTTATATTCTATATGAAAATGAAACGTTTTGGAATGTTTTGAACAAGCTATACCATTGTGAGCTATTATGTAACACTTTCAAAATATTCAAACTACGCTAAAAACCAAAATAATTCACCAAATATAAAGTTCAAAGTTTTAGTAATATCATCAGAAACATATGTAAATAACAGATATATTACAACTTCTGATACGCAGTCGGAAACACTGTACACCGTATAGGGTTAAATAACAAACGACTGCCTGCCAACAGATATTTGTTCGCGATGTTAGTTTTGTTCGACGTACAGATACTTGTTTACAACATTAACGTATAGTCTATAAATAAGTTTTATAGTAAAAACAAATATTTTTGTAATAATGCCAGTAAAATAAGTATAGCTCTTGAAGTCTTAGGAGAAGAAAAAAATCAACAAGCAGTGATAAGTTTTTCTTAGTTATATATTTTATTACTACTTATACCATAAGTATTTCGTCTTTTCTAATCCTATTTACAATGTTACTGCAATAGGTTTACTAATTATTTAAATAAATGTAAGTATTACTATTTTTAGACATAACCAGTCTCTTCTATAAACTTTAAATTTTATATAATTTATGATAGTCAAAATAGATAAGAGATGCCCTTAAAACTGACCAGAATTAAAGTGCTGAAGTCTTTAGAGTTCCAATGTCCATTCATGGTGTACTTTTTCTCTTCTGTCTTGAGCTTCGTTGTCTGTGAACTCGAGAAGTCTGGAACCTTCATCGAAACAAACGCTCAGTGAATGTGTCGTACTCTTTGGGCAAAAGGCAACCGATCTTGTAGAATCATGGTGATGACCTGTCACTGGATGTGATTCTTCATCTTCACGTTCATCATTTCTTGGGTGAGGCAAGTTCAAATTGAGATTATTCTGTTGTTTTGATGTCTAATCATCATTCTCTATATGTTCTTTTCTTGTACTCTGATCATCAAGTGCTTCGGTGATATGAGAATTATCGTTTCTGTTCCTTTCTTGTATTAATGACTTGTTTGAATGGGATCGTTTTAGAGCACCATTAACAGAATCAGGTTGCTTGGAATATCGAATCTTTTTGCAGTAGGTGTAAAAGGTGAGGATTCAGTTGATGGTCTGCCAGAATAGTTGCAGGTTTTACGACTTGACACCCTATTTGGAGAACTTCCCCAAGCAGTGACCTGTCTGTGACTGCCAGAACCTCTTCCTCCCTGTGTTTGACTAGTATCGAGTTCATTCAGGAATACAAACATTAGAACTGGACATTTC
>NW_027467782.1:21488843-21607778 GCF_004210375.1 Tachypleus tridentatus | reverse complement strand
TATAATGTGACGGTCAATCCCACTCTTCGTTGGTAAAGAGTAGCCCAGTTGGGGTGGGTGGTGATGACTAGCTGCCTTCCCTCTAGTCTTACACTGCTAAATTAGGGACGGCTAAACAGATAGCCCTCGAGTAGCTTTGTGCAGAAATTTCAAACAAACAAACAAACTTTTCTCTAGTTCAGAATAAACGACTGCTGAGCTCACAAAGTCTTTGCTTAGCTTCACGCTAAAATTTATGAAAGAAACAAAAATTCCTTCACTACGTGTTTATGATCCTTCATACACACACATAAGGTTATTTATTATACTTTTCGTGATGACACCTTTGTATTTTATATTTCATCAACCACTTTATTGTAACCTTGGCTTTACAAAAGGAAACATTCGAGGTTATTTCACTTCATTTATAAAAGAGTTTATTTTTCATTAAGCACGATTTTCATAAATAAAATTATGACGGAGATATATTATTAAGGAGTGTCTTTGAGGTCTTATGAACATGATAATCCATGTTAAAAACTGTGTCTAACAATCGATTCTGAACATTAAGCTCTAATCTAACTGTAATTAATATAGTCATAAACATAAATAACAATAAATATCTATTTTCCTTAACTTCTTCAGCACCTTTATTTTGTAGAATGTGTAGCCAAAGTCCATCGTTTTTCTATCTTCTTAATGACGAGAAAACCCACTTGTAGAGAACAATATATACACTGCTGGCCAAAATCTTAAGGCCAATCAACATAAAGAAAAAAATATGCATTTTGCGTTGTTAGACTCAACCACATATTTGAGAAGAGCTTCGAAAGAAGGAAATCAGAAAAGGGAGAAAAAACATTTTTAACATTTAATAGGCAAAATGTGAACACTATGTTTAAGACCATACCAAGAAGAAGTCTTGCGTATGCAGAAGGCTGACTGGAATGTTATTCCAAGTGGTGTAGATGGCTTCACGAAGATCATGCACTGTTTAAAATTGACGTCCATTTCTACAGACTTCACTTGCATCCATCCCCAAACATTTTCCATTGGGTTCACTTCGGGTCAACATGCTGGATAGTCCAAAAGAATCGCGTTATTTGCCATGATAAAGTTCTTTGTTCTGAGGTCATTGTGGATTTCAACGTTGTTCTGCTGAAAAATCTAAATTTCTACACAAGCGAGGGCATTCAGTCAATAAGGATGCTCTCTACAACATGCCAATGTAGCCGCTGCTGTTTCACACCCCTGTATAACCTAAAGCTCCATTGTTCTATGGAAGGAGTAAGCACCTCAGATCATAATGGAACCTCCTCCACTGTGTCGTGTAGAAAATGTCTACGGTGGGATATTCTTATCGTGCCAGTAACGTTTGAAGCTATTTGGATTTTCAGGTTAAACTTTTTCTCATTAGAGAACAAAACGTTTGTCCACTTTTCTACGTCCCATGTTTGGCGCTTCTCAGCAAAGTTTAACCAAGCTGGAAGGAGGCGTGGCCTTTGAAGACGTTTACGGTTTTTAAAGTCTTTTTCTCGTAAATGCCGTCTTATTGTTTTTGAGCTGCATTATGCGTCCGTAAGGGCCTTAATCTTGTTCAACGATCGGCTGTTGTCTTGTCGGACAACCTGTCGAATCCTCCTACTCAACGTTGGCGAAAGTTTCTTTGGCCGACCACTTGTAATTCTCGTTCCGTATCTCTCAAGGTTGTTTAAGAAATTTGCAACAGCAGTTTTACTACGCTCAACTATGTCAACTTTTCAGCCTTTGCCATGTTTTTTTTTTCCCAAAGTAACACAAGAAATGTTAGTGGGAGATGTTGACAACGCTAATGCTTGAACACAAATGACTAAATTTCGTTACGTGTTTACCGATTAACGCTTCGTTTCAGTATGGTCTTAAACTTTTGACCAGCTAGTATTTTAGGAAATTTCATAGTGTTCACATTTTCCCCATTAAATGGTAAAAAAGTTGTGTTTTTATTTTCCCTTTTCATATTTTCATCTTTCGAAGCTCTACTCAAATAAGTGGTTGAGTCTAACAACGTAAAGTGTATATTTTGTCTTTACGTTCATTGGCCTAAAGATTTTGGCCAGCAGTGTATTTGAAAAGAATACAAAAGTCACCTTCACACGTTTTCGAACACTGCAAATCAAATAAAACAACATAACCATAAAAACACTCAATTACTAAATAAAGAAACCAACATAAACAAACTCAAAATTAAAGAAGCCTTACTTATACAACAACTCAAGCCCAAAATAAACATGAAAATCTAAGCACGCCCTCTACATTCCTACACTCAATTACACAACCCTCTTCAAACATGTGGTCAGCTATCAGTCACTTACCTCTTTCTTTCTTTGTGAACCTGACGATGACCTAAGAAGGTCGAAACGTTGTTCGCTCCCCTTCATAAAAACATTTCCTAACACATACAAGCAGTTTTTAAATATATACGTTTTTCTACCAGATCTCTAGAACATGGCGTGAATAAAATTCAACTTGTTACGTATTATTTTTTTATCCTGGACGAGTCTCCTCTTTGTTTTGTTACTTACATTACGCATTAAATTTATGATATTTTGCAACGAGATTGAAACAAACAATATTCTTTTTTAAGACAAATATATTTTAATACAAAATTACAATTTATGAAAACTGTTATCACTAAGAGCTATTACAAATGATGGATTGTATACAACAGTTTTATAAACTTACGGACGTTAATACTGTCCCTCCTTGTTTAAGCTAGCTAGTTTGATAGACTGCACATCCTTACAAGCTGAAATTTTCCGCCGAGTATATTTAATATTTTCGAAGTAATAATAACGTAAAAGTTGATTAACTGAGGTTGAACGGTTTAAAATGTTAAAATTCTATAAATGTTGCTTGTCAAATTGTGTTGTTTTCCGATTAGTTAGAGCTAATCACAGTTGTAACATAGCATTCTGATTGTAGATGACTCACAATATTCTTCGGCCTGGCATGGCCAAGCGTGTTAAGGTGTGCGACCTGTAATTTGAAAGTCGCGGGTTCGCATCCCCGTCGCGCCAAACATGCTTCTCCTCCCAGCAGTTGGGGAGTTATAATGTCAATCCCACTATTCGTTGGTAAAAGAGTAACAAAGAGTTGGCGGTGGGTGGTGATGACTAGCTGCCTTCCCTCTAGTCTTACACTACTAAATTAGGGACGGCTAGCACAGATAGCCCTCAGTAGCTTTGTGCGAAATTAAAAGAAAAAACTGTATTCTTCATGTATTACTGTCTCTCGGTTTTATATGAATCAAGCGCGTCGTTCGAAATTTCAAGAATTTTTTGCGCACATTCGTAAAAGAAATATTGTGTACTACTCTCAAAATCTTCTACAAATTTCTAGAAAAGGCTGGACTAGAAAAATGCAAATACCAATCAAATTAAAGTAATTTTGTTTTAAAATTTCGTCGTTTCCATTATTTTATGACTGGTCATGTTAAAATGGTATCAAAATAGAGACGAAGTTTCTACTTTTGCTACCATTATGATCAAAATAAATAAGATCATAGTTGTTTTTAAAAATCACTTCACTGACACAATTTCATGAACATATAATTTGATGTGCTTTTCTTCTATTTAATACAAAGTCGATTTTCAGCTATAAGTGAAATGTGGGTGTACTGTGAAAATTCCATTACCATTTGACATTCCTTCAAGCCTTCTTTTGTTGATCATTTCATTTGTGGTTCTTAAAAACTATGGTAACAATTATTTGGTGCTTTTTAAAAACAAAACAGATCTTATCATCCATTGCACAGATATTTGTGTGTTCAACTTGTTTTATACGTTTTGACAGCAGTTTCTTAACTTTACATATGTGATTAAGATACAAAAAAAAGGATTGGTACAGTTTTCCATAATGATAATCGCTTCCTGTAAGCGGACTATTTGTGTGACTTCTAAAATTAACAACATTTACGAGTTTAAAACACCTGTTAGCAACAAATATTTTAGATCTTCCATACTAAAAAAAGTTGTATCCATCTTAATAGAAAAAAACTGTTTTCCTGCCTCGTTATAACAACGGTAACCTAAGTCACCTAGGAGGTAAAATACAGAGTAATGGACTAATAAAATTGTCAATTTTGTCAAAGAGTTCACATTGATGGTGTCTGTTTGCAATATAACACATTCACACAGCTGAACAGGACAGATATCCATTGGCATCTTATGGATTTACCTTTAGTAATTTCGAAAGAGCTGATATCCTACAAAGCTATGTGCAGCAAGAGATGTAAGACCTGTGGGTATCTCAAATAATATTACTATTTCCTGAGGTGTTCAGATTTGTATGCTCGACTCATGTATATATTTGTAGTAAACTTTATATCCACAGATAAAGTATTTATACATCTTTTAAAACAGATACGATCTGGCAGACACCTAGAGATTTTGGAAGAAAACAGTAGCTTGGTTTTTTAATGCACTTTGTTTTCTATTCGATTTGTTTTTTTTAATTTCGCTCAAACTACTCGATTGCTATCTGCGCTAAACGTCCCTAATTTAGCAGTGTAAGACTAGAAGGAAGTCAGCTAGTCATCACCGCTCACCGCCAACTTTTGAGTTACTCTTTTACCAACGAATAGTGAGATTGACCATCAGATTATAATGCTCCCACGGCTGACAGGTTGAGCATGTTTGGTGTGACCGGAATTCGAACCTTAGATTACGAGTCGAACGCCTTAACCCACCTGGCCATGCCGGACCTTTTCTATTGAAAAACGAATAACTACTTTAAAAATATCGTGAAACTTTCACGTTCCTTTGTGTTTTCAGCGTTTTACAGGGTTTTCTTTCATTTTCTTTAAAAGTGTGATTAAGTTTTCTCTTACATATCCTCTAATTAAATTTAAATCAGTTTTATCTTTACTAACTTTAATTGACCTGTACTCTTTATTTTTATAATTTTAATCACCAAAGTATAAGTTTCTATAATTGTATCTCTTCTTGCTGTAGTGCACATTCGAATTTTGTCTCTATCATCTCACTGACAAGGACTCGAATGCACTTTTATCCTTTCACTAACAAATACTAACATCTGTACAGTTTATCAAAGTACATGTTTTGTCTGTAATAAAGGTTAAAATATTGGATATACTCACTTCATTATTGATTAGTTTACTGTTTCTTACTTCTCATCCGTCTTATGTTTCTGATGATAAAAGTAATTATAATTTAAATTACAATTATTTTCAAAATCAAGTGTAGTTATTTCTCAAGACCGTTAATAGTGTCGCATATCTTACTGTACACATTATTAACAACACACAGACAAGTTAATTTGTTTTATATAAGATTTATTAAATTATTGTGAATGTCTCAAGACAGTGAATTTTTTCCGACGACTTTACTAGGAAATGACAAAACTTTATAATAAACTTATCTTTTCCAAAAAGCGGGTTTTTTTATGAAACTTCTCGGGGATATTCCGTGATGTGTTAATTAACTGCTACATTTCAGTCTATGTTTTTTATGAAAAATCTAATTTAAGCAGAAGATGGTGATAAGGATCCAAAGGACTATGAAGACCTTAAAAGAAGAATATTTTGCTTTCCGTAATTAAAATAATATTCAAAATTACTAGAAGTACTTCTGTAAGGTCCCCGAAAGTGTTCTTCATAAGTAAATTTAACCCAAATTAAGGGTGTGAAATATCTTTATTTTTTGAAATTCATATGTCACTCTGGGTTGAAGTGTAGAGAGTGTATAGTACTTCTCGTACGTTTTAATGACGTCACGACAGTACAAATTGCAACGTGAAAGCTTCTCTTATGTGACGTCATTTTAGTGTCTGATGATTACCTGCCGGACAACTCCACTGTACCGTGGTGCGAGTAGTTAAAATACAAGAGTCCTCCAGGTTACCTTCGGTTTCTTTTCGGGGAAATAGCACACTTCAAATAAAATCAAGTTTCCGATTGTGGTTGAGTCGTGGAGAACCTAAAGATTTCACAGGTGGGAATTTCGAATTGAGAAAACGAAAACGTGATCGAACAAACCAGTTCTGTAATGTTTTTAAAAATTGTTTTAAAATATTAATTCAGTTCTTTATTTGAAACCATATCGTCAGTTAATAGTCTATAACTGAAATTTTCAATTTGTCAAGCATTCTGAAAGTATGTTAAACGGCAATATAATTTTGGACCCCAGACAACAGTCTGGGTAAGAAACAAATCAACGATATTATGAAGTTCACCACTACTGTCTTAGTGGTTAGCATGAATGTCCCTGGCTCGTGTTCAGTTGCCGCAAAAAACCGTGTTTCGAACTTCAGAGCCGTTAAAATGTTGATGGTCACATCGAAATATTCAATCAGAATAGCCCAAGATTAATCGGTGAGTGTTATTCAATTCTAATATATGTGTTAAAAATTAGGATCGGCTAGCAAAAATAGCGCTTTATAGCTTTGCTCGAATGTTCTAAACAAATTATAGGAAGTGAGATTAAATGTATTAATTTTATACATATCATAAGTTATATTACGAGTTTGAATTAAGTTCAACTTATTTGCATATTACTGCAGACTGTTGCAACTGTATGGGAAACATATTCTGATTCAATACGATATCTGAAGTTCACATTTTAAAAGTTACCGTTTCGAGAATACCATTCAGTATCAGTACTGCTGATGGGAGGAATAACGTAGTATATAGTTTTATTCGAAATTTTGCATAAAAGGCAACTGTATTTTTTATCTGCACATTTTGTTTTTCATATTTTAACTGTTTGAAAGAAGGCACATGCCAGTAGTTACATAGTAAGGCTGAGCTTTGTTTGTGTGGAATTTTATCCGTTCAGGTTGTGGTGACTTTCGATTTTGCCTAGCTATGGTTTTTTAACGATGTAGTTATTACTGTGTGTTTTCTTTGTCAAGTGGATTATTTTCATTTTTCTACAATCGATATCGCGAGAAACAGATGTAGATTTGGTTTGTTTTGTGTTACACAGTTGCCATGACAACTTTAGATGAAACGTTAAAAATTCTGATGTCTGTCATACCTCATCTTCTTCTCATGCTGTATACCGCAGTATATTTAGAATCTGAGAACGTAGAGAATCAAAGTAATTTTATTTTCTAAATAAGTTATTCACACGCGTGCAGAATTAAACATTGAATAGCTCTGTATATATTATGCTTTAATTAAGATAATTTTGAATCTGTGAAGGATTGTTGCGTGTAAGTACAGTGGGATGCCTTGATCCAGAGACCAAAACGCTCTTAACTTAAATACCCTTGGTTGATTTTTGTGTAGGCTTAGAATAAGTGTAAGAAATACAGAAGGACAAGTTTCATGTGAAGTTGATCTCCCAATAATATCTACAAATAAGGAAAACATAATTTAGATTTTATCATGAGAAAACTGTTTGAATTATCTTTAAATTAACCAAGAACTTAGAAAAGGATATAATCTGTATTTTGTAAAAGACAATATTATAAATCATGTACATTCATTTGTCAGTAAGACGATGGTGACTGATAGCTTTATTAATGTATTTATTTTTATTGCGATATAATACATTTTTAACTTATTTACATGTTTTATCAGAAACTTAAGGAAAGGGAAAAGAGATAAGACTTTTACACTTGTAGTTCGAGTGTTGTTTGAAAAGTTAAATGTACAACAACGGTGATTGATGAAGATAAATACTTGAAAATGTGGAACAAGAACTTAATAAAAACTAGGTTTAAGTAAAGACGTTAAAACTGTAACTGGATATGACTACTGGTAGGAAATATTGAATAATACCTTAAGTTGATCAATAACATTTTAACTAAATACATTAATTGTGAAGAACATCGTGTAATTATAACAGTATGCGAACAGAGTGATTTATAAACATAAAGAAGTGTTTTACTGATGGTAAAAAATAGTGAAAATATGCCTTCTGTGTCTTAAGAAGACAAACCAATGTATTCTTGAAACATGTAATATGTTCCACCATGAATAAAACACTTTTTATGCTTACAGTTAGTTGTTTGCTTATCTATTCTTTTAACGAAAATTTGTAGAATTAAGAAATTTATTGTTTCTACAAGATTTGTGAATATTGGAAGTGAATTGTGTAACTCTGGAGAAAAGCTATCTATACAGTTAAGAAGGATTTTGTAAGTGAATTGTAATGTATTTTCTTATAGCAAAGTCGCATCAGGCTATCTACACTGTCTACCAAGTAGAATCAAACCTGTGATTTCAGCGTTGTAAATATGTAAGCTCGCCTCTGTACCATCGGGGAGCAGAGCGAATAATAAAACATTCTTTTACCTTTTGGTTTGTAGACGTTATAAATCAATCTAGTGATGAACTGACGATGCCATAAATAATTTTATTTGCTTTTATACAAATTAACAGAGAAAGTTCAAAATATGTTGAGAATTACATATATATATTATGATTAAAACATAACTGGGCTGTAAGTTAATATTTAAGCACATTATATTAAATTATAAACATAAAACTGGTTCTGTGATGATATAAAAGTATAAACATATAGTCACGTGATTTTCATGTTTATGTATGGAAATATATTTCTGACGTTTAATTTAAAGTATGAAACATTTTATTCCTTTATGATATGTTGAGAAAAAACCACATAAAACTTATTCTGTTGATTTTTCAAATAATTAGAAAAATTATGAAGACGCTTGTGAAAAATTGAAAATATATACAGATAGTGGTGACCATGTGTTTACTGTATCAAATACACCTACACTGCTGGAACAACGACCAGTGTTAAATTTTACCTCTAACAGTGGAGCCACCCAGGATTTAATAATGTCCCCACATATAACTTAAAAAAATTGAAATATTTACAGATAGTGGTGAATGTGTCTCTACTATATCAAATGTACCGACATTGCCAGTGTTACCTTTTACATTGGGTTACGCAGGATTTAATAATGTCTCCACATATAAACAAAAAAGAATTAAAATATCCATTATTATGTTTAACATGGTGTTAGTAACAGTATGGTAAGTGTTTGCGTACCACTTACATATTGGTTTTGTTTGTATTTGTATAACTTCTATTTCCGTATGTATGTGTTTTACGATGTAATTTCGGTTAATTCCCAAATTTCTTTATATATATCAGTATCACATTGTTTTTATTGGTTCACGTTACCAACTTATTGTCATAATGGATAATGCCTGTGAGATATCCCATTTATCAGTCAAAATCAAACAGTGATGGTAATCCAGTCAGCAGTGATGAATAATCATAAAAAAATCACACACATATTATGGTAGGGTATACATTTTTATACATTTTTTGTTTTGGAAGGGTGGAGGTAGGGAGTACAATTAGTCGAAATGTTAGAGGCCGGCTTCTATCCATTTGCTTTCTTTTACGAGGTATTTAATGGTAACTGTGTTTCCAAAACGAGGTTTAGACAGTGTGTATTTGTCTTATAGCAAAGCCACAAAAGATATCCTCTCAGCCCACCGAGGGGAATAGAACCCTGATTTTAGCGTTGTAAATCCGGAGACATACCGCTGTACTAGCGGCGGGCGTTTAGACAGTGAAAGACAGTAGAAGTTGAATCGTTGTTGGTGTAAACACAGCTTTGTACCGTTACTTACTTTAATTTTTTTCACGATTTTCCATGATGTTTGACTAGATTGGCATTGATTTTGGATTATTTCTGAATGATGGAATATACCAAATACATTCGGGTGGTATTATCAATTGTGACAACAATTTGAAAACCTGGACAAATAATCGTAATGAAATATTTAATTCATTATTTTTTATATTGCTCATTTAATCGCCTATTAACAATAAATGCAATCTATAGTATGCAAGCTATTTATACACGCACATATACATGCAGTGAAACAATGCCAAAAGTCAATTTTCTAATCCGAGGCCAAACAAAGTCCTTTCTTTAAATGGAACTTCTGAAAAGGTTGAAAATTGTCCATAAAGAAAGAGTTAACGTCTTTGTCTGAGGTCTTCACAAACTGATTCATCAAGCCCACTTTAATTTGAAGTGAAGCTAACAGGACTTTCTTTGTGTCAACCAAACTTTCACGTTCAATGATTTCTATCCTGCTATCAGGCTGACTCTGGGTGGCCATTACTTCTTTATCTGGTGCTGATTTAGTACTTTGCTCGTCCCATTTCACATACACAAAAAAACAAAAACGCAGAAACTTTGTATAACAGTATTGTTAATCCTACAACATTCAAAAGACTTTTAGGTCTCCACAAAGTAGCCAAACACATTTTTTTTTTTTATATTTGACTTTATAAATAAGAAGTTCGAGATTTTCGTGTGTTTCCTTCAAGTGACCAAAATGAGTAATAGTAACAAATACATATATCTTATCGTTAAGAAGGAGGACACATTTGAGACCACTGTTGAAGGAATCAATAAACAATTACCATTCATTAAATTATCAAACTTCATCTCTTAACATCGATCCCTCGGTGTAGATTCCTGTACGTGGTGAGAAGACCTCCCAGGGAAGGTTATTCTTTCAGTTTACCTTCTCTGGGATCTAAACATCCACACACGTGTTTGCCGTGCATGATGACCTATAAAGGGGAGGAGAGGTTCCTGGTTTTGAGGGATTCAACCCTAACACACTATTTTGACCTTGAATTCCTGTAGATGGGCGACCTTGGAATAGCCCCTTAAGGTCAATTGGCTAATCCAGGGTCAACCAAGTGCTAGTGTTGGATGTTCTCAATAGGTGTTGTGGACATGTTATCTGACACTGGTCTTTGGGTATAGTGCTCATGAAACCCTGGTGTTGCTGCAGTGTTCTTGTTTGGCATTGTAGTCCATCCCGTCGTAGAACTCCATGGCGGGTGGGGTCAGTGAGCACCAAAATATTCTTTCTTATTATGGACCATCCAAATAAAAACTTAAATAAAATAGTGAAGAACAGCCCACGTCTTGAAGATTTTGGGCAGCAATCTTCAACATTTGTAACACCTGTACCTCATTTTCTTGCAAATGTCTTTCTTTTTCATTCAGAAGGAAATAGAAGGATTTGCTGGCTCTCAAAAGTCAGTCAAAAAGCTTCGCTCTGGTGACATATTGGTGGAAACATCCACATCTAAATGCAGTGAACTCCTTACACTCAAAGGCGATTGGGGATATACCTATTGAGGTTATGCCTCATCCTATTTTGAATTCATCATGAGGAGTTATTGTTGAGGATTTGATGAGCATCCCCAGGTCATAGATCCTCTTTGGTTTCTCCACCTAAGGAGTTTCTGCAGTGAGGCATATCTCAATTTGCAGAGGTGGAATTATGATGCTGACCAATGTTCTCACTTTAACATTTACATCATTATTTGCACCTGCCACCATCAAGGCAGGTTATCTTAATTGCAAGGCACGACCATACATTCCAAAACCTCTCAAATTTTTTCAGTGTCAAACGTTTGGTCACTCGAAGACATCATGTTGTGGTTCCTTGATGTGTGCTCATTGTGGTGGCAAGGACCATGAGGTCTATGAGTGTGAAATGGACCCTCATTGCGTCAGTTGAAATGGCTCTCACCCATTCTACTTCTATTCTTGCCCTAAAGTATTGGGAGAAAAGTAGGGCAGCATTTGAAGACAATTCAATACATTAATTAACTTTAGGCTCAAAAGTCCACTACTACAGTAAGAGTGCAGACAGATCTCTCTGTGCCTCCAAAAGAATTGTTCTCAAACCAAATGAAAAGCTTTTTGACCTCAACCCTGAATTAACCATTAAGCAAAATAAGCACATGTTTAGCGCACCAAGGGAAGAGGACACCACAAAGTTTTCCCCCAGCTACAATGCCCTTAACTCTTTCACTGCCACACTCAACTTTAGTCAATTTTTTTGTAATTGTCCTGATATGCCATGTTCGACTTTACTCTGCATTGTTAAGAACACATTTTTTTTTTTTTTGCTCGGTGAGTAAATAAAGTTTCGAGAAACTACTCAACTATGTATCTGAAGCAAGTCGTCATTGGTTTGCAAAATATTACTGTAAAGAGCAGCACATAATCTTGATAAAACTTCAAGTAAAAGATGATTGTATGTTATGATAACTGACATTCTTTCTGCTATAACTATTTATAAGAACTTATAGGTGGTGGAACTGTTTTGTTTCATCATTTACTGCTTTATTTAGTCACATCTACAGAAAAATAAGAGTATCATACTATTCAACTATTTTGCGACTGTAGATTCAAATCAGTATGTTCTGAAAAGCTGGAAAAACAACTGACTGAACTGAGCAGTCTAAAGACGATAATTCGACCTTTTAGGTCAAATTGCGTAAGACTTCGACACGTATGACAACATTATTCTTAACTTTGTTATGTATACACTATACGACTGGTGGTAGTACAGTACTGTGGCACCGTCTTCATATAAAGTTAGTATAAAGAACCGACAAATCAACAAAATCAATTTAGGATTGTCTGGAAACGTGCACGAGTTCAACAAGTTCAAGTAAGCAAAGTTAGTACTGAGTACTAGGCTTAACGTTCTCAGTTGCATGCATGGATGCAAAAGTAAATTCAAAACATTTTGAAATAATTCAAAATTATTTCGGGCTACAGTAGCATTTCCAGTGTACTATTTCCAACTTTAGGCCGTTGTTTTGAATTTACTTTCGCATTCATGCATGCAGATAAAGTTTCAGAAATATGCCTATTTTGTTGATGTATGGTTTGTTGGCTCATTTCAAGTTCCCAGGTCAAAACTGAGCTTAAAGTTGAGATTACAACTCATTCTTCAGATATTTGAGTTGGATTAAGATACTCTAACCTAGGCCTAACCCATTATTTAGTAGTTCAACATGCAGTGCAGTTTACAATTGATTATATGTTGTGTACGTGTACCAGTACAGAACGATCACTGTATATAGGCTACTGCAGTCCAGAGTTCAAAATTATGAACTGCCCGACATCTCGGGGCATATAAATATTACCTACAGGCAACAGTTCTTGCTATGTCTATTTAAGTGATATTTCACGTTTAAATAATTGTCTTATTGGTCATCCTTAACAGATTTTGCCGATAATGGGCAATAACAGCCTGTAATAAAACTGGAAACCGAGCAAACAAGCTGCAATTTCTTTCATTAGACGTATTTCCCCTGCCGCACCGGCAACACGTATTGTAACATACAGATTAGAAGGTACATGTGAAAACTATATTGAACAGCCTTGTGCGGTAGTTTCTGTGTGCCGATGACATCACCTTTGGGTGACAAGGTTTCAGTGCCAGCGATTTTTGTGAACAGATACCCTCCCTCCAATATCTGTCTGTTTCCATATAATTTACCGAGCCCAACAAGTCCGTGCATCTAATAAACATAATAGCAGTTCTTGTCTGTGGTTAATGTGTGGTTTTACCAAAGAAAGTGACTTTGTTGAAATATTTCAAAAAGTGAAGGAAATCTGATGATGAGAGTTTAGAATTGAATAGAGAAAGTGACATTAGTAAAGACGACAGTCGTACGAAGTGAAAGGAACTCTCCAGTGAAGATGTCAGAATTGACAAGGTTAAAAAAGTCGAGGAAAAAGCAGGCACCTAGTGAGTGTCAGTAGTCATAGTGGGATCATTCCTGCCGCTTCGGCAGGAAGATCAAGCAGTCAATGCCTTCTGCGGAATGCAATGAAAAGTATGAGAGAAACGATCTCGAAGTTACTAACCAAAATGGGAAGAAGCATTCCCTTGGTTAAAGTTTGATCAATAAACTACTGAAATGTTTTGCAAGGCACGCAAAAGCCAAAAAACGTGTGCCAAGGTAATAGTGTTTTTGTAAAAAGGTACCAGTAATTTTCGTCTACAACTGATCAAAGCCCACGATATAAGTGGAGGGCATACTCCGTGTGTTCAAGCTGCCAATGCTGAATCTAAACCACAGGTTCAGCAGATGGATTTATGCATGAGAAATTTACATGCTTATCAGATTGAGAAACTGGAAAAACTTTTCACTACCGCCTATTACTTAGTAGTAACAGAACAGCTGATTTCTCTATTTGGGCCATTATGCGATTTACAGAAAATAAATGGAGACACGTACATAAATGAGAAATCAGCGAAAAACTTTATCACATGCATTAATGACATTATGATGTAAGATCTGTAAGCAGACCTTGATAATGCTGCAGATATTGATTTCATCTCTATCTACACATCTTATTGTTCAATTCTCCATGAGCCTGTTGTAGTCCTAAGAAACCTATAAGACAATGGTTGGATGGAGACTTAGTTTTAATGTTTGAGTAATGATTATTTTGGTGATTGCACAATGATATAAGGTGGGATTTCTTATTGTTTATGTTTGAAACAATTCTGTGCAAAACATTTAGGGATTTGTATTTTGTAGCTACTTATAACTGTGTGACAGGCATTACTGTACTTGAATACCACACATTAAGGTCAATCTGAGGCTTATTTTAATAAACTGAGTGCTGGCTCAACTTGTGTGCTTTCTAAGGAGAATAAACCATGATTACTTGAAAATTTAATTTCAATGATTAGCCAAATGTCTCCTCATCTGATTAGTGACGTGCATGAATGGATTAAGGAGATTCCAACTATCCCTTTATCTACTATCTAGCAATACTACAGCCAAGGGAACTGGCTTGGAGAAATCAGCATAACCAGTCAAAAGTTCACAGTTCCTCCTGCACAATTTCTCAGTGTAAAGTGTATTCACAATTAAACTTGTGTTGTTGTTGTTATAGTTTATGAAGAAAGGGTGATGTTCAAAACTTTTGTTTTTAGACCAGATACAGTTTACTTAATAAAAATGATTAATTACAATGGAATTTCATAGTATGGATGAAATAAACTTTTGTATTATTTAAAAAATGGTTACATAAAAAAACGTTTTTTTTACATACCCCTTTTGAAACTGAGGTGGTGAAAGTACATATTCTGATACCACATGTCCACTGAATGGCATAATATCATAACATTCATTTCAATTTCTATGACTCAATGACGAAAACTGGATAAGAAAAATTTACTTACAACAAAATTTTTCAAACATTTCCTTCAAAACACTAATTTCAAATCAGGTGGTTAAGACACTCAACTTGTAACCCGTGCGTTGAGGGATTGAATCCTCGGCACAACAAACATGCTGGCCCTTTCAACTGTGGGGCCTGTTAAATGTGATGGTCAATCCCACCATTCACTGGTAAAAAAGAAGTCATAAAGTTGGTGGAGATGACTAGTTGCCTTCCCTCTGGTTTTACACTGCTGAATTAGGGACGACTAGCACAGATAGCCCTCGAGTAACTTTGCGCGAAATTTAAAACAAGCAAACAAACAGGAAACAAAACTAGGAATTGTCCATATTTATCTTTGCAGTCTTTTTAATTTTTTATATACAACCCACGTTATCAGAAGAATTTATCAAAATTCTAAATGAACTTCATTTTCTAAGTAAATTTACGTTGTATGACGTAATTAGATCGAGTAGAATATTCATAGAATTGTATACTTGTATGCATGAACTAATTAAAAGAGTTTTAACTTTAGAGAAAGTCGTCCATACGTCAGACAAAATTGGGGTTTTATGTAATTAACTTGCTCTGTTCATTATTTTCTGTCGCTTTAATTGGGCATCATACTAATTATGATATCTCTAGTGAATTAATTTGAGGTGGGTGATCAGGCGTTTTTGAAGGGCTCTAAGGTGAATATATAATGACGTGTTTATTGTAGGATATTTTGTTAGTTATAACATTCTACTCAAGTCTGCGACAGCAGAAAACTGAATGGCTTTAGTATTATCTTGGGTCAAAATAAAAGTAACTAACATTGGAGCAAACTTAATTGTATGATGTTTTGAAGTACCGATTACAAGACCATGTTTTTGATTAATAACTAGGCATAAGATTGATAGTCGCCTTATAATTGCAGCTGTCTACAGGTCTTTTAAACCCCTACTCTCACCTATCGCATTCTCGAATTTCCAGATAGCATCCAGCTACGCATGCGCGCCAGATGTTCGCTCATGGCCAACGCTAATCTTGCAACTTATCCACCTGTAGGCTGTTCAGTTATACTATTGATTTTTGTGGACCTGAAAAAAAGGGCTTGTGACTCTCAATTTTTTCCCATGGTTTCTGATACAATGGATCGTATTATATTAGAGATCTCCCTATAATCGGTCCACTACGGTAGTTGTAGCTTCCAACATTTATGGTGTATATTTTGTTTTTATTACAGTTTACAAATGTTAAACATTATTTAAAGGTATTGTCTGCTCTATTTCGTATATATATTTCGTAGTTTCGAGAAAACGTTTATCAGACATTTTAAATCAATTTCATAATTTACAATTTTCATATAAACATTTATTTGGTTTTACTCATATTATAGTAAAATGATTGTTACATAAAGAATAAATTATATGTTTTTAAAATGTTTATTAACTGATTATTGTTATTAAAACATTTTTTTTCGATTGATGAGTGTTGTTGCCTCACTAATTATGATTTACATCTTCAGGCAGAAACACCACAAGAAGTGAAAGACGATGAATGTATCCGGAGGGAGGTGTCAAACAACATCAGGCCTCCCTCTACTAGACTTGTTCACAATGTTAATAAAATTATTACTGTGAGACTTGGCAGTAAGACAGAACATTACCAGAGACACGTTTTTATTGCTATTGAAAATGTTGAAAACCGAAACAAATTTATTATTGGTAGAGCTGCGAAACCAACACCCATGTGCCAATTAAAACGTTGTCGAAGCGAACATAATCTTATTGGGCATGAAACTAAAAATAATAATCATGTTAAATATGTTGACATCCCTCACAAGATTGTTTTTACAAGAGCTCCGAAACTGAAACCAAAACCCAAAAATTAAATAACCCATGGGCTGCTCACAAGCATACCATATTAAAAAGAATTACTTTACCTTATCTCATAAGTTACTATTTGTTACATTTTACTCAGTGATATAAATAATAAATAAAACACACATATGAAAAACAAAGAATATAATATTCACCTGGGTCTTCTCTTTTTTGCTGTCAACTGTCATGAAACTTAAGCTCACTTTTTGATGTACTAAAGGTATTGATGCAATCAATAATGTTTTTATGTAATTAAATAATACAATAAGAACAGAGAATAATAATACACAGAAAACACTGTCCAAAAACACTAACGATAACTCTTAGCATTTGTGAAAGATGGAATTGCAAGACGTTGGTCTGATTATCCAGTTAATTGTTTACAGACGAATAACAAATAGAGCTATATCACTGTGTTAAATTTTGTGTTAATTGAACAAGAAACGTGAAGACGTATAAGAAACAGACACATACTGATATTTATTTATATAGATTCAATGATAGTGAACATTTTAAAAAATTCAACTACAGCCCAGTAAAGTATGGCTGAAAACTCAATTGTCGAAAACAATAGGTCGTAATGAAACTCCTTCTTTATAAATATAAGGTAAACCATAGAAAATTATGGCATAATATTCAAATTGTGTTTATAATCAAGAATGTCATCTTTATTAATTTCAATGATTATCTTGGCAGTTTTGACATCACTTTTATTAATAGCGTTACTATGCAGCTCCTCTGCCTTTACTTTTAACGAAAGTTAAATGTTTATAGAAATTAGATAGCTCACACATCTATTTTGTTTGATGTATTAGAATAAATACTGTATTTATTTTTATGTTAAAAATGCTGAATTTATCACGATTCATTTACGTACATCAATTTAACTTGAAAACTAAGTCGATCACAGATATAAAACATTAAATGTGTAATCGTAACATCTTTTTTTAAAGATTCGATGGTCCTGAAAAGGACCTTTAATTGTAATTCAGTAACTAGGAAAAATTATTATCACCTTGTACAGATCCTGTTGGACCTGTAAAACAGAAAAAGAACATTTTATATTTGAATGATTTTAGGTCCTGTTTATGCATCACTTTTCAGCTCGCAAGTCTCATTTTACTTTTAAAAGATGCTGTCATATAGTAATCATAAAGTAGCATGTTATAGACTTGAAGGATATGACATTTGATGTAAATTAGACAACAGATATAGTTTTATTCTCGAATGATTATTAGGAGTGTCTTTAAAGTTTCAATATATTCTATTTAACTCTTAAACAGTGGGAATGTTCTAGAAAGCAGGATCAGTAGATGATGGCTGCTGTTTAAGGGATGAATTTGAAGGAATTGTAGATTGTTCTTCAATATAAAACATATTCAGGACCATATACTTCACTGATGAAAAGTTTAGGTTTCTTTATTTAATACTTTGATATGCGCAGTTTCTCAGTCCACCATCGACCCACGATGAGATGCGATCTTTATCAAGTTCATCCGTAAAACCTACGAGAAACTATCCTAGAGATGGATCAGAGTGGTGTATAATGAAGGGCTAGAGTTACTCGTATATATAACCGTACACGTGAAAACAGTGTTGGTGGATATAAGAGGGAATTATCATGCGTTGAAAAACATCTTGTCCTTGAATTAGATAAAGTACTATCGGAATATGTCGATATCAGAACGGCATATGTGAGAAAAAACTTTCAGTTATCGGTTGGTTATGTACATATGTTTTAAAAATGTATAAAAACTCAATAACAAAATATCTTAATATTTGATGTTAGATATCACCTGTACATCTGTTTCTGTAAAACAAAGATGTAACTTTCCTCCCGTTACTATCGATGTCATTCCAGAAATTTCTTTCGAAGTACTGTTGTCATGGTGTCTTATGAATAAAGTCTGATGTTTGGTACGTGTCCCTGGCAATTATCTATGGTTCTTCTGTGTAACAAATATGTGAAATATTCATTCTATAATTTTAGTCTGTCAGAACACAGCTAAAGCTGCAGTAATAAAACTGAGGTTGTTAATGTCATTCCCTAACTTGAAGTATTTTATCTTCACTGGCAATGATACTTGTCTTAGTGTAGTTTTGTGTTTAACGTCAAACAGATAAGTTTTATACCATTTAAAAATTGTTTTCTTACCGTCAAAATCATGGACCACTTAGTAATAAATTTCATATCTTCCTTTATTAGTGTCAAAACCATATTTTTGTGAAATATCTGTAACATCCCTAAACTGAAGAAAATACAAATGATTTGGTTCTATGAATGTACATTTTACAGCCTTCATACTTAATTCTCCACACCAATAATTCTCTGGAAAACGTTGTTTTTTGTTGTTTTTTTTCAAGATTTTGAAATAATATCTGTATTGATAACACCTGAGATGATAGAGTTGGAGTTTTATCTATAATTTTTACCTGTTATAACAGCTTACCGATTTGAAAAACCTGTTGAAATCTATAGATATTGACCTTCTGTAGAAATGTTAGAGTAATGTACAATACAATAGATTGAACAATGATGATTATTTAATTATGCAAATCCTTTATCCCAATTCGAGCAATACAAACTTAAACCAAATGAACCTTTCCACGTACTTTTGATCGTGTCTGTGAAAAGAACAAATAACAGAAAAACGGCCAGACTGATCTTCATTAGAACGAGAACACTTGACCCTTGATATATACCCCAAAATGTCTATTATAAAATAATCTGTAAACATGTAAAAGAATTTAATTATATGAAAAGATTTCCCCTTCTTCACCATACATAATAAAATAACTTGTTATTGTGTCTTTCTTTAGCTTGTAAGTTTACTTATATGTTAATAGCTGAGAGTGAATGTAGTGAAATCTAAACTGTAAACAGTCTGTCTCTCTAGCTTCTCCATTTCATTAGAACTAGTGGATAGTGAGTTTAATTCCAACACAAAAATAACAAATGTACATATTAATTCAAGCTTCATAAAAATATTAATAAAGGGTAAATGTGCTTACAAAGTCAAAATCACTTTTGTATCACATTGCAGAAGTAGATAATGTTTGTTACTTAATCTTCCTAAACATTGCAAAAGCAATTGACCAATATGTGTAACATGCTGACTTTATATACAAAGACTTAACCGTCAAGCTCTAGTTATATATTTATATCATATAAATCTGAGAACATTAAATGTATGAATATATACTTTCATATACGATCGTCTAGAAACAGGTGAATACAACTGTACTACATTACTTGGCTCAGCGATAAGACAAAGGGCTAATAACGCTACAAATAGGGTTTCGTTACTTTCGGTGAGAAGGGTATAGGTAGCTGTTTGGGTAGTTTTCTGCTTAATAACAATAACACAACACATTAATACGTTACAGTTAGTGATACATTTTTTGAGTTTGGACATTTTATGAGTAGTGCGACACGAAACAGTCCTTTCAGGAAGACGTAGATAACACACTATCCTCTGGTGCCACTTATTAGAACTATACATCCACTAGCAAATTATTCTTCTTCATCTGGATTTAGTCCATGTTTCGGACCAGAAAGGGACAGGTTTACTCTATACCTCTTCCTCCCTCTCTGGAACTGTTATTTTATCTGCACTGCTACTAAATCCTGGGTAATTAATTAGCATTTACTTTGTTGTTGTATTACAGTATATTAAATTTTGTCCATTGTCTGTAGTTGTAATTAACTTAGTCTTTTCATGGGATAATATCAATTCATATATTTTTATTGCTTCTCTTTTTTATGATCGAACTATTAGTCTGTGTTCAGAATACAGTCATATGCACCCAAACGCATAATCCTATTTTTATATACAAAATTTTAAAATTGAGCTACGTTTCTATCTACGACTCAATTAGCCTAGCACTTTTTGGACTTTTAAGTTTTTTATTTATGACGTTCAGAGGGGAGAGGTACTTAGAGCTAGATTCTTCATGTATTATGTAACTCTCTAGTTTGCTCATCAGTTCATTTGAATTAATATTTCTGTTATAATATTGAAGCGAGTTATCCAGGAGTCTGTTTTATAGAATTAGCATGTTTGAACAGTTGTGTAGAAATATTTAGTTTGTTGATCGTGGAACTGTATATGCTTGCGTTAAAATACAATGTTGTATATGTTGTTTGTTGATGAGTGTTTTTGATACATTTATCCATGTTATACAAACATATTCTACGACTGGTCTGATGTGTGTTCTGTAAAGTTTTAATATGTTTTCTGTTGAATCTTCTTTTTATCATTCACATTCTTAAAGTAACTCGCTATTTTCAAAATTCTGGGTTTTATGCTATTAATGTGTTGTATGCAGTTTGAGTCAAAGTAATCCTTAAGAATTTTGCTGATATTGTTACCTGTAAGAGTCATGTCTAGATATAACTGTAATATTAATTTGCTTTATGTTCTACCAAACATGCTCGTCCTTTTACCCATGGGGCGTTATAATGTGATGGTTAATCGCACTATTCGTTGGTAAAAGAGTAGCCCAAGAGTTGGCGATGGGTGGTGACGACTAACTGCCATTTCTCTGGTATTACACTACACAATTAAGGACGGCTAGCGCAAATAGCCCTCGTGTAGCTTTGCGCGAAATTTAAAACAAGCCAAACCTTTTCTACGATTTCGCAAATAATATGGCTTGTATTTTGTGCGCACTTATTTTAATTATCCACTCAGTACAGTGAAAATTTTATATTGTTTAGCAGTGGTTGTTTGTTGCTGTTATTGGTTTTTCGACACTATTCCAGATTGCAACTGTGAGAGAATAGTGTGGTTTGGGTCTTTGAGAGGATTGTCGCTGACACGCCCCCTATCAAAACGCTCCTAGTAATACAACTCCTACAAATATTGTATCTTTCTTAATCTGAAAATGACCTAAGGTCGAAACGTTGTTCTCTGCTTTATTGGCAAAAGTGTTAATACCCACACCAACTGTCCTGAGATTTGTTTGTTTGTTTTTCTTATAGCAAAGCCACATCGGGCTATCTGCTGAGCCCACCAAGGGGAGTCAAATCTCTGATTTTAGCATTGTAAATCCGTAGACATACCACTGTACTGGCGAGGAGCAGCGTCCTGAGATACATTTTTACTTCAAGTAGGTTACTCGTCATCACGAATTGCTCCTACTGATACTGCCATCTGGTAACAGTTTTTGAAACCATGACTCACGTAACCTCCTAGATTCCCTGATGTATAAAGCCACACGACCGCATTAACAGTTTCGAAAAGTTAACAACTTTTGATAGTTTGAGAAGTTTTTTTTACTTCTTTACGTAATAAACAAGAATATGTTTGACTTGGTATGGACGTCAGGCAGAATGGTATCAAAGGATAAAGATAAAAGGTACTTTATAAGCGCAAAATACTATTACACAGAATTTCATATCAGTCTAATTATATTTGAACATTACATAAAGTATGATACAGGAAGCTTATATCAACTTCTTAACTTTCAAAATTAATGGACAGTAAATGTGAAACTAAATTTCAAGATTAACAAATCTGTAGCAGACAAAGGCAGAAATAAATTGAGATTTTTCATCCGTAAATAAACCGAACGTGACATAATTTTAACAGGTAATAAAAGAAGGCAACTAAAGATATAATATGTTAATGAAGTTCAGAATTGGGATTATTTTGGTGAAATTAAAATATAATATTAATTAATCTTTAACCTTTGAGATGACCTTATGAGTATTACTGGAGTTGTTTGTTGGTTTGTAGTTTCACATAAAGCCACAGAGTGGGCTATCTGTGCTGTGTCCATCAACCTGATATTAAGTGTTGTAAGTCCGAAAACATGCTGCTGAGTTACTTGGTGGCTTATTGGAGTTAAGAAACAGTGACAGGAAATCAAAACGAAATAAAATAAAATAGTTGAACGAGGCAGAAAATGAAAATATTATAGAAAAAAGTAAAATAGAAATAGTAAATTATATTAATGATCAAGGAAAGTCAAATATCAGGAAGAAAAGAGTGTTTTTAAAAATGTAACAGGTTTAATACTAATATGTGTTACAAGAGTATGTGTAATCATTCTTTGACAGTTTCTGGGAGGCGAACACGACGTAAAATATTAATTCACTGTCTTATTGTTTACAATAATTGATAACATATTAACCACGGATAATAAGTTGTTAAGCACAGATAAATATAAAATACGCTATGCTGTAGATACAACATTTCAAACAAAGACCTTCTCGTATCTCTAACTGAATATTAAATTCGTAAACGAAAAAAGTTTCAAATCTAATATTTCATGTAAAATAAATAACCGTGTATAACAATGTTTACAAACAACTGAAACCATATGTTTGAGAATTATAGTTATATATGTATATACATAAAAAAAATACGAATGTCATAAATAAATAAATTTTTTGAGATAAATCACATTAACAAAGTAATAAATACTTGGTCCAATATATAATGTGGAATAGTGATTTAGGCACGACCTCTAACATCATTCAAATACTTAAACTATTTTAGGTTACTTTATTGGTGATTGAAGACGACTTAACCCCCTTCCGTTAATGTTGTATACAAATCACGGTGATAAGAAGTCTAATTATATTTATTTGATTAGCCAGCTCAAGCTGCGCTGATGAGCCTTCAACAGGCGAAACTGCAACCAACAACAGTGGTTACGGTCAATCAAGGGAAACATTATGCCTCAACGTCATTAGTTCTCCTTTCAATTTCACCTTTGGTAGAAGAATCTGTATGTGTACTGTAACGAATTTTCCGCTGTACATTTATTTTAATACCTGCGTTTGTTTCTATATAGTTCTCTTTTTTCCATGTGACGTATATTGTTGACTACGTATTGTGTGCAAGTCCTGCTTGTTGTTTGAAATTTGTTAAAAATTGTTGAAAGTGAAAAGCATCAATATCTAGTTGAAAAAAGCGCGCGAGAACAGTGTCAAAATAACTACAGGGTGTTTGGAAAGTCACTGTTCACTTCTACATTTATTAACAGACATGTTTCAATATAGAATACAGGAAGTAACTATGAATGGCAATTACAAACAATGTTGAAAGTGGCCCCCGTTGACATCAATACAGGCCTGGATCCTTCTTATTTCGTTCCTAAACACCGCTATCAGTTGCTGGCTTGAAATAGACTGAATAAAATATGATTACAAAACTGCACAGTGACTTTCCGAACACCCTGTACACTCTTCCGTAATTCTTATACAGAGCTGAGAGACAGTAACCAGTCAGTGTGCTATAGGCCTAGGAAGCTATAACTGTGAGTAACGTTTATTAATCGGAAACAACAGAAATGAACCAGAAGCGTTTATTGATTTTGAACATTACCAATCATTCAACTTCAGAGAATAATTTCGGACGTTATTATTCTTACTGTGGCATCTTCACCCATAAAGTAAGGGGTGTGGGGCCAGCCAAAAAAGACGGCGTTAGAGCAAGGTGCAGCAACACAACTTAGAATTAATTTGTTCGGCATGGACTTAGCCTATAAAAGATTCAGTTCTAAGCCAGGTACAAGATTCAGTATTGTTTGTAAGTTTGTAAAACTGTTGTATATAAACCATCATTTGTAATAACTATTAGTAATAACTGTTATTATAAATAAAATTGTTGTTATGTTTTTGTATTAAAATGTATTTATGTAAACAAAAAAGGAAATTGTGTGCATCAATCATATTGCCAAATAGCATAAATGTAATACATACCAACATGTAATTATTTTCCAGGCTCAAATCCAAACTTCTGGTCAGTTGAGACAGTTGTACGAAACATGCAAATACATCAGAAATATATCCGAAATAAAATTAAAATTAACCGAAAACTATGGAATTGTTTAATTCTATTTGCATTATCTCCGTTACATTCCATCTTCGCGTATTGTTGCAATTCGAAACGTTCTTAAGGGTTTGTCTAATGATAGGCTTGTTTTTGTCTTGAAAAAGAACGGTTGATCGGAGCATCGCCAAGTAATAAAAAAGAAATACAACTTTTAAAAGAATAAAATAAGATTTATATATCAATGAAATTAATAATAAAAACATTTTAATGTCATAAATTAAGGTTATTTTAAACTTCTTACAAAAACCTGAACCTCTAGTTTAACAACCACTGCACGTCCAACGTCCAAGAACTATTGTTAAGCGTCACTGTATCATAGCAACGTAACGGAAATTCGGAAAGTTTGTTTTTGCTTTTGAATTTCGCACAAAGCGACTCGAGGGCTATCTGTGCTAACCGTCCCTAATTTAGCAGTGTAAGACTAGAGGGAAGGCAGCTAGTCATCACCACCCACCGACAACTTTTGGGCTACTCTTTTACCAACAAATTGACCGTCACATTATAACGCCCCCACGGATAAAAGGGCGAGCATGTTTGGCGCGACGGGGATGCGAACCCGCGACCCTCAGATTACGAGTCGCACACCTTAACACGCTTGGCCAAGCCGAGCCCAAAATTCGGAAAAGAACATTAATTCGAATAGTGAACATAGATTGAACTCAAAAGTGTTAGCACAAGAAACTGTCGATATTAAATTAAGTGGAAGTAAACAAAAACAAACAAATCTGATCCAGAGCTCTTAATAAAGAAGGTAAAGCAAATTGATTTATATTTTACATAATTCTTTAGGAGGAATTAGCCGGTAAAAATATCCTTAGATTTTGTAAGCAGTTGCTGACTTGAGTTCAAGTAAAAAGGCCTAAAACAATTATGTCAATAAATTAATGTAATATAACTTTTCATCGTAATCTTCCCATAATCTCGACAAACTTTTTAAATTTGTCCATTAAATACAAAACGGTTGTTATTTAAAGAACGAATAATTAAAGATCTAAGTTGTTATTTAATTAAGCCATGAACAAGAGACTCCTATTGAAAGAGGACAGCAAATGTCAACGGTTTAATCCGAAGGAATGTTTATGAATAAATAACTTGCATCAAAAGGACCCAATAAACATTCATTACGAGGGCGTAGATCTTTTAACTCTTTAACAAATGAAAATGAACCAATAACAATAAATTCATTAAATGTTAATGGATTAAGAATAGGTATAAGGTTTGTTTGTTTTATAACTGTGCATTCTGCTTGCAGAAGATATAGGGCGTACTGGTTTGTTTGTTTTGAATTTCGTACAAAGATACATGAAGCTTATCTGCTTTAGCCATCCATAATTTAGTAATGTAAGACTAGAGGGAAGGCAGTTAGCCATCACTACCCACCGCCAACTCTTGGGCTACTCTTTTACCAACGAATTGTGGGATTGACCATAACTTTATAACGCCCCCATAACAGAAAGGACGAACATGTTTGATGTAACGGGGATTCGAACTCGCGATCCTTACATTACGAGTCAAACACCCGAACCAGCTGTCCATGCCTAGTCGGGCGCAATGGATGATTCTGTTTATAAATCTTAGGAAGGCCGTATATTATACCTGGTGGTGCACGCACTGTTTGTAAAGTTTTATTTTGTTGTTGTTTGTTTTTAAGTCCCTAAGGAGGCCTTAAAGTTAAAGATTAACGTCAGTATATTTTTGCTGTTAGTAACTTTACAGAGCTTAATAATTTATGTATTTTGTAAATGTACGTGACGAGCAGTTTTCCGTTTTACATCTAAAATTAAACACTAAATGTATAAAACTAACAATGTAACACTGTTCTTAAAATCAGTCTCGCTGCTGTTGAACTTTGCCGTGAGATGACTTTTATGCCAGTGTTTTTTTTCACTGAAGTTTTTCCAGCAGGTATTTTTGACATTGATTGTAAGCTGTAACATAATAGTTTTAAATTAAAGGACTTAGGAATAACATTTTTGTTTTGAAAACTGATAGAAGATATATCTGTATCTACTTTCTTTATTTTGAAGTCAGATTTTTCCAGCAAAACGGAAAGATAATAATCGTTAAATCAACATGGCTCGGCATGTCCAGGTGGATAAGGCACTTTCAGACGCTTTGAACTATGGACAAGGTTGATATATATGATTACAACAAAAATATATAAATAAGAAATAAACAAATACAAAACGAGAAAATGAAAACTGAGGTACAAGTTGCACAGTTAAAATAGGTTTAAATCCATACAAGACTGTATGTTATTCAGGGACGGAAGAATAGTTTTTTTAATGTATAACATTTCTTTTATTATAAGTTCAATATCTTGTTCGGTTGTTGAAAGAATTTTAAAGTGGGGGAAAGAAATCGTATGTCCTGTTTCTGTATTGTGTTGATAGATAGGAAATTTGGGAGGGTTTGTAATCTTTCTTACAATTAAAATAGATATATCCGTAAATAACATCAATACCCCAATGTGGTTCCTCTCTAGAACAAATAAACACAAGTTTTATATTGAGTATGATTCTCGCATACTATTTATATTAACGATAAATAACTTGACGTTTTTAGATTACAAGATAATGTACCTATTTCTGTTAATCATCTTTCAGTTTGATATTTTTTTTAACTTTAAAGTAAAGCTACGCAGTAAAGTATATGCATTGAGTCCACAGTTGGGATTGAATCCTGAGTTCTAGCACTATCAGTAAAAAACAAGTACGTGCCACCTAGAAGTTTTTCTTTATATTTGGGATTTTGTATTTGAAAAACGTCACATGAATGACAGGTTTTGACAGATGGTGTATTCTTAATTTTGAAAATAGTAAAACAGTAGTCATTATCTTATCCACAAAGTGCCTCCACTATTATTTAGATGGTCGTTTACAGAGATCCAATGATCTGAGACAACATTCTTAATGAGACTACCTAGATTAACTCAAACTTTTAACATATATTTAATACAGTTAGTTTTGGTTTTTTTTCAGGCTCTCGTACATTCACACATAAATATTGTTTCTCCGTCTAAGGGCTAAGAATTTTTAAGTTTTCAAACACTCTTGAAAAGTCTCTTAGTAGATTGATACCAATATTTCAACCTGATGGGTATTGTACGCTCACTCGGGATAAACGGCAAATCAGAGACCAGTAGTCAGCCGTTCCTAATTTTAAACAACTGACTAGCTACTCGGTAGCACTTACTGTCATAATAACCTTTATCTACCTCCTATAACCGAATAACACGACTGACTCTCATTCTTAGAACCTGAGCACAGCTTAAATTCGAACATTATGATCCACAACCATGCACGCTTACTACAAACTACTGGTGGCCTGTCTCAGTAGAAGATAGTAAGCCGAAATTAATGTTAAAGTTTAATATTATTAAAGATATTATTTAAAGTAGCATATTTTTCAAATATATAAACAATGGAACATTTTTTATCATTTATTGTGACTTTGGATAATCAGTAATTTCGAATTTAACGTTCGAAATGTCCATTTCATTCCAAAGTTTAACATGTATGGAGCTAGTATATCATTTAGCTTCGTGGAATTTCTTTCAACAACAACAAAGTTGTGATTTTATGTTTGTCGCTATCATCCGTGCAGCATGATATTAACTGGAAATTTCAACTTTTTAATCCATGCTAATATAAAAGAGAAACAACAATATCTACATTCACAACATTCACATTTTTGTTCTTGTTTCCACGTGAAGTATTAAACTACAATCCAGTCACCTCAAGTCAGGGTATAATATCATGGACACTCTGCCCCTCACTGATGACGTGTGGGGTCAGCTGGTTAAGATTAATGAGGATGGTTCACGAGTAGTAGAAATCAGGACATCTTCCCGTAAACAGTTTGAACTTTTCACAGCGCGTGCCAGGATCAGAAACTCCAATGGTAAGCAGTTTCTTGTTTATATCAAAAGGAAGCTGCAAAGTGCCTGAAGAAATCACCAGTTCTAACAACTCCCACCAGGGTTTTGCCTGTCACTCAATCAGCAAGTACTAAAATAGTGTTGCATCGGGGATGCTTAACGTTGGAATTTATATAGCATTGATGTCAATAAAGCATGCGCAAGTCATGAATTACGAAAAGAATTATATTCTCTGTAGACTGTAACACAACATGTCATATGAACTTGAAAACAATATATAAAAATGTATGTGTGTTTTCTTATAGCAAAGCCACATCGGGGTATCTTCTGAGCCCACTGAGGGAAATGGAACCCGTGATTTTAGCGTTGAAAATCCGTAGACACACCGCTGTACTAACAGGGGTATATAAAAATATATATTACTCATTATTTTGGATTTATTTACTCTTGAAACAGAACATTTTTTTTTTCTCCCGTAATAACCTGTATCTAACTTCTGGAACTATATAACGCGATTGACTGTCAGAGACCAGTTAACCGTTCTTCAAAATAAAAAAAAAAAAAGGCAAAGGTTAATTAAAATATTATCTGAGTCAATACGATGTAGTTATAAAAATTTAGAACTTATCTAGTGTTATTTTTAAATTGATTATTCTGTTTAGCAGATTTTTACTAGACAATAAAGTAAATATAGTTTATTTTAGGGGAAAGTAAAATATATCTACACGTTTATTATATAGTTCGCTTTTAAATTATAGATAATTTAAATGTTTTGAAACAATGACGTGTTTTCTTAGCGTTTTCAAATTTCTCTTTATTAGGTTTAACCATTCAGCTAAGGAAAAAAGGAATGCTTGAACAATAAAGTTAGTATAATAGCTAGTGGGTAAAGCGCAGATAACCCATTTTTAAGTATTATAAATGTTTGTAGAATTTGTATCTGAAATGTTACCCATAATACCTTCGTTTTACAGATTAAATATTTATATCACTCTTTTCACTATTAACTCAATATTAACAATTATATTTTGTTCCATCATTGGTGGTCTTTATTACTCTCAGAAACCATTTAAGTAAAAAAGTAAATTTCCCAATCTCGTTTTTAAGACAGTTTATAATTATTTAAATTTTAGGAAAAATACAGAATACTAACTATTTTATGTTAAAAATCTGATTTGGAGTCTTACCATGTCTGTTCATGACCTATTTAACAAACTTGATTTTTGATAATAGACCTGGTTTCCACTTCAGAGGGCTATCGCAAGCCTAATTTTCATTTGTAACGCACATCACATTACTTGTGTGTATTTTTTTTCTTATAGCAAAGCCACACCGGGCTATCTTCTGAGCCCACCGAAAGGAATCGAACCCCTGATTTTAGCGTTGTAAATCCGTAGACTTATTGCTGTACTAGCGTGGGGCCTCACATTACTTCCATGCTTTTCATAACCCATGTAATATGCGACGATAATGGTTGTTCATCGTCCATTTTAATTGTCTGATTGTACAGAAATCTATACGCATTTCGTTTGAAAAGTTTCTTGGTATAATTTCAAAAGGAATATCCTTAACACCCGTTTCATTCTCAAGTTGCTTAAAGTATGCGACGGTTGAACGAGTGGTATGATTGAAAAATGTGTCTTAGCGATCCCATACTAAGTTGATATCGTTTTGGAGCGTATATTGAACTGGTATCTTGATATCTTGTTACAAGATAATGCACTTCATTTCTCATCGCTGAGATATAACATATTTCAGATTACTTTCTGGGTAACTCTGATTGCCCTAGTTGATCCGCGTTCCTTTGTTTTCCAATATCACAAAGTAGAAGGGAAATTCACAATTTCCTATCTGCATATGGCTTTATGTTTTGAGTGTGCAAATATTTTTCGTCAAACAAGGATATCAAATGCCCTTCCAACAAATAACAGTTTTTTGGTAACACTAAATTACCTAGGAATCGCCAATAAATGTAAAAAATTAGTCTTGATAGATCCAGTTCCATGGTGATTTTATTTCAGCTGTTATTGTCAAATTCTGACTTACATAAGAACAATTTAAAGATAGATTAAATCAGTCACAACAAATTAAAAATCTTAGAACTCATCAGCAAACACACAAATGGTTTTAATAGAAGCAGAACTGAATACCTATATAAATATTTCTACCAGTATATAAATGATAAATGTTATACTATAGTACAAGATTCCATATAATCGTACTCTGTAATACGCTAAAAAAAGAACTCTACTAAAAATTTGTAGTTTTAGAAATATGTTATAGAAATAAAAAGAACAATATCAAATATTAACTTATATACAATATTTTCGAAAGGGCACAATCATAAAAAAATCACTTCTTTGTAGACTCACGTAGGAGCAACCTCTAATTCAGACACATCCACTTCCAAAACGTAGTGTGTCAAAATTTAGCAGCAGGTTGTAAATTAAGAGCTGCCATTTCACACTAGACATGTGGTTATTAAAGTCCGCTGTTCAAAATTAATGTAAAACAAAACTTGTCAATATTTCAAACGGTTACAAAATTCTCAAAAGCAACTAGGCTTAGAAATGTTATAAACATTTAACACTTACTCGTAATTTATAAATTTTTCCGTGTTGAAACAAAAAGCCAATAACAGCTTATAACAACAACAAAAAAAAACTAAGACTAATACGTAGGTTCACAAACTCTTTCAGTCTCTCTCACAAACGACCACTCAAACACGCCACTCTTTTTTTTCTCGTAATATTTGCAGCAGATATTCATATAAAAATATGATCTAGCCAAAATAAACAAGTGAGTCAACTGAGAACTATTATAGAAAAAACAAACGTTAAGCTCATTCCGTATTGGGATTTAAGTCTTTAAAAAAGACCAAGGAGTGTCAGGTTCTTGTGTTCAAGATATCAGTATTTAAGTTTTGTAGTCCTGGGATGATCAGTCTCGAAAGGTTCACCTTTCTTCCCTTTCTAGAAACGTTATTTTCTTTGTACTGTAACTGAATCCCAGTTACTTTGTTGTTGCATTATTCATAATATGTTAAATTTGTCCATTGTTCGTATTTTTAATTGGCATACCCTTTTCTTGCCATATCCAATTTAATTTGTTTTGTTCGTTGTTTCTTATTGTCAATATTTAAATCCTTTGGGCAGACCTGAGAGGATCAGACAAAATATTGACCTTTTTTACCAGAATTTATGGTGTTGGTAATTATTTTATGTTTTGGGTAACTGCTACTTGTTGAACGTAACATAAAATAGGGTATTGCTTTCACAAATGTTCATTGATACGAATTCAGAACCTGTATAAGGGCCATGCACATTAATGTTGTAACGTTCATCATTTACACAGGGATATACTTACTATGTAAATAGTCTATATATTCCAATGTTTTTCACATTGTTGGATTATCTTATGTTTATTTACATAAAGACTATTTTAATAATGAATGATGAATTATAAGGGTTTAGAAATAGGTAGCATATTACTAAACTTATAGTACATATTTAAGGGTGAGAGGTACTTAGGATTGTTTCCATCATGTTCGAAATCGCGATCTAATGCTCGTAACATTTCGTTTTTGAGTTGTTGTTGAAGTTCGTGAATGATCCGCTTAAAAAGCTGTCATGAAATAATTGCATGCTTGCGTACGTATGAAGGAATTTAAAGTTTGTTGAGCGGGAAACTTTATATGCACAAGTAGGTATTGCATTTTATTGTTGTGTTTAGTTTAATTTTAATTGTTTGATCATATCTTGTTGGCACTGAATAACATTTTTATTTCAATTTATTTCGATCTTTTTCTCTGAAAGAGTCCCCAACTAATTACTTTACTCATTATTATATATTTCGGACAAGTCTATGAATTATTACATTACGTATGTGTATTACTATTTTAAATAACCGAAATTTTAATTTTAATTCAGTATTTAATTAACTGTTAATATGTATCAAAGTTACAACATTTGCCAACAAGATAGATACACACAATTTTCTTTCTTAAATGAAATATATTTTAATATACAAAAAAAAACACACAAAAACAGTACCATTCATAATAACGGTTATTTCTAATAGTTATTACAAATGATGGTTTATCTAGAAGAGGTTTTGAAAACTTACATACAACAATGAGATATCTGGTCTGGAACTGAATATTTTATCGATGATCTAGGTCCACGACAAGTTGATAATGCCACACTTCGCGTAAATTAGTTAGTTTGGTTCTTGTTTGGCCTCACTCCCTAACAAGCTGATATATGTTGTTTTGTTATTATAAAGTCAACTAATCTCGAACTATATGGAAAAATCACCTTTAATAAAACCGTCTTAGCCTAATGTAAATTGAAATGAAATTTTTTAACTATAACATAATTCGGAATAACTTTTTCATGAGAAGTTGCGTTATACAAGACAAAGATGACTGATGAACTCACAAAATGTTAAAAAACATGAATAATGAAAGAGAATTGTTGAACAACACCAGGAACAAGAGGAAACGGAAAGTTATATCAACGACTTAATGAAGACGTAATTACGACAGAGATTTTTACAACATTATAAATTTTGTCAGTCTTCTCTTGTAATTGAAATGTAAATTAGTTTAAACATTGATGTAAAACTTAGCATAAACATTATTATAAAATTTAATAACACGATTTATAATTATGCTACGATCTAACACTGAACGTAAATCTTGACTAAACACATATACAAAATTATTAAATCTTACAAATATTTTTCATTATGTAGTGAGATTCGGATAATTCATTGCACAGCTTTAAGTTCACAAGCAAACAAATCAACAAAAGTTTAAAATCTTATGCATAGTTCAAAACATAAAATCGAACAATAAAATTTTAAACAGGATAATAGCCCAATTACTTTTAAAATATACAGTTTAATTGTCACAACAATACAAAATTTTATATCATAATTTAAAAGACTCACGAACACTTTTCTTCGGCTATGTTCTTTTCCGAAAGCGTAATTCCTTCTAGATTTATTACTGAATTTTAATCGAATTAGTAATTATCGCCCACATATTTCAATATCGCTTTATTAAATTACGAAAGTTTATTGTGGAAATTCTTTCATTATACCAACAGGTATATTCATTATTATATATTTTCAATTTTACATTTTTTCATAAATCGGTATTGTTAGCCTCCATCCCCTCTGGGCAGTGGTAAACCTTCGGATTTACAAGGCTAAAATCAGGGGTTCTATTCTCCTCGATGAACACAGTGACGTAGTGTTTAGAGTCGTTTAGATACTGGATGCAGCAGTATCTGGGTTACTGAAGGTACTCCACATAGCTATGTCGTCGGCATACTGTGATATTAACGTGTAGTTGAGGGAGGAATGGTATATCGTTGACATAAATGTTGTACAGGACTGGACTAAGTACTGAACATTGGGATACTCCGGCAGTTAAATTAGTAGGGATGGAACGTGATTCGTGAATTTTAACCTTAGCTCTACGATTCCTGATAAAAGTGGATACCATCAGACAATCCGGGGTGGTAAACCTATGGTGTGTGTTTCAAACCTGAGGCCATTGTGCCAGACTGAATCAGGCTTTCTGAATGTCGAAGAAAGTGGTTACTGGATTGTTTGCGGTTGAAACCACGGTAAACGGATTCAATAAGTACAACAAGATGGTCTGTTGTTTGCCTGTTGTTGTTTTTTTTCTACCAGCGTTTTGGTTGTTCCTTATTATTTTATTGGATTCCAAATAGTAATTAATTCTGTTGATTATCCCATGAGTTTACGTTGGGTTTTGAGAAGACTAATCGGTCTATAATAACCGGAGTTAGTGAGATCGTTATCTTTTTCCAGACTCTCGTGTAGTATCTTGATAAGAATGAGAGATAAGAATACCTGTCTTAGTACTTTCTCTTTAAATATCACTTATTCATCAGACTCAGTGTCAAATGTATCATTCCGCTGTCACCACTCTCTGGTTTCAAACGCGACTTCTGGACAAACTGCACATGTAGTTCCTTCCTTTTCATTTCCATATATAACTCTTTACTTTTGTGGTATACCAGAGAACGTTAAAACTGGTGGGTACTCTCCATTTTACAATATCATGCTGGTTACTTCGTTGAAGAACTGGTTTTAGAAAGATATTGGACCAACTAAATACTATTAGTTGCTTAAGAACTCCCCGTCATATCTTCTCCAACATAGTGATCCCAGAAGGTCTGGTAAGGAAAGGAGACAGACTAATCTAGATGCATTTTACTGGCTGGGATATCATACCCTACCATGGGAACGGTGGTCCAGCCATCATATCTACAATTAAGGATATCATCATCCTTTCAACACCCAGTTTAGTGATACATACTTTCAACATCGGCGAAGACTGTACCTGGTTCACGAGCGTTCCCCCACGTGTGTTCCTCTAGCTAGAGATATCACACTCCATACAGATGAATTTGGAAACTTTCCGAAGGGTGCTCATCTAAATAAATTACTCACTGTTTCCTCAACCAAATCAACATGAGTTTAGGTAAGATATCGTAATATTTTCTTACACTAATACCTCGACTCACACTTCCCACCCTTCCTCTCCATTTCTGGTATTTCTTTTCTTGGATTCAGCTGCGACAGAAAAATTAGTCACGCTTCTGTTGGTGGAGAACTGGAGTATTGGCTCAGATGAAACATGGGGTAACTGGGAGTTCGAGATTAGGGCGAGCAAAAACATTTTTGTATATGAAGAGCATCACTGAGCTATCATATGAGAAGAGGTAACTATCGGAAAAAAAACATTTAACGTGTATGAAAGTGTTTAGTTTTCATAAATTCCCAACGAACCTTCAACAGCCTTTTGTTTCACACCCATAGACACTGTATTCAAATTTTGTGTGTGTAATCTTGTGTATATATAAATAACTAAAGATAAACTTATATATTGGTCTTTCTGTTTGTAAGTTCCAATGTAAAATTATTTGGCCTTCCTAATACAAAATACTTATCATCATAACTTATCTGTATGTTTTATTTGTAATGCCACATCACAGATATAATGACACATTTAAACAATGTCACAGAAATATATGATTCCACGTAGTTCTACTTTTATGAGGCAGGCTTGTTTAAAAACTTTTAACAAACAAGCTTTTAAATCTTCATAATACTTGCATCAAAGCTACATTTCAACATTATTTGATATTTAGTATGTAGTTTGTGTCGCCAAGACTTTGTCACATTTGGGAAAGATGGTCATGAAAAATAATCATGTACGTGGATTATGAAGATGTGTTCAGATGAAGTACTTTTCAAGAAGGAGACAGTCGTTAAACTTAGTTGAATTAAGAAACAAAGCAACATACATCAACATCAAAACCATTATTAAACTTATTTCTATATCAGATATTATTCTGACTTCAAGTGAATAATTATCACTTAATGTTTTACATGATAGATATTACTTTCAGTTATATCGTTGCTACATGTTACTTTACCATTTCAACAACTTTCACTAACACTACATTACTGGTATACCTTCATTAACGCCTGGCATGGCCTAGCGCGTTAAGGCGTGCGCTTTGTAATCTGAGGGTCGCGGGTTCGCGCCCGAGTCGCGCCAAACATGCTCGCCCTCCCAGCCGTGGGGGGCGTTATAATGTGAAGGTTGATAAAAGAGTAGCCCAAGAGTTGGCGGTGGGTGGTGATGGCTAGCTGCCTTCCCTCTAGTCTTACACTACTAAATAAGGGAGGGCTCGGTGCAGTGGGCTAACAACCTACTCACTTAAATTCCTGTTCGTGAAACCGCAAGTGATTGCGGCCCTATGTTCCTTGACGGAATCGAGTGGTAGATAGATAGACCTTCATTAACACAATATTAGAACGGCATGGCCAGATGAATAGGATGCTCGACTACCAATCTTACAGTAGCTATTTCGAATCCCTGTCACACCAAACATGTTTACCCTTTCAGCCATTGGGGCATTGTAAAGTGATGGTCAATCTCACTGTTTGTTTGTAAAAGAATAGCCAGAGTCCTTGTGTAGGTTTGCCGAAATTCAGAAACAAGACAAACAAACCTACTTAGTAATATTTCATGTGTGCAGACGATTTATGTTATTTTAAAACTTAGAAAGAATGGACTTATTTCTTAGGTTGTTGATAACGTTTATCAAATTTATTATTATTAGGTCTAGATTATTTGTATATTTGTTGTTTTGGTTGTTTTTTTTTAATTTTTTCCAAAAATAAACCAGGGTCATCCACGCTAGCCGTCCCTAATTTACTAGCTTAAGACTGATGGGGAGGACAAAGCTGTCATTATCCACGGCCAGGTCTTGGGATACAATTTTACCAACGAATACTGAGGTTAACCGCACATTATAACGTCCCACGGCCGAAAGGACGAGCATGTTTGGTGTCACGGGGATTCGAACCTGTGATCCTCAGATTACAAGTCGAGTATCTTAACCCGGCTTTGCCGGGGCATTAAACCTGGAATCTAGATCTAATTGTTTATCTACACAATGCTTGTATTCTAACATTACGCTACATGTACCTTTAGATGGGGTTGGTTGGGTCTGTATCAAAAAATGTTTTTTTGTTTTTGTAGCTTTTGTAGTTCTAGTATTTATATTCATGTTGTCCTCCTGTGAAATAGTGGTACATTTTCAGATCTACATCTCTAAAACCTGGGGCTCGATTCCCCTCGGTAGACACAGCAGACAGCCTGATATTTATGATCATTTCACTCTCAGAAAGAAAGTATTTTTACCATGTTACGAATGTGTATGTAACTACTTCAATCACAACTGTTCGACAGCCCTTCGTATGGGTTGTAGGTCAACTAGAGGGCCAGAGCTTGATTGTACATTGCACGTGTGTAACAGGAATATGAGAGTGTTATTCACGTGTAGTAGCCCCAGTATTCTACATGAAGACACCGACAAAGATAACCAAAGGTCAGCCTTGTATTTTGTTCAACCAACAGTATCACAATAAACTGGTATTATTACACGATTCAGTTCTAAGTATTCAACTGAAAATAGTGTCATCGTTATTTCACTAATTTGTTATTTCGTCCAATGTGGCGGAATAAACAAAGCTGATCAGGTGCATGAGGTCTCGTGCATAACCTTTATAAACGCCTCAAACCAGTCGCAATGACATCTATAACAGTCTCAGTGGTATTAACATTCATAACAGTCTTGCACTAGCCATTAACAGCCACAAAAAGAGTCAAACCAGTCACATTAACGAACATGACAGTTTTAGTCACACTGACACCCAACATATCAGTTACATTGGCATCTATAATATCTCAGTTGTCATTCTGACACCCAAATTGTCTCATACCAGTTATACTGACGTAATATAATCCACACTAGCAGCACTGATGCTCATAATAGTCTCATAACAGTCACATTGACTCTAATTTAAACAATAACCAATAGATGGGGATGCTGTTACCGTTTTATCGATTTCGAAGTGGTTATGTTTAAAATAATATGAAACTTCTGCTTATTGATTCCGAAATAATCTTTTACCAATGAATCATTTGTTATTTCTTGCTGTAAACTTACCATACAAAGCAAAGTATAACTAGAAACTTTCAAATTTTCTACCATGAATACATCATGAGTTATTAACAGGTTGTTTGTTTACTGAATTTCTTGCAAAGATGTCTCCTTTAATCGTCCCTAATTTTTGAAGTGATAGACTAAAGGGAAGGCGACCGGTCAACATTCATCAACCGCCAATTCGTTGATTGCTCTTATCCCACGTTAAAAGGGATTGGTAAACATGTTTGACGACGGGTGTAAATCCAGTGATCTGCCAATTACGAGCAAAGCGCTCTAATAGATCATGTCAGGCGTCAATAACAAATAAACATTTCCAGTAAAAAAGGTGAGGTTTCGATTACAAGAAAAACTTCTGGCCGAACGTTTCATGTCTTAAAATGTGTTTGATAAATAACGGGAAACAAACAGAGACTTGGATAAATACTTTAAATATTACAATATATTATAATCAAACCATAAGATTAAATTGATTAGTCCTAACAAAGAAAATCAAACATATGTTATTCAATTTTACGGATTTTTTTGTGTTTTACTGGGTGTGGAAGCTGTAACAAATAACTACAGTAAAATATATCTCTAAAAAACAAATTAAATCACTCAAATTGGGACACGTCCGATTGTTCAGGGGTAAGTGTAAGGTCTTACAACGTTAAAAATTGGATTTCAATATTCACAGTGGGCAGACCACATGCGCCCCTTGCTGTAACTTTATATTTAACAACAAATAATCACAGGTGAGACATAACTTTCTTCCAAGAACATGAAAATTGGTTGTTGTTTTTTCAGTTTTATAAAGTTTTGGTGCATCCCAAGTGGCACAGCAGTATGTCTGTGGACCAGCAACACTAGAAACTGGCTTTCTACACTGGTGGTGAGCAGAACACAGATAGCCCATAGTGTATGTTTACCTACAAATAGAAGCTGTGTTGATTTTAAAAGTTTAGTGAATTAAATTGCCAGATACTAGCTTACAACTGAAAGCATTGAGGAATGGAGGGGTATAAACCTTCTTTACAAAATTTGAGACACAGTAATGGCAGATACCACACAATTATTGTGTGGTTGACACATACAACTCATCTCTACTTCGATTCATAACTTGTTATTGATGTTGACATCCATTGTATTAAATGTTAAGGACAGTTATTGAGACCGTATAACAATGGTAACAAAACATGTTAGGTTTAAACTAAATCTTCTCTCTAATCAGAAACAGAGACTGGAAATTAAATATTCTGCCTGTTATATCAGTGTAATAAACTCAGAAAAAAAAGGCTTATCCTTCATTAGAGAAACAAGTACAAAGCAATGTATTTCCATTAACTTATCACTGTGTTCAAACTTACTATTTATTAGCCAGATCTAGAACTTCTGAAAATAAATATGATAAAAGAAACATCTCAACAGGTATATGAAAACAATCTGGTATATAATACATTTTAATGCGTAAACTTAAACAAATAATGACTTGTGTGTGTGTGTGTGTTTGTGTGTAAAATTAAAGTATATCCTGAAGAACACAATTGCTAGAAAAACTTTTGCAAATATTAATTCTGCATTTCAAGCATCCTGGTTTCAATCATTTATTACATTTTATGTTGAACTAATAAAATTCTTATATGGACCAAAACAGATGATAAACTCAAGACGTACTGCTTAGATGATATTCAATTTAAACAGGGTCCGACCTAACTACTAAAATAGTTTATCTTGTCAGAAGATGGACTTTGAAACATGATACAACATGAAATAGATGAATAACATTAAATGTTATAAATTTGTTGATGACTGAGTAAATGTCAGTAGACCACTTTAAGGTATGAATATGCATAAAAAAATGTTACAAAAGATTGATATTCTTGATAAAATTTTCTTATAAACACAATGGATGATAAAACCAGTCAAACTAATTCTCAAAACCGAATCAAACATTTCCATAGCAGCTGGCATAAATAATTTAAAGGATAAACATGTTAGAGAGGGTTGTGCATGCTTCCTTTCGCACTGAGTTGTGAGAGTGCCATGGACAGTTGGTAATGTTCTAAATATCTCTGACAAAAATATTTAAATCTGTTTATTTATTTTCTAAGTAATTTAACAATTAATTATGTCTCAAGTATAACTTTTAGAAATGGCATCATAATAAAATTCTTAAAGACATTTCTAAGCCAAATCTGATTATTATTACCCGACTATTTTTAGTTACTGTTTTTTCTATTTCTTTGATGTGAAAACTTTATATTAATGTAAATCTCATGTTTACATGATTTATTGAACACGATTGCAGCTACTTTTCTTTAACCAACATCTCACATAGAGATATTGTCAATTATGCTGTTATAGGTTATGAATGTACACATATCTGTGGAAGGTAACAGCTGGTGGCTGGAATAGAATCAAATGCCTGATACCAGTTAGACAATACAAAATTGGTTTAGACACCTGCAATCAATATAATTTGTGAACATGTTTGTTGTACTGTTTGGCAGTTAATTCAGGGAATATATGTTTCATCACTTTTGGATTTTGGAGAAATTTTATTCTTTAGATAACATAATGATATTTATACATTTTAAGGAATAGCTTCAGTTCATTTAGAAAATGGTTTAGAAATAAATGAAAAAAGTATGAAATCAAGAGTACTTAAAACACAAACCTGCCAAGTCTTCAACACAGTAAACCACCATACAGTTTTCTTTATCACTTTTGTACTCATATAGTACTCATATAGTAGTGTCTCTCATAAAGTGTTAATTATAACATCTTAGCTATCAAGTTGTGCTAGAAAATGGAAAGCCCAAGGCACAAACTTGCTATACCCACATTTATGAAACCGAATACTGCTGCTTGTTTAAAGTAATTATAGATATGATCTTAGTTTAACAACATTTTAGAAACCATGACAATACAATATATTGGAAACTTTTTACATTAATAAAGATTTAACAATGAACACAAACAAAGAAACAAAAATAATAAGAACAAAAACAATAAACAAAACTTAGTCATGCAAAGATCAAGGAACTAGAATACATAGAATGTACATGAGAGAGTGCAATTATATATGAATGATAGTTAGTTATAAAAGACTATATAAACATGACAGTATTTATACAATATTTTAGAAATGTTGTTATCCACAATCACCAGTAGATGAGAAGTGTCTTTGTAACATTACAAGTGATGAAACAATCAAGAATACAAAACATTAACACAACAAACAACCATACCTTCTTATGAAGTAATAAGTTAACTATATAATATTAACAAATAAAATTAAGTATAGGTTTATGAAATTATCATTTTAATCATATTATACACTGAATGTTTTGTAAACAAGGCTGTCTTATCATTTCTATTCAAATATAGTTACTGAATTTATTTTTTATTTGTCCAAGTGTCAACCATTCTTCTGTAATGCTCTTCATATTTCCAGTTATTTTTTTCTTGATCCACTTGTAATTTTATTATTTATTTCCATAGGAAGTTATGTCCAATAAAAATAAAATACTTACACCAATACGTTAATATATTGTACTAATATTCTCTTCGTAAATAACAATACTAGTTTGGAGTATTGTTTTGTTCTAGATTTCATAAGTTAAAGAGAAATAATAGAAATTTGTTTGTGTGTGTATGTGCAGATGTATTACACACATAATTCATTATTGCGTTAATTATGGAAACTTAATTAGGCTGGGAGGGCAAGGATGTTTGACACGACAGGGATGCGAACCCGCGACCCTTAGATTACGAGTCGCACGCCTTAACACGCTTGGTCCTGCTGGGCCAATGATTATTGATAATTTGGGTTAAAAAGATTGATGAGTTTAACATGGAACTTGTCAGTATGAGTCTGGCAGGCGTGGTAGCTGAAATAGTGAAGGCAAATTCGACGCCCGATTGAAGAAGAAGCAAGAAGCAGGTAGGCAAATAAAATATCAACAGCATATCAAACTCAAACGGGCCAATCCTGAATGAGATACTTTGTTCTAGAACATTTATACAGAGACCCTGTGTACACAACGATAATTACTTCTCGGCACAATAACAGTTCTGGTTGCAGCTCATTTTACAGCCACACGAAACTGATTGGTTTATTTTCTGTTGTCAGAGATGTGTGCTGGCAGTGATGGGAGGTAACTGGTCGTCTTTATTGTCCAATTATGGCCATTGAGAAGAGAAATTGATAGTTTGGTAAAATGTACACTTTTGTAAATTAGCGTAGCAAAAGCAGCTCATTACAAGTGTTACATAAAAATATTCTCTATTGGATGAATAGCTTTAAAAGTTTTGTCTTGTTTGTGAGGAATATCTTTGTTCTATCTTCTAACAGATCAGTTTCAGGTATTTACACGTTGTTATTACAGACACTGCTTGAGATAGGAACTCGTCTTCCTCTGCAAAATTTTCGAGTGCGTCAATCTTAATTTTTTATTTACTTTCAGTCACCTTTTCCTACTTATGAAATAAAGATAGTTTATACTGTCTCGTCCACTCAGATTATAGTTCAATAGAAGTGGCCGACATGTTGAAGAACTAGTTTCAAAGCGTAATCAAATTATATATGGAAAGAGTGTGTCTTTTTAGTAAAATTTGACATCAGCTCGGAGTACTTTAGTTGTGTATTGAAGTGTGCTCTCCAGTGGCACAGCGATATATCTGCGGACTCACACTGCTAGAAACCGGGTTTCGATACCCGTGATAGGAAAAGCACAGATAGCGTATTGTGCAGCTTTGTGCTTTACTCCAAACGAACGAACGAACTTCCATCCTTAACAAAGCAAAAATAAAAATACACACAAACAACAAGAAACACTTGAACAGTGTGTATCAAGATGTTTCTCTTAAGTGGTTCAAGTGTTTCGAGACACCATCAAGAGAAACTGAAGATAAACAGACAAACTTTGATCCAAAAGTTTGTTCTAAAACTGCGATATGGGAGTCGAAGTATTAAAAATGTTTAGACTTTAATGTTCTTGAGCAATAGCTGTCAATATTGGCCTCTTTTATATCGAATAGAATCATCTGTCTGTATGTATCATGTAAAATTTTTATCAGGTAGATGGAATGATCAAAAAAGTAATAATTGGAAACACTAATTTTGTTTATATGAATACTTTTATGATATTAATATTTTAAATCATAATTTTGATTGATATGTTATTTAATGTGACACTAAAGAACGTAAGCAATGCTTACAGTTAAGCAATTTTCCCAGTTAATGACCAGCTCGTTAAAATAAAATTCTGTTTGGTGTCTGTATTTCAAGTTATCAGAAATGCAATAGAGTGTTCTGAAATCAGTTTTATTTTATGTACTCTGTTTACTCTTCTTTGTTGTAAATAAGCAATTGATTTTAACTTTTTATATGTTTTTGTGTTTTTTATAGCAAAGCCACATCGGACCATTTGCTGAGCACACCGAGGAGAATCGAAATCGTGATTGAAGCGTTGTAAATCCGTAGACTTACTGCAATTAAAATCAGCACTCTAAAACAACAACATATTTAGTGGGTTTTTTTATTTCTCGCTCGCCGTCCCTAATTTAGCAGTGTAAGACCAGAGGGAAGGAAGCTAATCATCATCACCCATCGCCAACTCTTGGGCTACTTTTTTGCCAACAACTAGTGAGATTGACCGTCACATTATAACGCCCCCACAACTGAAAGGGCGAGCATGTTTAGTGCGACAGGGATTCAAAACTGCGACCCTCAGATTACGGGTCGAACGCCTTAACCCACCTGGCCATGCCGAGCCAATATATTTAGTATAAATCCAAAACCTAACAATACAATTTAAATTCAAACACATGCCTCTACTACCATTTCTTACTTTCGTCTTTTGGAATGATAGTGGAGGGTTTTCTTGAATTGCATTTACATCGTTCTGTTCTTCGTTCATATATATATATATAACTTATGTGGTATTCATTTGTGAATATGAAGTATTCTCGGTGAATCAGTACTAGTAGTGACATCTACATTTAGTACTATCATATTTATTTGTTATTGTGATTGTGTGATTTTCTTATAGCAAAGCCACAAAGGGCTATCTGCTCAGCCCACCGAGGGGAATCCCCGTTATATCAAACATGCTCGTCCTTTCAGCCGTGGTGGCGTTATAATGTTACGGTCAATCCTACTATTCGTTGGTAAAAGAGTAGCCCAAGAGTTGGAGGTGGGTGGTGATGACTAGCTGCCTTCTCTCTAGTCTTACACTGCTAAATTAGGGACGGCTAGCACAGATAGCCCTCGAGTAACTTTGTGCAAAATTCAAAAACAAACAAACAAACAAACAAAACTTTCCAAACTATACTGCAAAGAGCAAAGATATAGCAAAAATACTGTGTAATTTTGTGTTTAAGAAAAATATGAAGCTACTAACAATAATTAACATCCTATGATCGTCCGTATATTATGATATTTTGGTTTGAATTTCGCGCAAAGCTACACGAGGGTTATCTGCTCTAGCCGTCCCTAATTTAGCAGTGTAAGAATACAGGGAAGGCAGCTAGTCATCACCACCCTACCGCCAACTCTTGGGCTACTCTTTTACCAACAAATAGTAGGATTGACCGTAACATTATAACGCCCCCACGGCTGAAAGGGCGAGCATGTTTGGCGCGACCGGGATGCGAACGCTTGGCCATGCCGGGCCACATATAAACAGAGCTTTCGTTACTTAAAGTGCTAAAGTATTTTCAATCAATTACTGAATTATCGTGCGTGTTAGTTCGTCAGGTTTGAGTTTTTGATGTAGATACGAGAGAAAATTTGAAACGTTAGTGATAAAAGTTTTATCTGTGAATGGATAGTACCTTGACTTACACTTTCACGTATGCTAAAATGGTGGGGAAAGTCTTCCGACCACCTCTCTTGTAGCTCTTCCTCCTACCAAAAAAATTTAAGGTTGAAAACAGTCCCTTAGTTTACAAAATTGTAATAACAAGTTTGGAGAAGAAGAAACGAACATCGCTGAAGTGAAAATGAAAGCGTTTAACTTCTATTACGAGTTTTACAGCCTCACTGATCGGTAGGCTTAACTCACAAATAAAACTAAACAGTCACTTGTTAAATTTACCCTTGTATCCACGGCGCAAAACCAAAATTGGATAATCAGCCTGCTAATTCAGAATCTGATCAACAAGACAACACGGTATCAACCAAACAAACTGTCTGACTAAATCTGTTGTTTTATATTATCATTACTATACACTTTCCAAACTTTCTATGAAAATATGAGACGCCAAATTGCTCATCCCGTCTCGTCTTTCTACATACACAGGATACTTTTAGGTGGTACACGTAGATAATGTAGTGCGTAACTCCTTTTAGCAAATAATGCGAAAGTCAAACGTCTGAATTAAAATACTAAAATAGAGTTTACGAAAGTACTTATAATTCTGACAGCATAGCATACTCTTAAGGTATCTCTCATTAAATTTAGTGATCACTAACAGTAAAGCATGGCTTAGTTCAATCATTTTGACATATTAAGATCATAGTTGAAGAGTTTATATTGAGCTATTTAACTCAGTAAAGTCACCTACTCAATTAGATTATCAGGTAAAAATAAATGTTGTTAAATAAGTATATTTTAGAATTCGTTGTACGTTCAGCCTGAAAAATCTAATTTTAAACATTCATGTTTTTTTTATGAATTTGTATTTTTTATTATATTTTTATGTTGAACGACAATTTAAGTTGAGCGTTAGGTTTGACTTTGACGCACGCAAATTTTCTCCAAGAATTTTGCGCCATCTACAGGAAAATGATTAAATCTTGATGAAACTGTAGAATGGACGGCAACTACTTGTTGTGGAGACACAAGTGTAGAGGTCGACGTTTCGAAAGTCTTCCGCCTTTCGTCTTCACGTCGCCAGCAGTTGCCATCCATTCTACAAAGTTTCAACATGAATACTCTACCTAAACAATCTGTCAAAAAATTATTAAATCTTGCTTCTTTACGCATACTCAAACTGCAATAGGCACATTACTTGGGCTTTACTTCTGCACTTAGGATAAAACATAGCAGATTAACAGTAACAATACATGTTGTTTTGATGGGTTTTAATGGTTCGTTTCCGACAAAGAACATGTATTATCAGCGCAAGCGCCACATGTTTTTCACCCTTTTTTCCAGAGCAATTATTCTGCTCTAATCATGTTTTACCTACTAATATGCATTTATGTCAGAACAAAACTGAAAACAGTCAAATATTTCAAACAGGACAAAATGCTCACCGTCTCTAAAATAAACAGTCTTTTAGTGGTAACGTCTAAGTTCTGTCGTTATTGTCAAAACGTTTCTTGCTTTTCCTATCCTTCCAATAAATAATACCAGAAATCGACACTAGATATTGTGAATGCACAAAATGTACCGTTCTATAGTTTGTTTTCTTGTTTCAAATAGTGTTTTATAACATTAAAAAGTGAATGTAATTCTAGGCAGAAAATTAAGTATATTAATAAATACTCCTAATACTTCTACGGTGTCATCAGTGAAGTATAACAAAAAACACTTTACCCTCTTGTTTTAAGAAAAAAAAATGTATTGTTACTGTAGTAAGAATAATTCTGAAATGTGATAATGGGAAGTGTATATTAGTAAGACTACAAATGTTTGTGTTCTTATTTGGAATTATCAAAGTTTGGTATAATAAACCGTAACACACAGTGATGTGTGTAAACTATACTCCAGTTTTCGAACTTAATTTCATGGCAGCTACTTCTTGGAAGTTTCCGACTCTGCCTTAGCAACAGTGTTGTTCAGAAACCCAAAGTAAGACGTCACAACTCGCAAGACTATAATGTTGTTTTGTAGTTTGATGTCAATTTTCGAATTTTTAAGCTGTGTTCCCCGAAACAAAAACAGAATTTTTTTTTAATTTTCATTTTTTTTACCACGATTCAATTGTGCCAAGCTATTTTATTTTTAGGTCTGTCTAGACTACAGATGACTAGTTTGTGTTTGTTTTCTTACAACGAAGCCACATTGGGGTATCTGCTGAGTCCACCGAGAGACAGATGATTATGGAAATGTGAGCACAAAATTATATAAATAAACGTGTACGTACGTTCACTGTTGTCGGGTGACTGTTAGATTCAAGTTAATTGTTTTATTTATCTTAATTTTACTTTAGATTTAGTGTGTGTATTAATAATATTATTGATAACCCTAGATAAGTTATATTTCTGATGTTTGATAACTGTTTTCTTTAGTGCTTAGTAATTAAGGGCATCCTTTTTACTTTAAGAATATCTGGATAAGCCGGTTCTGCTATGTTGTATGACTAATAAAAAAATACATTTTAAATAGTGGCTATAAGTGAAGATCTTCACTGTCCTGACATTACGAAATATATTAGGTATGAAATCAAGAGGCTGAACCTTTTCGTTGTCTGAAATTATACACTTCTAAAAATAAATGTGTAGCCCAATACACCATTCGACTCGCTACATGTCACCGATTTATATCGATTTTGAGGTAATCCACCGTTTCATGTGATAAAAATGACAATTAAAATCATCCTACATATAACATGCAGTCCAACACTACAAGAAGCTTAGTCCTGCTTTACTTTCTCGATTTGCTCTTCTAGAGGGTTACAGATGAGGGACAGAATTTTCTAAAACTGATATAACTCAGTGACAAATGGTGAACTGAAAGACAGGATGGAATTCATATTTATTTTAAGTATAGTATAAAGTTTGTCTGCTGAACAGTTTAGAACAGATTATTGGCATTAGTGCTTCTCTTCAAAACTTACATAAATATAAATTCATTGTGGTGAGGAAAAAGCATCTCAGAAAACAAAACTCACCACGTTGTGTCGCCCTCTCCCCAGTGGTCTTGCGTTATTTCTCCGGACTTACAACATTAGAAACCGGGTTTCAATACCCATGTTGGGCAGAGCACAGTTAAGACATCTTGTAGTTTATTTTTTCGTTGTTGTTATTATTTAACTTGCTAATACTAGGAATATAATATTCCAGTACCATAAATTCGTATCCATGAAATAATATTAAGAGAAAGACAAGGGTAAAGAATATTTCTCAGCTTAAAAGACTTTGATTTCTGATATAACAGGTTATGTCGTTTTTAAGTAGCAAGTAATTTTGTGAAGTTAAAGCGGTAATTGCACAATATATTTTTCTTTTATAACATCAGAAATAAATGTGGTAAATTTTATAAAGACAATACTTACTGCAACATTTATTCGATATAAAGATTACAATTTCTAAATAAATATACATTGATTATACAGAAATAAGTTACTGAATAACAAGACAAACATCTCGATAAAATGGTCATGTAAATCTGTATAGTTTCAAAATGACTTAAAACTTAGTTTAAAGTTAAATATAAAACTATTTATGAATGATCTGCATCGATACTATATTATATTCAATTCAGAAAATCTTCAAACTGTGCAAAAACACTGAGATTAACCTTTAAATTTACATTTGATTTGATATTGAAATTTCACCAAGTACATTCAAAGTCAATTATAATGTTTTGTGTATTATTATTATTATCAAGAAGCAGCTGTTGTTTTAATCACTCAGAATAAGTTTCATTTGAATTTTTCAAATTTGAAAACTTCTGCCACTTTTTCTCTCCCATAATCTTTATCGTTAACTTGAAACTTCAGTTCATTTTCCTTAGTGTACAGTAATAAGTTTGGTTATTTAAAGTATATTCTATTATCATGTTTTGACCGCAACTAAGGGGAGCAGGTATACAATAAAATTATGTTTGTTTGTTTGTTTTGGAATTTCGCACAAAGCTACTCGAGGGCTATCTGTGCTAGCCGTCCCTAATTTAGCAGTGTAAGACTAGAGGGAAGGCAGCTAGTCAGCACCACCCACCGCTAACTCTTGGGCTACTCTTTTACCAACGAAAAGTGGGATTGACCGTCACATTATAACGCCCCCACGGCTGGGAGGGCGAGTATGTTTAGCGCGACGCGGGCGCGAACCCGCGACCCTCGGATTACGAGTCGTGCGCCTTTCGCGCTTGGCCATGCTGGGCCCATAAAATTATGAAAATTGTTTTCAGCAATTATATATTTATATCAAATATAAGTATTTTACAAACGACAAAATTCTCAAAACTCAAAAAGAAAGTTAAATTTAAGTTAAGAATTAGATAAGTAATTTTAGAATGTTGACTAAATAGATATAATTGTCTCTCTCATCACTATAGTTCTATCTCCTTTTTTCTAGAACTAAAAATTGTATTAATAGAACCAACGTGTTTAAAGAAAAGTAGTAGTCAAACAACGAATATCAAAACAAACAGTTGATGAAATCACTAAGAATTATTATGTGATAACAAACAGTAACCCAAATTGATGAAATCACTAAGAATGATTATGTGATAACAAACAGTAACCCAAATTGATGAAATCACTAAGAATGATTATGTGATAACAAACAGTAACCCAAATTGATGAAATCACCAAGAATAATTATGTGATAACAAACAGTAACCCAAACTGATGAAATCACTAAGAATGATTATGTGATAACAAACAGTAACCCAAATTGATGAAATCACTAAGAATGATTATGTGATAACAAACAGTAATCCAAATTGATGAAATCACTAAGAATGATTATGTGATAACAAACAGTAACCCAAATTGATGAAATCACTAAGAATGATTATGTGATAACAAACAGTAACCCAAATTGATGAAATCACTAAGAATGATTATGTGATAACAAACAGTAACCCAAATTGATGAAATCACTAAGAATGATTATGTGATAAATATCTCAAAGCCCCATAATTTAAAACCTTGGGGAAAATGTATGTACAAACTGGAAAACATATGAAAAATAACATATACACATTTTTTCCCCAAGTGCATGCATCATCCAAGTGACCATTCTAACTTTACATTTATCATACAATACAAATGAATAATGCAAGAAAAGAAATCGCTCAGAGTAAAGCTCATAAAATAAACGAAACATAAACAACTTTAACAAATCCTTAAACATTGATTAACTTTCAAAGTTAAACCCTTTAGCTGTGAATGAAAATAACAATACCCTTTAATAAAGATCAAACATAATACAATAAAATTTAAATATAGGAAAAAAAACCTTTGCACAAAAATAAGAATTTTTTACCAATGAATTTAAGAACATGAAAGCAAATCGTTTATGTTAGGTAACATCTAAACAATCAACAAATGATGTAAATAAGTCACCTGCAAAATTATATGAAATGAAAAGACAAAACAAAACCCTAATCAGTGATGTCGAGAGAACCCACTTGTAGAGAAATATATATGCAAAAACGGCTCGTTTGGGTTGAGAAAATATTTTACATAGAAGAGCGAACAACGTTTCGACCTTTTTCGGTGAACCTGACGATGACCGAAGTCTTACACTGCTAAATTAGGGACGGCTAGCACAGATAGCCCTCGAGTAGCTTTGTGCGAAATTCCAAAAACAAACAGTCAAGCATATTTTTGTGTATTATTTCTTAAAACTTCTTTCGTTCTTTCTCTATCATTTACGTTTTATTTCGCAATATCTAATTAAAGTTTTTTTCTTTACATTTTCTTCTATTTTAATTTTACAAAGATTTAATTATGGTTGACGATAAAAGTAGTTTTTCGCAAAGAAATCTAACTTTGTTTTCAAACTTCTTGATACGCCCCTTGAGATATGATTTTAGCTACTTCACTAGTAATAACACTATGTAACCAAAATTTTACTTTTTATTGAGCAGAAAGTGTTATTTCGCGATTGCTTATGCCTAAATTAAATGGAAAAGACCTATTTTTCTCTTCAAACTTTGCTTTTGTGACCTGGGTACTGTAATTTTCAAATTTACCCATTTCCAGGACATTCCAATCAGATTCAGTGCTGAGTAGCTGAAAAAGACATTTTTCTGACTTACAAGAATTTTCAAGAACCTTTTAGAATTTTCTAGAACTTTCCATAGTAATTTATATACAGGGGTTCACCACTTCAGTTCAGTTCTAGGTGCCTAAGTGAACACACAGACCTATCTGATTTTTTCAAAGATGGCATCAAGAAGCTACAAGCATTCTCTGGACACATTCTACTATGTATGTGGCCAACTTATCAAGACAAGAGCGAAAAAGTACTCAGTGACAGTATTTGCTAAAATGTATGAAGTTTACAAGAAATATTTCGGCATGTCTGTTGGGTAACAAGAAAGACCATGAGCATCTCAGTTTACCTGCGAGCACTGCAAAAAACTATAGAAGGTAAGATGGACAATTTCTGCTTTCTTGAATAGTAAAATTTTATATTATACAACTTTCAGACCTTTCAAAATTTATCTTTCGGTGCACCTCAAAGAGTAATACAACAGCGTCAAGACCTTGCTAGAAGCCTTGAAGTATGATGAGTATGGCTTGGAGGTTACCGGAGATTTTAAAATGGTGGCATTCCTGATGGGTCTCCAAGGAGGCTTTACCCAGTTTCCCTGTTATCTTTGCCTTTGGAACAGCAGGGACACTGGAGCGCACTACAACAGGAAGCACCTGCCACAACGGACCGAGTTCTCTGTGGGGAGGCACAATGTCAAGTGTGAGCCACTGGTGGACCTCCAGAAGATGTTGTTCCCACCATTGCACATAAAATCGAGTCTTATGAAACAATTTGTCTCAGCTCTTGATAAGGAGTCTGCCTTCAAGTACCTTTGAGACTTCTTCCCTAAGCTCTATGAGCACAGAATTCTCCAAAAAGCTCAATAGGAGGGGAAAAAAGTTTGGGCAGCTTTGTCGCAGTGGTTCGGGGTTTCTTGGGCAATTACAAGGCCGAAAATTATTTGGAACTGGTTGAGGCTCTGGTGAAGAACTACGGCAAAATGGGTTGCAGGATGTCCCTGAAAGTCCATATCCCTGACGCTCATCTCGATAAATTCAAAGAGAACATGGGAGTATACTCAGAGGAGCAAGGCGAGCGCTTCCACCAAGATATACTGGACTTTGAACGCCGCCACGAAGGAACGTTTTACGAAAACATGATAGGAGACTATATTTTAGGGATGATACGTGAAAGTCATTTATATTAAAGTAGCAAATCTCAAAAAAACTATTCACTTCTAAACGTTTTTGCTCATTTTTATATAACTTTAGTATAAATACATGTAAATCTCGATTAATATGTGTTGCTTTATTCAGACCTTATGTAAACGAGAATGTGCAAATTTGCCAGTTTTTACATAGGAAATAGGTTAATTTCTAAATTTCATTATCCAGGTCACCAAAGCAAAGTTTGAAGGGAATAATGGCCATTTTCTGTACTTTTACAACATAAGCAATTAAGAAATAACACATACTATCCAGGAACAAAATGTATGTTACATACTGATTACAATCAGTTCTCATTTTAGTGTTTTGTGGCTTGTAATATAAAATATTTATTTGAATTAAAAGTTTGTTGAAAATTCACTCTTGGAATTTTTTTTTTAATTTTTAGGTTTACAAATTACAAACATTAACGACATAGAAATAATGCTTAATTTTGTCCAAAAGTGCTTACAGGGTAATTTCCACTCAGAACAGATTCGTAATTAAATATTATTTCGTTTATAGTTTCCAAGGTAATGCATGGGACTGTGTTTTCACACTCACCTCGAGCTGATTTTTTATTTACGTCGAGTATTAGTGATGCATCATACTCTTACTTAAACTCATATTCTACCACAAATATCAGTTTTTCTATATTTTACAATTGTGACTATTAATTCATATGTATCATTTGTTTATACTTTGTAGTTTAATACCCACATAACACAGATGTAGGCTTGAAGACTAGCAGCTTCATACACTTTAGAAACAATCATTAAATAAGTCTAAATATTTGCTGTACATGATACGATGTCACTGATATATCATGTCAAATATAAGAAACTTGTCGCAAGGGATTTCCGGTAATACCAGAAAATAAACGCTTATTTCTAAATCTTCAATTCACGTAGTGATTTAATTAGAAGTACTGTTTTATCTGTCCAAACAATTCTACATGAAAGAGCCCTGATGGAATTATACCACGAGCTTGATTTACGTTTTGAACACGAAAATCCTTTTCTTGAAAAGAATACCAGAAAAAAATATATTTGAGTAAGACAATGTATTCTAAAAGGTGTTCTCTTAAATTCAGTTGTAGTTTTTCCTGAAATTCGTAACATTCTGCACAATCAATAAAAATGTTTTCAACACGATATAATAAAAATCATCCAATAATGACACTGAACTTATAGAAAAATTATGTGAAAACTCTTAGGCTATCTTTTGCTTTGAGTAGTCATGTTCCCCATCAACACGTGACCTCCTAGCCTTCATATCAAAGGCTGCATGACCATATTACTTAGTTTGTAACCAGTTTCGATAGGAACAAAATACATGTATCTTATTAGCGCGAAACATCATTGCACAAAATTTCATCTCTCTATGTTTATATGTACATATATTTGAACATTACATAAAGTTAGACAAAGGAGGTTTATATATCTACTTAACTTTGAAAAAATATGGACAGGAAATGTAAAACTAAATTGCAACGTAGCAAATCTGTAGCAAGCGATGAGAGAAATAAACTGATTTTTTCATTCTTAAATAAATCAAACGTGACACAGTTTTTACAGGTAATAAAAAAAAAGAATTACTAATTATACTTCAATCTTCGAGATGACCTCATAACCTTTATTAGAGTTGTTTGTTAGTTTGTAATTAAACACAAAACTACAGAATGGGATATCTGTGCTTAGCCTACCAACTTGATTTTTAAGCGTTATAAATCAGAAAACACACTAATGAGTTGCTTGGTGGCTTATTGGAGTTGGAGAAACAGTGAAAGGAAATCAAGAAAAAATACAAAAAACTGTAGAACGAGATATAAAGTTAAAAGATTATAAAAAAGAAAGAAAAAAGATAGTAAATTATATTAATGAGCAAGAAAATTCAAATACCAGGAAGAAAAGAATGTTTAAAAATGTAATAGGTATTACAAGTGTACGTGTAATCATTCTTCGCTAGTTTCCGGGTGGTGAACACGACAAAAATATTAATTCATTGTCTTATTGTTTCCAATAATTGTAAAAATATTAACCACCGAAGATAAGTTAACTACAAATATATATATATAATACGCTATGCTATAGATACAAAGTTTCAGGCAATGGATTTCTGGTATCTGTAACGGAACAGTAAATTCATAAACGAAAACGTTCCAAATATTTGTTCCGGTGTATAATGTGGAACGGCGATTTAGGCAAAGACACTAACGTTATTCAAACACCTAAATTATTTTAAGTTACTTTATTGGTGATTGAAAGGAATTAACCCCCTCCGCCATTAATATCGTACATTTATTTTAGAGCCTACGCTTGTTTCTATATAGTTTTATTTTTTGGATGTAACGTATATTGTTAAATATGTACTGCTCAAGTTCTACCTGTTCTTGAAACTAGCGAATTCTCTAAAGTTGAAAGCAACAATATTTGTTTGAAGAAAACACGCGTGAGCAATGTCAAAATTTCTACAAACGCGTGTGATTCTTATAAAAAGCTGAGAGACGAAAAACAGAATATTGTCGGTGAGATACAGTCAGTATTGTATAGGCCTAAGAAGCTATAACGTTTTTCTTGATGACGAGAAACTCACTTGAAATAAAAATGTATCTCAAAACGGCTGGTATTGGTATTAACAATTTTATTGATAAGCAGAGAACAACTTCTATTAATCGGAAAACTACAGAATTTACTAGGAACGTTAACTGATTTCGAGCGTACCAACCGTTCAACTTCAGACGTTATTATTTCTACAGGGACATAAAATATCTTTGCCGAAAGAAATGAATTAGTAAGTGTATGAGACCGGTTAAGAAATACGGCGTTAGCTTAAGCGAGGTGGAACAGTATCAACCCTGAATAAACTTTTTCGGCGCGAACTTGGATCGTCGATAAAATATTCTGTTTTAAACTGCATATACGACTCAGTATTGTCTGTAAGTTTCTAATACTGTCGTTTATAAATCATTTGTAATAACTGTTAGTAATAACCATAATTATAAATTGTATAATTTTGGTGTTTGTATATTAAAATATATTTACATAAAGAAAAGATAAATGGAAATTGTGTGTATAAATCTTGTTGGCAAATAACAAAGTTAATACATATTAACTACTAATTACAAATCGAACTTCCTGTTATTTGAGGCAGTAATATGAAACGTACATAATAATAAATCGGAGAGGTTGGTTGGTTAGTTGATCTGGCGTTTTAAGGCGCAAAGCAACTAGGCTATCTGCGACAAACAACCTGTAAAAAAACTGAAAATAAAATTGTTAAAATTCGTAAAACGAAATTATGTTAAACAAAACAGTCTAATTTTTGAATTATAAACTTAAATAGTATTATATCCAATTTTTAAATATCTAGTTTACAGCAGTAAGAGAGAAAATAAAGTAATACAAGTTTTAAAAGACTGTAGTATCCCCCCCCAGTGGCTCAGCGGTATATCTGCGGACTTACAACGCTAAAAACCGGGTTTCGGTACCCGTGGTGGGCAGAGTACAGATAGTCCATTGTGTAGCTTTGTGCTTAATTCCAAACAATAACTCTGTAGCATAAGTTTAATTATTATAACTCGCTAGGATGACTAACGGATAGGTCCTGGTTTCGAGTTATTTGGCGTCACAGCCATTTTCTAATTTTGTATCGAACTAGTTTTACTTTAATTCGTGAAAAGACATCATGTTAAAACAAAATAGTCTAATTTTTGAACTCTTAAATAGCGTTAAAAAGGCCAATGACCTTAAAATCTAAAAACCTTTGTAAGATGGATATTGTCATCATTGCCAATGACACTTTTCAGTATCAGGGATAAACCTTGGGACAAAATGTCTTAAAATAGTGCCATCGTTGACAAATCGGAGAGTCGTACGAAATAAAATTGTAGTACGTAAGTGTGCAAACTCTTTTTTTTTATTATTTACAAACCTCTTGAAGAGGCCTCGTAATCACATATATTACATACAAAACAAATAAAAAATCAAATACACAGTTATATACAATTGAATGCACCTAATGCTATATGTAATTGCTCATATTAAAGGACGAACAAGTTTAGAATAAAATTGAAAGAAAGAATTGACATCATTATGAATAACATACCTGGAATAATCAAAACTTATTTTCTTTCTTAACTGACCATTATAAAATGACAACAGATTTAAATGGATATTTTTGGCTAAACAAATTTTCCTAACAGTCATAATACAATATTTGACTAATGTAATCAAAAACTTACACTGTAGGCTGTCTTTTCTTAATCCTTCTAGGAAGCCCTGTACAAAAATTCGTCGTTTCTGATTCATTGGTACTGATATTTGAATGATAAAAGAAATAGTGTCGAATATTAATGTCCATAAGGGTTGAACCATTGAATTCAGGCAATATAAATGTCTCACTGTTTCAGTTTCTTTACCACAAGGTGTACATAAGACAGAACCATGTTTTTGGCATTGTGTAATTCTTGTTGCTCTGTCTATGTTACCTTATGTGTTCATATATATATTATTGTTTCGTTTCAAAATGTTCCTTAGGGTTTGTCGTTAACTAATAAGTCTTGTTTCTGTCTTGAAAAAGAGAGGTCACTCGAGCGTTGCCATGACTTAAAAAAATAATAAAAAATGTAATTTTATATAAGAGGATTTACATATCAATGAAAAAATAATTTAAAAAATTAAGGTTATTTTAAAATTCTCACAAAATCTAAACTATTGGTTAATAAATACCGCTAGTTCAACAACCACCGCACGTGCAATAATTGACGGTCCAAGAATAATTGTTAAGCGTTATTGTATCATAGCAACGTAACAGAAATTCGAAAAAAAACAACAACACAATAATTTGAATAGTGAGAAAAGTTTACACCTCAAAAGTGTAAACACAAGAAATTATCGATATTAAATTAAGTGGAAGTAAACACGAAACAAACAAATCAATCCTATTAATGCTTCTTAATAAGGAAGGTAAAAACAAAACGATTTGTATTTTACAAAATTCTCTAGAAGGAATTAGTCGGTAAAAATATACCTTACATTTTAAAATTAAGCAATTGCTCACTTGGGTTCAAGTAAAAATGCCTGATATAACTAAATTAATAAATTAATGTAATATAACCTTCTCATCGTTATCTTCCCATAATGTCGACAAGCGTTTAAAGTTTTTCCGTTAAATGCAAAATAGTTATTATTTAAAGAATGCACAAGTATATATATATATAAGACCATGCAACGTTTGGACTTTATACTTAGGTTGTCATGATCCTTTCAGTTTTATCTTTAGTGAAATTGGAAGAAATATCTGTAACATATCTGAACGTTGTTCTTTTGACACCATGATAATATTATTATTATTACGTTTGCTCAAAGTCATAATTACTTTGAGGCGAAAGGTACAAGCAGTTCAGGTAGGTGCGTAGCCAAAGGGGGGTGTTAACACCCCCATGGACCCAAACTTTTTAGACAAGTTCAGTTGCCACCTGTGAAGTTTCATAAAGATCCGTGATTACATGGCAGATAATTTCACACACGACAAATAGTCAAATGCAAATTTCTGATTTAACACTCTTTTAATACAGCAAGTTTTGTCAGAACTAGAGAAATACAATCGAATATCTATAAAAGGCTCAAACGTCTGTTCGTTCTTGCCAGCACATCTACAACACAGTTTGGTTCAACTTTAATATCACGGTGAATATATAATGAGGCCAGGCCATTCAATCGATCTTCAGTGGTGGAATTTCTCAAATACGTTTTGAGTCTTCTGAGAATTGAAAACGAACGCTCTGCTGAGCTCGTTGACACAGGCAGCGTGGCAAATACTTTCCAGAGTCTAAAAATGACTGGGAACATTTCTACATTGCATATGCATCTATGACATTTTTTGGTCTGTTGTTTGAAAGTGATTTGTACCAAACCCTACGTTCACCTACTGCAGCTAGTGAAGTGCTGTCAATGTCAGCCCTGTATATATTGACCAACTCTTTACTTTGGCCACATTGTTGTGATGTAGGTTCTGACCGTTCTGTGGTAGATCCTGATAGTTTTGTGACTGGATAAACGGTCAAATATTTGTGAAAGAAAGTGATCAACAAATGATACAAATACAACAATACGAAAGTACTCCTCAGGGCTAGTGGATTGTGGGTTAGCACGGTACATCTGTCTTTTATCCTGCCTTGGCATTATGATGTCAATTTGAAGCTCACTACACAGAGTTTGAGCCTCACAGAAATTGTTGTTAAATTCATTCACAGTATTATTTCTAAGTGAACGGATTAACTCTTCCACTATTTCTGCGTGATGCATTGCAGCACCTAAATCAATGTTCTGTTGCCGCAGTAAGTTACACAGAGGTAAACTAAAGGAAAACAATTTAGCAATGGTAAGTAGAGTGATGATGAATTCTGGATGTGTTATGGAACACAACAATTGATTGGCTTGCGTGGCAGAATCTCTGTCTTGCCAACCTGATATGGTCTCAAGGGCATTTGCAAGTGCATGGATTAATTCTAGAAAGACAATGACTGAGTCATGTCTCTCAACTCACCGGGTGGGGCAGAGACCTTTCAAACGTTTTTTTTTTTCGATTCAGATGCTTTATTCTCCACCGAAAGAGCCAAAACGTGTTTTTGTTTGGGTGTATTGAGAAAGTTTTCAATGCTAGAAATTACTCACATGCAATTTCGCACAGGAACTTCTTTACAAGCACCAGAAATTGCCAAGTTTAGGGAATGGGCACTGCGGTGTACATTGGGTGCAAGTGGGAATTTATCAGTTATGTGTCTCTGGACACCATTGAATTTCCCACTCATAGAGGCAGTACCGTCGTACCCTTGTCCTCGCAGGTAAGCCATGTCAATACCATATTTTGTCAGATTGGTTATGATAACATCATTCAAGTTTCTGCCTGTCACATCATAAACAGGTATAAATTGCAAAAATTCTTCTCTCATTGCAACAGAGTTGTCATTGGCATGCAAATATCTAACACACAGCAAAAACTGTTCAATGCCTAAAATATCTGTTGTTTCATCAGCTAATATTGAGAAACATTTTGCAGCATTAACCCTGTTGACCGAAGCATGAATAACATGAGTATTATAGGCATTGATGATTTCATTTTGAATTTGAAGACTCAGATACATAGCATTCCTCTTTGTACTCTTAAGGCTTGCGGAAAGCTTGACATCACCCTTTGCCCTGTAGCGCAAAATTGCCCGAAAATTCCCATCATTATTGATGGGCTCCTCACAGTTTCACCAACAAACATTGGACCAGAATCATATTTTCCCCTCAAAGCTGAACCCTGTCTACCACACAGCAATACAGTATCAATAATAGGCATTAAATATTGCCGGTTCTGTTCAATTTCTTGCTTGGAAGTTGCATCAAGCTGCAAGTGCACAGACTAACTTGTGTTTACAACCTGTAAAAAAATATTAGCTTTTTCTTTGCTGTCTTGAAACGTTGCCACTGTTTCAATTCATGTGCCTTGAAGTCTTCAACAGCCTTCTTCCAGTTTGTGTATGGAAATTTCACTAGTTGTCCCAATTTCTGGCTTCCAACACCAGCACCATCAGGAGCAAAAAGAAAGCAGTACTTGCAGAAAACACCCTTTGCATGTTGACTGTAGAGTAGCCATCTCCACTATGAAAGCCAACGATGCTGGAAATGCAGCTTTCTTGGACCACACTGGGGGAAAATGTAATCACTTCCTGGCTTCCAGGCATTCTCAAAGAGGCATTTTTGGTTTCAGCGTTTATCTAAAAGAAACAGAAAGACATAGTTCAAATTAAGTTATTTTGCACATAGGAAAGTTTGTTATGAGAGTACAATAACCTCGAAGAGAAAGGCTGAGAGATGTACTTCACAGAGCAGGCCCAGCATCCTGTGGCTGTAGGCCTACAATCACTAGCAGCAATGAATATTCAGTCTCAAACTCATCAGAGTGTTTGTATGATTTTTAATACAAAATTAATTCAATGACGAGTTGACTTACCTGTTTACCAATGCTGACATCATCAGAAATATAACTTCCAATGTCCCAGACTGGACCTGAGGTGGTAGTGGCAGCATTGGTAGAAGGCCACGGTGATGACTCTGACAATTCAGTTGACAGTTCTGATTCAACCTAATTGGCTGCAGCAGATTGATCAGGTTCAGCTTCATGAATGGGTTTAAAGAACCTATGCAGTGTCTTTTGCTTTTTCAGGCTTGACATAGTGAATGACTGTTTATCGCAACTTCTGCTTGTCAACGTCACATTCACAGTACCATTGGCGTCATCTATATTGAATGATTCACTGTAGATGACGCCAGTGGTACTAGGTTAGTGCTATGGTGCTGCCAGCCTGCCACGTTGCCACCCACTATTTATTTGTGAAGTTAATTCTTGAAATCCAGGGAATATGAACATACACTGTTCATGATATTTGAATACATATTATAGACACTATACATATATTTTGCACTCTCCTGAGTGACTCTATATTTTATATGTTGATGACAGGACTGTAAGCCTACTGTGCTGGGCCTGATAACTTTAAGTTATATATTATGTATATAGGCGTATATATTTATTTATGATTAAAAAAACATATGACAAACACTTCAGTGTGCCATTCTGAAATTTGCCAAAAGGTTGTCTCAGAATGCATAATTCAGACTTTTCTTTTATGTTTTTATTTAAAAATTTCCTGGGGGTGGCATGCCCTCGGACCCGCCTAGCATAGTTTCGCGCCTGCGGTGCTTGCATGAAGCACTCAAACTAAGTCCCCCCCCCCAATGGCCATTTCTGGCTACGCCCCTGAGTTTAGGCAATAATTTAAATATAGTTATTGACATATGCGTATCACACCTGTTTTTGTAAAGTTTTTCGTGTATACTTATATGCACCACAACATTCCTTTAACAATAATATTAGCATGATATCCACAGAAGCAGTTAAACTTCAAAACTATTCCAAATACGAATCATGAAATTATCAAGTTACCAGAGAAATCAACATTTATTAATTTAATTATTGTGATGGTACCTCATAATTTTTATATATATATAAATGCAAATCTCACAAATGTTTTCCTAGCTTACATAGGACTATAGTACAACAAAAAACAGTGGGCATGAGAGTTTCCGCTTCTTAATATTATGGACAAAAGACATTAGATGTATAAAAACTGTTTATGTATATCTAATGAGACGAAGAGGAGTCACTGAGCGCTAATTCCCCTATCGTTAAAGGTGTAGATAATCTTTGGATTGTGATGAGGAAAATTAACCACTTAAATTATTTAAGTATTTCTATAAGACCTTACTGTATCTATTCAATGTACTTGTGTGGTTTATTGAATTCTGTAAAAACAATTAAATAAAATAGTTATGTAGTAAATGGTGAAAAACGTGCATATCCCGTCACTTTGAATTGTGGCTCTATTGTAATAAGAAAAAGGTATTTCTAGTGGTTGAGTGAGTCCTACAGGTTATAATGGTTTTATTCTTACTGTCACTTGTACACGTGAAGCAACTAGTAAAGCTTCAAGAGCACTTAACAGGGCAAGTAGTTCTCTTTATAACTTAATTGTTTTAATGACTCTTCAAGTGCAAGTTTTAAACTATGAAAAACTAGTTTTTATAATGTTAAATAGTTTTTCATTAAAACAAATTCAGATAGAAGAACAGAAGCAACATGGGTAGATAATTGCACTTTGCAGTCGCTTCGGATCTTTAGTTAATTGGTTGATACCTTTACCGAAACCTGATTGGCCAAAATACAGATAACTGTTGCACACTTTGTGAAAATTTGATCTGCAGCTGGCTACAAAACAGATGTCAACATGCTACAACATTCAGTGATTAAGTGTGCTGATCCTGTATTGATAAAGTAACATTGATACAGGAAAAGAAGAAAGTGACTTGTAAGTTCAAAGTGACAGTGTAGATGTAATGGTTCAGACTTAGAGGTCAAAATGGCATAAAAAGCAGGTGTGAAAGAGCTGCAAGGTAAATTAAAAGTATGAAGAAAGAGAAAAGGAAGGACTGATTCATCTATTCCACTGGAGAGTGATGAAGATGAAATGCCTAGCAGTACTTCTGAGGATCCCATGGAGTTTGTGACACTGAATGAATGATGCAGATAATCCAAGAATTGAAGTGTAAAAGCAAGACATTGTTGTGGTATTTCAACATGGCACAGGAGCAATGCCGATTCAATTTGGTATTGAATCCACAACAACATTAAACTTTCCAAATCAAGAAGCTTGATGAAAAGCATCAAGTTTCAGTGCTCTTGAAAAGAACAGTTGATTGCTTGCATTCTGCATGGCAGGATTAAGGATTTTTAGTACTACATTACTTCCAGGAGATTCAGATGATCTTATGAAATACAATTAAATCTGATGATACAAAACTATTCTCATATGCCAATAATGTGCAACAAGTTTTGCCAGAAAATGTTATACTTGCACTGATATGCTAGTCAATGATGTTTAAAGAAATGAAAGATAGATTGAAGAACAAACTTTTGAAATAGCTAGATGAGAATTATCCCACTGATGTGAAGGTCATGGCCTTTGTACCTACTCTGAAAACAAAAAGCAAGAATGAGAACAAATAGTCAATAACATGACATACACATTTTCCAAGTTTACTACTGTGTACTATGGGAGTCAAAAACTTGCAATAGCATTACTAAATCTGCATATTTTTTTCATAAAACTTTGTAGGAGATTTTTGTTCAACCTGAAAACTCTAAAAGTGAGTTTTAGCTCATTCTAGAATGATTTTATTTATTAAGGATAGCCATTCAGCACAAATCCTGGGTGTCTGGCCTGTGGAAGCAGTGTTAAAAATTTGCAAACAGTCTAAAAAAAGTTGATTTATTCATATCAACCATTTGTAATTTTAATGTATTTGAACAGAAACTAAAATAAATGGTTATCTGTGTTGATGGTGGCACTATTTTTCTCTCACTTCGACTATCTGAATTAGATTTACATTGCTTAGCTTTAGGCCAGACCATAAAATAACTTGTTGTTGCAAAATTCATGGTTAAATTTCAAAATTTCTTAATCAGAATGAGAATTGATACATGAGTTAGTTTCATGCAAAGTAATCAATTAATTTTATGAAAATAATCAACTTGTGTGTCCAATTATTACCATCTTCAATATTCAGTAATCAAATATTAATCTTTTTAGAGGCAGTTCACGTCTTGCACAGAAAGCTGTCTTTTTTATGTCTGCCTCAGAAATTTCCATGCTACTTGTGAAGTTCTGCTGATTGTGTGAGTGACTAATTTCCTCACACAGGTTGTGTAGTAATGATGGATTACAGTCATGTTGACTAATTGTTTTTCAAATTACATTGTGATGCTTCTTGTTTGGTGATATTGTTTTGTCTGGTGCACATGAGATGGTGTGTAAGGTAAAGGTGAGACTGTTTCTTGTTTCTGTTTTTTAATAGTGTTCTTTGGCTAGTGTATGAAATCTGCTTTTGAAATAACCAAATACTTTGTTGAGGTCAGAAAATGACTTATTTGGGGTATATTCAGTGGTGGTGCACACCAACACACACACACACACACATCCTGAATAGATCAGATGTATTTAAGTTGGGTCTGGTAAAGGCAAATTCTGGGTGTTATTTATCTCATTTTACTGCTTTAATATCATGCTGAAAAGGTGGGTCAGTTCTTATAAACTTATGAGAAGACAGTGCATTAGCATTCAAAATATTAGTCAAACAAGGTATCCAAGGCTACCTTAACTTTTACCAGTGTTTGAAACTGCAGAATTTTCTGTTGACCTTTTAACATGTCTTTAACACTTTGTAATTTCATAATTATCATCAACATTGTCTGTAGAAAAGTATGAAGCAAAACAGTATGAAAGGCTTTGTAAAATAATACTTCCATACAGTTATCTTATAAGTACCACATTAATGTCAAATTCATAAAGTGTAATTTTCATCTTAACAGCTGTCACATTTTCTTTATTTTTAATGAACATTTATTAGATAATATGTTTTGAATATTTTAAAACTCTAATTATCTTTGTAATGCATAATTTGTTTACTTAATCAGTGAAATAGTATGCCATGTTTATTAAAGTTATTGATACAAAGGTTCAAACAAATTGTTGGTAATATAAGAGTAATCACACTCTACTCACATTACCTTAGGTAGATCAACAAGTAGGAAGAAAAAGAAGGAAATTGAGGACCTGAACTTGACATTCAAATATGTAACAACACAGAAAGGTAAAATACTACTATTTATATTGAGAAATAGGTTTTTTTCTGTCACCTTTCCTTGCTTGTGGAGAATGAAGTTAATGTTAGATAACACTGCACAACAAAGTTTTTGCTTCTTGAACACTGTTGGGTGTTCCTTATAGATTTTTGGCTGCTGATCATGAAAATCACATCCACATTTGCCCATTACGTATAGTTTCATTGAAATCTTCGGTTTTGCTACAATGGGAAAACAATATCAGGGCAACTGGAATTTGTCAATGCTTGCTGACTACTGTTGAACACTGGAACGTGATGCACTGGACATTGAATACAAACAAAAATCAGGAGCAAAACACTTTTAATTATGTTGAACTTAATAGCATATTAGAAACATAAACGCAATTAAATAAGTTATTGGCGGTAAACAGTTAATTGTCTATTTCTCAAAGTTTCTACGTGATGAAGCAAAACCAAATTTGTATTTGTACATACCCACCAGATACCTGTCACAATCAGCAAAACCTTTTCAGGAAGCAAAAAATTTCAAAAAAATTGTTGTGCAGTGTAATTTGTGTACGGAGTAAAAAGGTTTATTATTTTAATTTTACCTAATACAAATGTTAGATTAGACAAGCTTTCTCATAAGTTATTTTTATGTAATTCAAGAGAGAGTGTGAGCAAGAAATTCTGAAATTTGTATATTCCCATTGTTGTATGACTTTCCAGTAACATAACAAGTACGTGACATGTATCTCAGGACAACTGGTGATACCAAAATAAAACTGAGAACAATGTTTTGACCTTCTTAGGTCATCTCCAGATTAACAAAGAAAGAGTTTGCAACAGTTGTTCTGAAATACATTTTCACTTCAAGTTGGTTTCTTGTCATCACGAAATACGTGATATATTGTTAATCACTTAACCTCCCCCTACATGTTGATATGGCATGTTTTTGTAAACATATAAATACAAAGATTTTGATTTTTTTCCTTTTTTCCATTGTTGCTTTTGCTTGATTTAAGTGGTGTAAAATGAGCATGAGAATATGTCAATGTGAGGTTTAATAGTACTAAAAAACAGGATTTTATAGTCAACTGAAGACTTTTAAGAATTACTACATGAAGTGTTATTAATACAGATTATCTTTGGATACGTCAATGATCTGGCTGTCCAAGGTTTTTAAGATATTATTTCTTAGAAATAGCAAATAACATAAGTTGAATCTTTCAAACTGAGTTATTCAAGAAAAAGTTAAAATACTTTCCAGAATTACTGTGGTTTTTATACCTTATGTATTATATAGAAACTGAAATACATCATGATGTATTCTACCATATTAATATTGCTCTTCATATGTAGTCTTAAATGTGTTTAAAGATGGAACCTCTTTGCTTTCTACTTTTAGAGATACATTTCCCTGACATAAGTGAGGATTTTTTTAGCATTAGTCATATATAAAAGAATTTCTAAAGTGTGGAACATCAGGTTTACAATTTCACCCATTTAAAGTTCTAAATATTTATTTTTTCATTATTTTTTTAAGGTCTGGCACTAAAATTGTACTAATGTATAACTTGTAATTATAAATATTTATTCTTTATCAGTCAGAGTTAAATATTTTCTTTAGGAGTGGTTGGAAAGAAATAGTTTTATTCCATATGTGTTTTGCAGTTATAACACTTAGAGAGACATAAATCAGGTAGATAATTGTGACTAACCAACAATAATTGGCTTTATAAGTACAATGAAATTATTTACATAGCTAAAACTCATTCAAAACAAAAAGCATAAGCTATTATATTACTGTAATTTTATTGAATGTTATTTTTATAAATTTTAAAAATGCATGTTGGTACATTTTATCTGTTTTTATAACTTTAAAAATTAAAACAACTTATGTAACAAGTGTGTGGTACAAGTATTGTGTACATATTAACTGAAAGCATGAATTATTATACTGTACATAACTATCTTTAATATTAAATTAGTTTTCATAATTTTTGTGTGTTTTTCAATAGTTATGTCACTGATATTCTTAGGGTGAATCAAAACAAGTGTTCAAAGTCTGCTTTATGTAAATCACACACAACAGCATTGAAGTGTTTTATCTTGTTACTCTCAACATGGCTACAGTTCAGTTACATTCATCTCTTGCAGAAAGGTGATATAACTATTTTAATTTCAGGAACTGATCCTAAATCTGTACTGTATGTTTTTTATAAGTAAAGACAGTGTAAGAAAGGTGACAAATGCAAGTTTTCCCACGATGATGTTGAAAGTGAGAGTGAAAAGAAGAGTATTTATGTAGACTTGAGAGATGAAGGTCATGTAGTTTATTTTTTTATCTATGCATCTATTATCTGTTAACAATGTGAAGTGTAAAGGTCTTTTAAATCAACTGTATGGTTTTCTGTGTTTGCATTATTAGTGTTAGACAACTGAAGCATTTTAAGAGTTTAAATGGCAATCTTCAGTTGTACCTTTTAGAAACTTAATGTAGATAAATCTAATTCTGTTAAGGGTTTATATCTTTCTTTTCAAATATAAAAAGTTTAAATTCTATATTTTTTGGTCAAGATGAATTTTTATCTAATAAATAATTTGGATTTCAATCAGTTATTGCATACTGCACTTGATAAACCAGAATAAACATATGATATCATAGAAGAATATTCCTGCAGCTTTCAAATAGTCAAAAATATTTTCAGAAGTAAAACCACAACAACAAAAGAAACAAAATTCCTGTCTTTGGTATTTTTCCTCTTTTCCCTGAGCCTTACATTAAGATCACTTGTTCACATTTATGAGAGCTCTGGGTATCTAATATGTTGACAAACCAAATTACTGCTGCAGTAATATGTGATCAGTGTATTGACTATAGAAATTCCCATTATAGCTGAACATGCTACTGGTAAGATTTTCCAGGAATTTAGTTCAACGTTATATACAGACTAATTCTAAGGAAATTAGATTCATGGGTTTGGCCAGTGATTTCTTCTTCTTTTCAGTAAAACAATGTTTCTAAGTAAGAATGTAATCAATAAGAAGACATTTGAACTCTCTGTTTTTAACACTTTTTATTTTAGTCTGTCATATTCCACACCATTTCAGGAGTTTTAGTTTTCCACTACTTTTCATGCTTCCAAATTGTTTGCTTTGGGAGAGAATTGCTCTTCTTCTACTTTTGTTTCTGTTTATACCAGTTCTACTAGGGGACCGGAACATGTTGATAAACTTTACCATACTTCAAATCTGGTTGATATACCTATGGTAGTTGTGACTCAGATGTCATTTGTGTGGCTTTACTCTTATTTACACATGGAAGAATTGAGTGTTTCATGTCATTAATGTATGGATTTTGGTAAGTTAGATATTTATATGTCCTTTATCATCTAAGTTATTTTAAATGAATTGTAAATGAGATGTTGATTATTAATTGTGTTATTACTAGATACATTTAATCATTTTGCAAGTGCATTAATCTTACAGACTTTGTGGTCTCAACAGATTTCATGGCTTTGTTAGTTCATTATTAGTAATTTAACTAGGTATGTTTAGCCTAGATTGTTTGTAAGTTGCAATTATTACTACTAGTAACATATAATTATTTTATTTTTCAAAATTGTTAATTATGTGCTAAACCATTTTCCCTTCATAATCCACAATTTAATATTCTTCCCCAGTGTCCACTTCATTGCTCTAAATCATGTTTTCCATTTCAGAACTTTCCTGTTTGTTTGGACAAACCTTAGTTCTTTTTTACTCTATGAGAATTTGTGCTCTTCTCTCTGTGAATAACTAGATAATGTTTGCTTCTACTCATTCACAGTCCATTGACCACCACTGATTCTACAAGATACAATAGAGGGAGGATTCCTCATGACAGTGGGGGAAATCCATTCTTAACTCCTCTCAATAACCCATTCATTTGGGTAGTTTTCTTCTTTTTAACCTCATTTGGGCCTAGCCTTCTCCTTTTCAGGTTTGGAACAAGCAGTTCACATGTTCTTCACCTCACATTTCTTGCAGTTAAATGTATTATATCTTTGAGGGGATGTGAACTATGGATCAAACTTGTATGTATTCACTTTAGTGGGAACTGAGAGATCAGTAAAACTTCTCACCCATACACACTGCCTGCATCCATATACTAGTAACAACATTTACTAGTTCATGTCTTGCCTTACGTATTGTATGTTATAAAATGTTTTTCATTTTAAGTTGAATTTTCTTCATTAGTAAAACTTGTGATTTCTTTACTAATGTGATATTAACGTGCATTTGCTTACAGAAGAACTGAGTCATTTAACCAATCAAAATAAGTGTTTGTGATAATTATTTTAGCAATCAATCAAAATTATGATTAAATCAGTTGTCATGAAAATAATAAACTAATTGAAATTAATGTTTCTAGTTATTCCAAATATCCGGATGATCAAAATATTTGTTAGGTACAAACTTGCATAAGAGGCAGGTGTGGGGATGCTTTATGACTTCCATTGCCATTAAATTTACTATTCCTGTCATTGTTTTTGCAAAGCTACAGAAGCTATTTACCACTGTACCAGTTTTGAACCATTGACTGTCAACTTTCTGGCTATTTTAATAATTAGGTGTGAATTTATTGTATTTTGATTTTTTTCTCGCACTGTGATGTTTTTACTTTACAATTGTATCACTATTATTTAAAGTTATATTAGTATGAGCCCAAGTGGTCCAGTCATTCATATTTTTAGTATTTAATAACTGTATTCTTCAGTTCTGTATGAGAGAATACAGGTGAAGTGAAAGGATCCATAGGGGTAAACTTTATGCACATTTTTCAGAGATTAATAATAATATTGTTTAATATTATATTTAAATAGACGTTAATTTAAGATAGAGATCAAGGGAGTTGAAACCCCATCCCTTATAGCTTTTCTTTTTTGAAAAGTAGTACCTGTATCATTTAATGTTTTTATCTGTGGGGTCTTAACTCCTCCCTCTATTTAATTAGGAAAATAGTCAATAGTATTGAAAATAAATATTAGGTTTCAATATCTGTTTGATTGGTCTATTAATTACCTTTATTATTATTTATTTGAATTTAGTTTATTTTGAATCTATAACAGTCAGGTGTAGCTTCAGCCATTAACTTATGAATACAATAATATGAACATCAACTGAATGTTTCCCTGGTAAATTATCAGGCCTTGGCTTTTTTCCAGAAATTAGCAGTGTGCATGCATTCTAGACTTTATGGAGATTTGTTTTTATTAAAGTTAGTGTTATTTTTCGAAATTTATAATACACAATGGGAGGGGTTCAGACATTTTCATTGTTGGTTGGTTAGCTTGGCATTTTATGGCACAAAGCAACTAGGCTATCTACACCAGATATTTTGGTAATGAAGTTATAAAACATTTACCTTTTTTCTCTAAATAATAATAAAAACTTTATTTCAACCAAAATTTTGAAATAACTATTTAATGGTTGTTATTTTTTACATCATTTGTAGCCCTTATATTTATGACACCTGTAGCTCTTGTAACATATGCCTACTTTAAAATCTGTTTTTCATTGTTTGAAAGTTATAATGTCACAAGTGTTTTAGTACTGTTGATATCCAAAATAAGTGAAAATGCAAGTGACAAAAAAGAATTGAAAACAGACTGATGTTTGGAAACACTAAAATGTGAATAGAGGTGTAGACATGGTTTTCCTTTCAAAATATAATAATTTATTTCAATTAAAGTTTAAAATGTTTGTTTTTATTTTCTAATTGATCACATAAGTAGAAATAAAGATATAGATTTTAAATTGTTCATTACAACCTATACGAACTAATAATAATAGACTTTCTAATTAATTTTATCACTAATTACTTGTAACACATAGGTATAAATTAAGAAAACATTGAATGTGATGTACATTTATTAATTAAACCACTAGAAGTCTAATTAAACCCCCTCTTTATAAAAGGAAAAAGAGAACAGTTGCTAAGAAAGTTTAAATATGCTTGGATATAGTACATAGTTAGACTATCATGTGTTGATAAAGTTAAAATATATGAAATGCTTTACGTTTCTCAATGACCAACTATTAGAGCTGTAAGAATTATTGTTGATTTCTTGTTGCTCTAATTCTGAATTTTTACTACATGATATATGTAGTAAATATATATATAATGAAAACGTAATTTTTTTTTAGTGATAATATAATCATTTTTAAACAATCTACTTAACTCTGCATACAGTAGTAATTCTTGTGTGCCTACTCTTGAGTTTTTGCTCATGCCACTAATCTTGAATTATTTCCCACCTTAATCACATGTTTTGACATGAATTCAATTAGTACATAACACAGTCATCATGTACCGTGTTTCTCCGAAAATAAGACAGGGCTTATATCAATTTTCACTCCAAAATATGACACTAGGGTTTATTTTCGGGGGATGTCTTATTTTGATATATTGAAAAAATGAAGCTACAAAGTAAAAATTATAAGACCTCTAAATAAATAGAAATTACGAAAAACATTCAGAAACTCAATTTGATCAATACTTAAACAAACTAATTAACTAACTATTAAACTAATTAATAAATTATTTTTTTTTTATTTCTTTCCTCTTCCTGCCACTCTTAACTAGGGCTTATATTAAAACTGTCCCCAAAAATCACACTAGGTCTTATTTTATGGGTAGGTCTTATTATCGGAGAAACACGGTAGTAATATCCCTTCATTAGTAGGAAAGTCATGCATCCTTCATACTTATGGGTCCCTACAAGAACTTGCACTTGAAATTATCTCATTTCTTTTTATTTTGAAAGATTTTTTGCAATCTTTGTGATTCATTTATTAATCTAATTTATCAAGTTACTATCTTTTTGATAAATTCTTATGACTTTCATGAAATTTATAATTGTTTCTTTTCATGGTTTCTGTGCAAGTGAGATCTATTTGTGTGTGACACCTTTTTCTCTGTCATTTACATTCCCCAGTCTTTCGTACATGACTTACATCTTGCTTCACTCATTTGCCACAAGGTCTTCAAGATGCTCTTCTTTCCTTGGAGTCTTGGGTGGAAGTTTCTTGCCATCATTTTATCATGTCTTTACTCTATCATCTTTATCATTCCTTGACCCATGTACACTTGTTATTTCATAATTTCCTCTTCTCACTTTCTCTGCCTCCTCTGACCATACTCTCCTCCCAGGGGGTTATCCTTTGTCTATTCTACTGGTAGCTGCCTCTAACCTTTGAACCTAGTTGACTTGGTTCCTGTTGAATTGCTTTTTTTATCTTTTCTACTCACTTCATAACTGACCTTTTCATCACTTTGCTTTTTACCCTTTGTCTATTGTCTCTTCCTCCTATTCCTCTCTCCCTATTGTTTTTCTTCTGTTTTCTGATCCTTAGCACCATTGTCTCAATGACACAGTGTTAGAGCTTTTGGCTTTAAATGCCTTATAGAATGTTATTTTTCCCTTTATGGGTTACTGTTCCCACCTCTTTGTTGAATCCTGGAGACTGATATCTTATCATTGTACTTCTCTAAACCACTTCTAATGATTTCCTTGTTCTAAATAAAGGAGTTTCACTGTCTTAATAGGTTGTTTTCCCCCAACCTTTAATTCATCACCTTCAAATAATCCCATCATCACAATACACACTGTTTTGAGGTTCTACTTTTAGGCATGACTCTTGCTCCTCATGTCTCTAGCCATGTTATGAGGGCTTTAACATGCTACATTCACAGTCTTGACCTTTGTTTCTTTTCCATTCTGGACACATGGCTGCATTTTGCTTCTACCTTTTCCACAGGTACATTCATTATTAATTAATAAACAATTTCTCTCAAAAGGCATGTCTTAATTTTTGGGCTGTTTCTGACTCTTATATTTGTTCCTTTTCTCTTCACTCCTTATTTGGGCTCATCCATTTTCACTTTGTTTGCAAATTATGGAATATCTGGTTACCTGAGCTCTTTTGATCCAAAGGTCACATAACGAACAGTCTGGCTGTATACACCATCTTGCTTGTGTTATTCATTTCTGTATGTGTTTTCTGCCATCTCCCCCTCTCTCTCCCAGTGTTTTGTTGAAGTTATGTAACACCCCTTGTCAAGTCCTGTTGATAGCACATTATTGACCAGCTCTTTCTTGGCTTCCTCCTTTTCCAACTTTCTTTATTACTCTTTCATATGGGAATGTTGTCCTTTATTGTTCACATGTGGGATTGTCCATTTTTTTTTCTCAGTGGGCACTTTCTCATGTTGTATTGCTCTTCTTTTGTACTGCTTGATTCATCTTTTCACTCTAGGATCCCAAACACAGTTTGTAATGGTCTGTCCAGATGATGAACTCCTTCCTGTACGGGTAGTTCTGGAACTTTTTAATGGTAAGTATGATGACTAGACACGCTCATTCAGTAACAGAGTAGTTCTTACTACTTAACAGCTTTTTACTTGTATGTGCTACTGGAAATGGTCCATCTCTGTATTATTGTAAGAGCACTTTCCCAATTTCAATGACTGAAGCATCAGCCTAAACAGTCAATCGTTTGTTGAAGTCTGGAATGCAACCAGGTGTCGTCATTTCGACTTTACTTTGTTCAATAAGCCTTTCTTGGTCAGGTTAGTCAATGGTGCACTAATTTCAACATAGTTTGGGATGAATTTCCTGTAATATCAAAATAAATCCAGAAAGGACCTGACTTGTTGCATTTTAGTCAGAGCTAGTGTATCTTGTATTTGTAATACCTTCTTTTCCATGGCCGTCTTTCAGTCCCAGTACATAATATGCGGTGTAGCACTTGGATGATCTGATGGTGAGACCTGCTGCTCTCATATGTTGTAACAGCTTTCTACATTTCTTCCTATAGTCTTCCCATTTCACAGTGTGTGTCAGGATGGCATCTGCATAGTGCTTGATATTGGTGGTGTTGCACAGCATCCTCCTTATCATGCAGTTGAATGTTTCTGCAGAGTTGACTTAGCACCTACTGAAATTGGTAACATCCATCTAGTATTAAAAATGTTGCCTTCTCTGTAAATCCTGTCTTCATTAGGATTTGACAGTAACCTTTACTGAGGTTGATCTTTGAAGAGAATCCGACCTGATAGTTTCTAGGTTGTCCATAGGTTCAGAGTTGAACTTCATCACAAGATTCAGCTTTCGGAAATTTATTTAGAAACAGTTAACATATCTCTAATTTTTGAGATTAAAACTGGTAAATGGTAGGCTGAATTTGAAAGCTTAACAATTCCAGCTTCCAACATTGCCTCAGCTTCCTGCTTTGTAAGGTATTTCGTTGCATAAGGCATCTAAAAGGGCTTCACTTTAGCTGGATACCGTGTTGTTGTGTTGCACAAGGCCTATCTTTCCTGGTCTATCTCTTCTCTTTCCATTCTTTTATCAAAATTTGACATGATTATATATCATGTAATCTCCATGCTATTTGCACTTTTACTATAGTTTTGCACATATTGGTCTATTTATTTCCACTGTCCTTCTCACTTTCTTCTAACACAACTTACCACTGTGTAATCATGGCTGTGGCTTACCAAATGTTATACACTTAGTTAATAGTAATGTAAATTTATAAGTGTGTTGGACCACGAAATTTTCTACAGTAGGTATGTCTGATTTGCTGGCAGTGAACTTGACAAAAAATGAACAACATGCACTCCACTTGTTTTTTAAAATAATATATGTTTGAAACAAGTTAAATGTATGTACAAAATTATTTACATTATGGAGATAATATTTGTATTTTAGACACTATTCAGTTTTCTTTTTATTGTCCAAAGTCCACTCAAGCCAATTCAACTGTTTTAGAATTCAGTTGACAAGCTTAACTTTTATTTCTTTTAATCACAGTAGTATCATGATATCACATGAGCTACTACGGTTGTATCCTTAACTTTCAGTATTATTCTGTTTTTTGTACTTCCAATTATCATCTTTCTTTTGTTGAAGTCCACATATGTGGGTTCAATTGGTTTAGAACACCCTTTTATGAGACATAATATTCTCCTTATCTCTTTTAAACTTTAAATGTCACTCTAACCTACCAACCATTCACTTCCACAACAGTTAACTTTACAAAGTCTAACTTTTCTGTGACAGAAGTTCTCTCTCATGTGACTTTTACTCTTTTTTCATTCATCTAGTTATAGTTATTTATACATGTATCACAGTCTTGACATCACTGGATTGTAAACACAGTGTTCAATAGTCTCAACATCAGTGAGTTACAAAGTAAATTAATTAGTAACACTACCTGCACTAAACAGTCTTATATTCAAGTTGGTGTAAAGTTTAGACATAAGTTTCCTCTGAATACTTTGTTGTTACATTATTATTGAATAATATCATAATTTTATAAAGTTATATTTCCTGTACATAAATCGTTATCTGTATGCATTCATAAAATTACATCTTGCTCTATGTAATTTATAAAATTACGTTCTGTTTGTGCTTTATAATATATTATTGTATTATATATAATTTTTACAATTGTGTCATTACATTCTGTGTACTTCAAGAGAGCAGCTCTTAGGTCTAACTTGACAAGAATTTCATTTTAAACATTTTTGGCTTGGAAAAAGTATTTTATTCTCTGTCTATCCACACTTCAATACAAGTTTACTTATTGAATTTCATATTTTGTACTCTTGTCTTCCTCTTTATGTTTATAAAGGATAGTATACTTTTAATATATTTTCATAAAAATGTACACAAGTTGTTATCATTGTTTTAAGTTGTTTAGATTTTTTATACACAAGACTTTATTGACTTATAACAATTTAGATCTTTATTACATTCTTTTAATGAAAACGTGTGTAAAGTGTAACAGTTAATATATAAATTTGGGAAATAAGTACATACACACATATATAAGTATAAAAGATATTGTGTACAAAAATCTTTATATTTGTCTGATTGCATGTTTGTTCAATATTTAATTGAAATATATTTTGTAACCATAGTATCAACAACAACATTGTTTTGATTTGTAGATAGCAGAGAAGAAGGAAAAAGTTCAAGTGGAACAGGACAGGAAAAAAGCAGAGTTTAAAGCTGGTCATCACATTGGTGTAAGTGATATTGTAAAACTGTATGACTATCATCATATGATGAGTATTATTAGTAAGTTAAAGTTTGTTGACCATCATCATGGTGTGATTATAATAGATGAACTCCACTGGTCACCCTTTAATTTAATGAAATATAACTACTTGTTATCATCTATTGTAAATATTGATATTGTTTGATTGACGTAAGAAGTAAGTGATCAACAGTTTGTAAAATCATTCTTGAAATTACTGATCATCACTGTTATATAAATAATAATATATTTATTTTCAACATAGCTTGTACTTTACTTAAGAAGAGGTAAGCTAATCTTACAATTAGCAAGACAACTTGATGTAGAATTTTAACATTATATAGTACAAAATGCATTATTGAGTGTTGTCATAGAGCATATTTAAACTTGTCAAGTTTATTCTTTTCATTGTATCTACATTACTGTTATCTAGTGAAGCTGTGTTAAGAAATATAATTATAGACTTAACATATAAATATTACTTTTAAATTTTGTCAATGCTAACGTGTATGAGATATATTTATCATAAAAGTTGAGGGCATTGGAACATATAAAAATTTAATCTTTGTAAACTTTCTTTGCAGTTGCACAACTGTGATTCATATCTGGAACTAACAGCCGAGACCCTTATCCTGCAACAAATGTAGGATTAACATTGTTACCTAATCTTCATGAAGTGAACAGAAGAAAAGCAAACCTATATGGTAAGAAGATGTAGTCAGTATCAAGTATTACATTAAGAAAGTAACTGTTATAGTTGTGCCTTAAATTTAATTCAAGTGTCTGTTGAAGTAGGAAAGTTATAGTTAAGGTTTAATATGAAGTATCTATTTTAATAAGAGAATTGTTGACAAAATTTTAAAAAGTATGTTATAATAATATGAAGTTAGAACATAATATAAATTCGCTGTTAAAATAAGATTTTGTTAAAAACCATTATTATGAACTGTAATAATAATTAATTTGTATTTAATGCTTATTAATTTAAAAAAAAGATGTTCAGACTTATTTAATGAAACCACAAATATTTAATTTGTAGAATACATCATGACATTTAAAATGTTAAAAGAAAGGTAGGTCTGTGAAAGGTAGTTTGCAATTTTTTTTACAGATATTAAAAAGCCTTAATGAAGCTTTTTACTAATAAGAATGATAAATGTATTGATATATGTAAAAATTATATATTTGCTTTGTTAGTTATTGTCAGTATTTCAAAATGTATTGAGAAAAATCAGGACAGATTGTGTTGATTAAATATCATATAGATAATTATAGCAGTAATTGTTGGTATTGTTGTTAGTGGTATTTTGTACTAACATGGTGTTCATTATGATTGTTTTATTAAATAAATTTGTAGGAGATGAGAGGAAGCTCCCTGAAGCAGCTGATTGAGAAGATCATCTTGCTGCTACAGTAGATGGAGAAGCTGTTCCAATCAATGAAAACCTATTTGATGAAGAATTGGATGTGGAATAACCAATGCATAATAAGTAGAAATCCTATAAAGTTACAATGTCTGAAACTTAACTGTAGTGTGTGTAACTGAACCTTGACAGTGACTTGTGTCTTCCAGATTCTTCTTTAAGATAATTTCAAGATTGTTTTACAAAGTGCTGATGCCCTACCACAGATATGATCTGTACCACTAGTAGATGTCTGCTCTTCATTTATTTATTACTTACCTACCTATAGCTGAACATTTTTTGTTAATAGTTAAAAAAACAACACATTCTATTGAACCTGATGTTTTACCTTTCTCATTTTGTTCAAAGCAAGTTATTAAGTTTGGTTTAAGCAGTTTATTGCTCAATGCAGTGATTAATATAGTGTTTCTAGAATTGAAATGCTAAAGTTACCTTAAAAACAAAAATTGTGTAAGATTAATAAAATGTTTTAAGTAAAACAAGATATAACAGGAGTAAATGTGATTTTTAAAGAGCAATAATTTTTCTATCTTTATGAATTTGGTTGTGAAATGTATATTTTTCATTGAATATCTCGTTATAAATATTCATTATTGCAAATTAAGTGGTGAAAAATGAAGCAGTGTGAGTATAATTCATTGATTGGCACATATCAAATAGTGTTTTTAATTTTTGTAAATCCATAGTTGTATTTATTGAATACAAAAAAAATATTTAATCAACTTTCTACAAAATTCACAGAAGGATATAAACAAAAGTAAACATTATGTATTTCTGACAGTCATATGGAAATAACAAAAAGTAAAAGCAGATGTATTGATATTTAACCCACACAGTGTGTCTGCACTGAATTACTAAGCTCAAATTTAGACTTTGAATATGGACCAAACAAACAGTGAGAGAGTTTGCAACTGATGAAACTACATTCTAATCATAAAAGTAATACAGTCTGAACACTATATTAAGTTACCTATGCTCATAACTAGGTATATTTTTATTTCTGATCTATGTAAAAGACTTGCTTTGATCAAAAGTTAATATTAATTCTTTACCAATTTCTTGTGATATCCTGATCAGTTTTTAATTTAATTACATTTACAATAATATCAAGTTAATGCATACATACTTTACAGATAATTGAATGTTACTAAAAGTTATTTCTCATCCATGTTCTAGGTTTGAAACTGAGCCTAATCCCCAAACTAAGTAATTCAGTTTTTAAATGTACAAATAGTTTTTCTGTATATTTTTATTTTAATTATGAAATTTTAAGCATAATTCTAACATAGTAAACTGTGAAACCTGAATACATTTATTTAATGGTTTGTCTTATTTTACTGCAAAAAAGCAACTACTAGATGAAATAGTTTAAAACTTCAGAATTATTTTTATGAATTGTATAACTTGCACAAATAAAAGTTAACATTTTTATACTGAAACCGTATTTCAGACAGGTATTTACCTCTTCTCACCTCAAAGCTGTTTCAATCTTGATTTGCTCTCTAAACATTGCAAAAAAAACTTTTCACCTAGCTCATCAGTCTTTTAAAACATGTACTGATCATGCAACAACCTTCCAACAATCCTTCTGTACCAGCACAGCTAATGCAGTCTATTATTCTAGCATAATCCTCAAGTCCAAGAACTGATTCATTTGGTTTTTCCTTGGGGGCATCACTTCACATAAATAAATCTATAAACATTTTACCGCATCACATCTTTTATGTCCAACATATTGAATGCAATATTTTGCTTGCAAATTGTCAGTGACTTGGGTAGTTAGCTACATGTGTTATCGAGCGACCTCTACAATTCCAAAAAAGTGCCAAGCGAATCTGCAAGAAAATTATCGTCATATTAAGAACATTAAAAAGCGTACGTATGCTCATATTCTTGTCATTGTGAGTAGAATGGAATATTTTGTAATTCTAGCAGTATTATTAGTTTAAAAGGTGACAAATAGGACTTGGCTGATATCACAATAGTTGTCTCCAGATCCTAAGGTAAGTAATTAATGTGATTTTAATCTGTAATGTTTAATATTAAATTAGTACTAAAACTGGCGCTCATACCCACGAAATGTGTAAAGCTAAAATTCTACGTCGGATGTTGATCAAAGTTGGTATTAGAGGTAGTTGTAAGTTAATTATTGCAATTACAAACTATAAATTAAAGTACATCAAAGTGTATATGAGATTGGGATAAATGGCTCATTTATTATTTGAGTTCATAATGTTTTGTGGTACAATAACTTGTAAGTTCCTCAAAATTTCGAATAGAAAGACTTACATTTTCAAAGCAGTATAGTTTTGTAATAAACTTTTCAAATTCCGAGTGAAAATTCGTTGGACATCAGTTTGTTTGTTTGTTCAGAATTAAGCACAAAGCTGCACAATGGGCTATCTGTTCTCTGCCTACCATGGGCTTTGAAACTCGGGTTTTAATGATGAAAGTCTAAAGACAAACCGCTGTACCATTTGAGGCTTGGACATCAGTATGAGCACCTTTCTAAAATCTAAATTGCATTTCATTAGGTGTCAATTAAGTCCTAAAACGTAATCTTAAGAGTATCAGCAATAGAAATAATACATTTAGCAGATTTAGAATAAAATATTAGTTCTTAAAGCTACAGTCTTTGATTGACAATGTAGTACCATAGAAACTGCTGTTGTGGCATATAACACAACTCATTAAGGATGTTCATTCGAAGCATTCAATTTCACACACACACATATGTATATACATTCTTTTGGGATCACTGGCCATTAATAGGAAGCCAAAGGGTCTGATGTTAATGAAGATGAAAAAATTTCTTAAATTGTTCAGTTACTTATTTTGCTTATGCTTGTGACGTTTTTGGATAAAATACAAATAATTTTCACAATAAAATGTTATTACTTAAATCTCAAATATTTGTGTATTTTATACAAATTTAATATAAAAACATTTTCACCATTTCAGTGTTGATTTGATAAAAATACACATGTACTGAATATACTTTATATATGTATATATTTCATTTGTTTTGAATTTCATGCAAAACAAGGGCTATCTGCGCTAGCCATCCTTAATTTAGCAGTGTAAGACTGGAAAGAAGGCAGCTAGTCATCACCACCCACCACCAACTGTTGGGCTACTCCTTTACCAATGAATAGTGTGGTTGAATGTGACATAATAATGCCCCCATGGCTGGGAGGGCAAGCATGTTTGGTGTGACATGGATTCGAACCTGTGACCCTCGGATTAAGAGTCGAACACCTTAACACGCTTGGCCATGTCGGGCCATATATGTCTATATACAGTCATAAACTATAGCAGTTTGTAAAACAATTTAAAAATATTTTAGCATAATATTTTTGCAATTTGAGTTATCTATAATTATATAAGATAACGTGTACACTCTTGCATAATTTTAAAAGGTAATTGTTTTTAAACATTTAATTATTTTCCTATTGTAAATTGTTGTTCTGTTTTTGAATTTCGCGCAAAGCTACTCGAGGGCTACCTGCGCTAGCTGTCCCTAATTTAAGACTAGAAGAAAGGTTGCCAGTCATCACCACCCAACGCCAACTCTTGAGCTACTCTTTTACCAATGTATAGTTGGATAAACCGTCACATTATAACGCCTCCACGGCTGAAAGGTCAAGCACGTTTGATAAAAGACAAACCTCGGGTTGGCAATAGGTAGTGTTAAGTCGTTGCTCTTCCGAGACCCTCAGATTACAAGTCACGTGCCTTAACCCACCTGGCCATCCCGGGCCACCAATTGTAAATAATATGATATGATGGTGGATTTGTTAATGTATCTTTGTATGTATTGGAGCCTTCTTAACCATGAAGTATTGTTTTTACTGCAAAATACTCCTGTTTTACAGGTAAATATCAGACATTCTCTTCAAAATTAAACATCTGTTTTCAATTTTCTAACTTTGAATTTCATACAACTTTTGAACCACTTACTTAATCAAATGAGATTCTGGTTCTTATTCCATGGTATCAACTATTATTTGTATCTTGATAAAATTATTGCAAATATTAACAACAAAGACACCATATATAAATATGTTTGGAATCCCATTGGAAAATAATAGTGGTGTAAAGGTTTAAAATTATTTAAGTATGATTATTTACACACATTGAAAAACCTTCAGTAGTCTAATGTATTTGATTGAGGTGAAAAATGCTAAAAGAATTAGGTATCTTTTTTTTAGAGAATATATAATTTGAAAACAAGAAGGCTATTTTAACCTTGATATAAGATCTTGATGTGGGCTACCATTGCATTTAACAGCTTATAAGGCTCACTGGCATACAACAACTACAGTAGTGGTTGGAATACAATTGATGTAAGTAGTTTGTTATAACAACAGTTTTTATAATATGAAGTTTGTGAATGCTAACTTAGAAAAGGTATTCACTCCATAACAGCTGTTATACAAGTGTTCATTGTCTGTTCCCTAGTAGAACAGAGGTAAGTCTTTGAATTTACATTGCTAAAATCAGGGCTTTGATTCCCCTTGGTGGACACAGTAGATGGCCTGATGCTGCTTTGCTATAACAGAACAAACACATTCTGTCTAATGTGTACAGAATATTATCCACCATCCATTCACCATATTGTCTGGTTGAAATTATTTATGAATGAAATCATTAGATCATTAATGCATATAATAAACCTTTGAAGTCCAAAGTACATGTAGTTTTTATATTAATTAATGCATTCAGAGGGATTTTATGTTTCTAGCTTGTTACATTACATTCTTAAAGTATATTTGCAATTTTTCTTCATTTTGTTTCACACAACTATTTAAAAGTTATTATATTTTATCAGAATATGTCACTTTTATGACTGAACCTTTTTATATTTATTATTCAGGTAAAATAATAACATTTGGTCAATCTACAATCTCTTAAAGGTGAAAAAAAAATATATCTGAGGTAGCTCATATCCTTATGTTTTCATTATCAGCTTTGAGGGTTATTTTTAGGAGTCACAAGACAATGGAAAAATTCCATACATATAAAAAATTTGCCAATGTGTTCATGTGCTATGTAGCAGCGGTAGTGGATTTATCAAGTGGAAGCTGACATATGCTCTCCATAGAGAGCCATTGTATGGGTTTTCTCTGCACAAAACCACAGCTGGCCACTGTACAATGTTTTATTTGATTAGACAGGACTTAGTGTACAAACAGTGCTGGTATGTATTTTTTTTTCTGGTTATAATCAGCTACGTTTTTTGAGTAGTTATGATACATGCTTTATTACATAGTGGGGTTTAACTACATTGCTTTGGTGATATGTTGTGAATTTTATTTCCTGAAAAAAGGTAATTATAGCCTTTAGGTGTTGATGATCTTCCTTATCTGGTAAAACATAACTGGAGTAATCATGTTGTATATTTTGTCATTCAGTGAGGTATGAGTTAAGTGCATAATGTAGTCATAGAATTTGATTTTTGTCCTGTTGAGATGTAAATCCAGTGTTTTGGTATCATGAAAATTCTAGTCAAAAATAATAATATCTAGATATTTTCAAACATTTGTTAACTTTTCATAAGTCTATACAATCACTGTCTTCAGCAATTTGTACTCGTGAAAAACTTTAAAGGAACTCAGCATTAACAGTTTTTATGCCCCTGTAAATATGTTTCTTGTGCATAACATCAGGGTCATAAAAGCAAGAACTTGTTTATCCTTTTTAATAATACTAAAATATTAGTGTATAAACATTTGATCATTTTTTAGATTTTGTAATGTCATTAAAACGTTTAATTACTTTTCCATTATCTACAATTTTTACCCTCTTGCAAGTTACAAAAAAAAACAATGTGCTCATTACCTTTGAAGGATTTTCAAAATGACAGGGTTTATAATTTTGTTGTTTTCTGACAATAATTATATTTGCTCAGGCTGCAAGCTTTCAAGCATGAGATAAGTGACCATGTACCAAATGAAAGAAATTTGTCCAGATCTACAATATTAAGATAAGTCAATGATGATAGAATATTTGATCATGTAGCAGTTAAAAAACCTTTACTTTGTTCTCCAAGTATTGACAAGAAACCGGACTGCTGATAATTGAAAAGAAGTAACATGGATGGAAAAGTCAAAGTTTGAAATAGTTTATTCAAAGTGTACATTGTATATCCAGCAGAAGAAGGATGAAAGATTCTTATTTCAATGCACAGAACCTGTGATAAAGTATGGGAGAGGCAGTGTGATGGTTTGGGGTGTTTTTCTGCAGAGATGACGAGATTTTTGCAAATTAGGTGGAATAATGGACCACTAAATAATGATCCATCATGGCAGACCCAGTTCTACTACCAAGAGGATAATGACCCCAAACACTCATCCAACGTATGCAGAAATTACTTAGCTGAGAAATAAGCCACTGGAGTTATTCAAAATAATACAATAGTTCCCTAAGAGCCCCATCTCAACTTAAATGAGCAGATTTGGGATTTGATAGATCAAAAACTTGAAAAGTCGAAAGCTACTTCCAATGAAACTATATGGGAGTGTATCAGAGACATTTTGACTAAACTCCCAGAGGACACTGTGATTAAACATCTTGTAACAAAGCCCGAAAGACTTTCCATAGTTATTAAAGTAAAAGGGGTACACAACAAATATTCACTGTTTGTTGAACTATCACTAAATTTCTGTTGACTAAATGTAAAGAATAATAAAATATTGATATTTTATCTGTGATTTACCTTCAACTGTTCTTTGAAAGTTGCCTGAAATCTGATTTTTCACTTTGTCCTGATACTTTTGCACAGTACTGTAGGATGGTCCAAAATGTAACTGAACATACTGGTTGTGCTTTTGGTGTATGTTATCAGGATAATACTCAAAATATCTGAGTAAAATAACAGTAATTTATACCATATCTTTAATAAGAGTTCAGATGCAATGTAGCATTTATTTATGTCTGCTTCTAGACACCTGTCTAAGAAGTCTTGAAAACCTGTAGACAGGTTATCTTTATTTAAATTGTTTGGTTTCCATTTGTTAATATTAAATCAAGTACCTGAAAAAGGAGTGTGACTTGATGACTAAATCAATAATTTAACAACACAAAATAATTCTGATAATAAAAATATACATGTATATATAATGAAAACAATTATATATATTAAAAATTATAACCAATACTGTTAATGACACCAGCATTACAGAGATAGAATATACCTTACTTACAAAACACCATTACCGACTCATGTCACTTGACATCTATTACATCTGAATGTACAAATCTTTGGATAATACTCCCTAATACTGTCTAAATATCTTCAAAACAATATCACTTAACAGTTTCAGAACACCATGAGTGAATTACCTAACATGTTTCTATTTATTTATGGGGGTTTAACAAGATGGTAGTGATACTGTGGCAGAAAACACTATACTTTATGAATTTTAAAGATTATTATATCGTACACTCCACAAGATTCAATAATTAACTGTTTGTCACTGTATATAGTCTTGTTAAATATTCAGTGTTGCTGTCATCATTCCACTGTTCATTATTACTTTCATTACATCTACATGTTTGAACTATGTGAACATTCTTGTTTTTATCTTTATTATATCTATTACCTGTGGTTGGTGAAGAAATTCTGGACAAAGCAGACAATTGTATTTTAAAATACAAAAATGTAGCTTTTAAGAATTTTGGTTTTGTGAAACAATGATAATTTTTACTATTAAACTTTACAAGAGAAATATCTGTGTTTAACTAAAGCAAAGCATTAATACACCCAAGTTATTAAAAGATCTTGAAATTATTGGTGAAAGACTAAGTTTATCCACTGGAAGTCTCTTTGAGGTTTATTAAATCAAATTTTTATATTACAATTTGCCAAAGAGAAAAATGCAGGACACCCAAATAAGGAGAAAATTGAACTTCAATTAACTCTTATTCCTTGGCTGTAAGTACTGATTACCTACACTTATCATGTCAGAATTTTCCTGATGAAATACCAAGGAACGAGATGTCAACCTCTGGTCCGTACTCTTTCCTTTTTATTAATTCTGGAACCAACCAATGCCAAGTGTCAACCAGGCAATAAAGTTATCTTGCAAGAGAAAAAGAAAACAGAAATAACTTGTAAATAACTGCTAGTTAGCCTTACAAAATTAACTCTAATTTAGATTTCTTCTGCTCCTATTGCAAATTTTGACTGTAAAATAGAAATATTTAATCATCCAAATGCACAAATAAACTTGTTAGCATATAAAAAGTTGATTGTAATCTGCTATTTATGTATATGTTTCTTGCTTTGTTCCAGAACAAATTGTTTGTAATTAAGTATTTTTTCTGAAGTTGCTGATGTTAAAAATATGAAATCCAACTAAATATATAATTTGTTTTACAATTACCAAATACCTAAAGCCAACACTTAAAAATACAGTCTGAAAGTGAAATCATTTCCTTTTTGTAACCTGTTTACCTCTGAATTCCTCATGTGGATTGTACATTTATAAACTTTTATGAATGAAATTAGAAAATAAACTATGATGATTTCTTACAACAAAGTGGGCTAGTAGTTCATTTGACATAAATTGTACTATTGTTAGTGTGTATACATAAAACTTGCCTTTCATGTCAAGTTATAATTCTATTGATTAAAAGTACAATAAGTAGCTGTGTTACATAGTTGGATGTATTTCATGTTGTAAGGTTACAGAAAAAATCAAGACTTAAAAATACTCAGTGCTTTATACATCCAGAAAAAGTCTATTTTTGGTCAGGAATTATTTTTCAATTTTGATATTGAAGTGAAAATGAAGAAATAAACAGCCATAGAATAGAATTAAAAAATATCAAATGAAAAACCAATTAGTTAAGATAAATAAAATAAAAACATGGATGTATTCTCTTAGAAATAAATAAATAATCAAGTAAACCACTGATATGATGTGCTGTTTCACATCTTCATTTCTGAATTAAGGTATTTGGTGTTACGTCACTAGTGATTTTAATAAAAAATGTTCTTTAATCAGTGCAGGCTTTAAATTAAAATACCAATGAATATTTTCCAATTTTGTTATTTATATGTTTTAGTTTATATTTACAGAACAATATTAAGCTATACTTTTGTTGCTAGGCAACATAACTAAAGCCATTGCAGGAAAGCACCATAACCAAAACACACTAGATTTTCTATGTGTTAAATGCTGTTCTATAAACAAAAGTACCCAGCCATGCTCAGGTTATCAGGTTGATATATTCTATGTGATAGAGGTAAAATAGCCATTGTCCCAAGGTACATGGGTCCCCTTGTATGAAGTGTACAGGTTATGTATGACTCAGTGCTAGTAGAATGGTATGGGGTCCCAACTCATAATGAAGTGGCATGGCTCCTCCAAATGAGTCCAGTTCACCTCTGCTACTGTTATTGTGTATATTCTGAACCTACTTTAGTATAAAAGTTTATATGGTATGTATATCATTTGAACAATCAGTTCTTTCTTAATGTTACTCTTTTTCAAATTAATAAGTTGTATGATAGAACATTAAAAATGTGTGACATATTTAACATTAAAGGCACAAGTTTTATTTTATATTTAGTGCACTTGTTGAGGATGTGTCTCCATAAAATGCACTGGGGATGTAATTCAAGAAAGAACCACAGAGAGTTTACAATACAATAGCCTCACCAATTTTGGATGTAAATTCATTATTACTATCTCTAATGTTATTTAAAATTTTTGTCATCACTAGAGAAATAAAAGTTTATGTAAGTATTCAGAGGTTTGGTAAGAAGATCTCTTCTTGAAAAAGAAACCTCTTAATAGTTACTAATAACAATCAATATAACCTACTTCTTTATAAACTGCTGCTATTTCATTTTCATAAACACAGGTTTGGGCAAGAACATCAGTCATATAGCTAACTGCTAAATATTCCATTGTTACCGAAACAAAGTTTAAAATTTCACTTAAATTTTATTATTTAATAAAATTATACATAATAACGAAACAAAATAATTTATTTTCCTCTTTTAAAAATATTGTAAGTTATCATATATCTAATAAAAACAGAAAAGTTTTTCAAACAATTGTTCATGAAGTTGGAACTGAGGTAACAACAGTCGTTTAACATTATTTAAATGTAAGATTTTTATTATCTAGAAAGATTTATGGTTCATAAAAATATTACAAACTCAATTTCAAGTGTTAAGAAAGTGTGAATTAACAAAGACCACTTTTCTACTTTCAGTTACTTCTTCAATTTATAACTTTTATTTTTCTACCTCAAAAGATGTTTTTCGTTTTTTGAAGTACACTCTTTTTATATATTGGTAATTAATGCTGTAATCTGATTCTCAACAATTATAAAAAATTACATTGGATTGTATTTTGTGTAAGAGACTTAAAATTTAACAATTTAATATTTATTGCATTACACACTAAACAATGTTTATAGTTTTGTAAATAATGCTACATTTGAGAGTACTGTATAAGCTGCAAATAATTTAACAAACTCAACCTTTCTTGAATAAAATAATTTCAACAACCATGTACATAACACACGTACATATAACGAAGTTGAAACAAGCATAATAAAAACTAAAGAGTGCTGGTTAGAGATAACATACCGGTAGAAACTTAGAATAGAAATGTATAAAGTTATTTCAAAGTTATTTATATATGGAATGAATTAAAAAAGTCATTGTATCAGAACCAAATGTGGCTGCAACCTCCCACACTAAAACTGTCACGTATTACTTACAACTACAATTTAAACAAAGCAGACCTGTGAGAGTGATATACAAAAATATTCTTATACTTGTAAAATTGCTTGAAATTGACCATTTAATTAAATAAAGACAATATGTTGGCATACACTTTATAACAGGAAAGATTAAAAATAAAAAATTAACTAAAATGTAACATTAACAACACTAACCCAAAGCTCATCACGAACAAGATAGCTATCCAAATAGTTGACGATGGTTTGGACGTTTATTTTTGTCCACTACTAAAAGTTCGGTGACAATAAGTTCTTTTCTTGGATGCTGGTTTTCATTGATCTCTTTAATTGCAACTTAAAACCCAGTAGCAGTTACTATGGCTGTGTAGATCGTTCCTGAACCTCTGAAACAATAAAAGTATCATTAGAATTTGTAATGTGGTACAACGTGAACATATTACCACATGCGACTTATAAAATTATTGTAACTTTTGAAAAGTAATGGATTAAAACATGTTTTTAGTCTTATATTTTTGTAAGGAGATAAAACTGTATACTTTCCTTGTAACTTTATTATACAGCAGTTAGAAAATTGTGCACAGTTACTTTTTAATTAAATGAATTCTACTCTAAAATATTGATAAAAATAAATGGTGCATTATATTCACACAAGTAAGCACCATTCCTCCATGTTATATTAATAACATTTTGGAAGTGCATGTAGATGTTACATTCACGATGTCCTCATAATATGATGTTAGTTTCGAATATTTAATACAACAGTTCTGCTACGATTATATGCAGAAATTAGTACATTTTAGTAAATGTATGGTTTTAATCCTTACAATATTAATAACAGAATGGATTATTTTGATCTATAAACCTTGTAACCATTACTGTGATCACACTTTGAAAGTTCCTTGGAAATAATGTATTTCTACACTGTTATTTTACTCCTCATAATTTGTCATATTTCCTCTTTAAATCAAAATGTACAATAATTTAGTTACACATTTTTAACACTTTCTGAGTTATGCAACTATTTTTGCTGGGACTGAAATAATTACAACTGAACATAAACCCTTATTGATGTAAGCTGTTTTTGGGTGAATCAAATTACCAGCTTGTAACACTACATTTTTTTTCTTTTCCTTTGCAAGTCATAAAAGTGTTAGATGTTTTAATTATTCAAAATTACTAAATTTTATAATTTGAATCATATTTGCAATACTTCAGGAATACCATTCTACAGACTGATTAACCTGCTGATTTATTTTCAATCTGCATCACGTATTCTATAAAATTGTTGTGATATTTATAATTTTCTGTACTAAAAATGTACTTCCAATAAGTACTTACCTCCTTTTACACAGGCCTGGAATAACCAGGCAGTTGAAACCCTCAACTCATAATTTGAAGGTTGCCAGTTTTAATCCCCATCACACCAAACATGCTCACCCTTTCAGCCGTATGGTCCTTCTAATGTTACAGTCAATCCAAACATTCACTGGTAGAGAAGTAGCCCAAGAGTTGGCAATGGGTGGTGATGACTAGCTGTCTTCCCTCCAGTCTTACACTGCTAAATTAAGGATGGCAAGGATGCAATTCTTGATTGCAAATTATTCATTAAAATTATCATGTAACAACCCTGCAACAGTAATAAAGCAAGGTATTCTCATTATGCTTATGACTTCCTCTGTTCAATTCTACCAGATATCACTTTCAGTTCTATTAGAATTTGGAAGTATCAGGTTTTAATGAAGAGGTAAGATGGGAAGTGTGAAATGAGATAAGAATCTTCCTGAAATACATTTACAGTTTAGGTGAATTACAAATTCCAATACAGTACATTATGTCCTATCAACAGATAGTGAAAATCTTACATTGAATAGGTGGAAGAAACAGTTTGAGGGAAGGAAAGAAACATTCTCTAAAGCCATCCAGAGAACACACCTGAAGACAAGAAAGTCAAATTTGGAGAACTGGTGTGGGAGACCGTCTGAGCCAGGTATACATTTCACCCATATAAGAAAGGTGTGGAACTTATGGGAAAACTGAAATGTAATGAGGGCTATCAATCTTCATTAGAAGAAAAGTGAGGGCATAAAATACAGTGGAGAGTCTGAAGGAACAACAACACTTGAAACAGAGCAATGGATGACCACAAAGACCTATTTTCAAATGCAGACCGTAATGATTCACTCAATACAAGACATGGTAGGGATGAAGAGTATTCTATTCTACCTTAACAATATATGTTTTGGTTTAGAACAATGGCTACTTTGATAACACTTTTACAGTTGACTATATGCCCCCATTGGTTCTGTCAAGGTTATATAAAATAAACTTTAAACAGATTTATCAGAGATCCATAGTGTGAAAAATCAAATTTGGAAGTACTGATGAGATTAGTTATTGTAGTTTACAAAAATAGAGGCATTCGTGTAATCCACACCCTGCATACTGACAGACTTGATGATTTATTGAGATGGAAGATTAGTGTGAGAAAATATTACATTATAAAGAACATGGACTTTACCAAACACAAGTTCTAACTTTTTGATAATCTATGATTAGTTCACATGTTTACCACTTTGCAAAATAAAATTGACAAATGAAATGAAAATTAAAACAGACTCAAAAGAAAAATTATTATTAAAATATGCACTGCAGACTCAACACATACCTAGATAAAAATGCTGCACTTTACAGGTCACATTTCTTTCAAAACAGAAACTAATTACATGATTTATGTTCTCCTTGTAGCTGGCCAATCAACTTAGATGGCAATAATTCAGAAGAACATATTACTTTTGAGCCATTAATAAGACAAATTCACACTCAAGTTGATACCGGGTGAACTATCCCATGAAGCAGCAGATACCATCTGTGATGACTCATGTTAGGTACAGCAACACCTAAAAGTCAACTAGCACGTGTCCTAGTAAGAAGTTCTGAGCTAGAATCATAAAAAAAGACTCAGAATTTTATGTTTCATATTTATCAAGCTGAAGTACCTGCCCTTTATTTGTGCATGAACTTAAACAAAATCTGGAGGTGGAAGATATGATAAATGAGAAAAATCCTGATTTTCATACAATTCATTTACTACACTGTATAATGGTCATTACGACCCTGTAGAAAAAGGTAGTATCGATTGTAATGTCAGTAGGGGTACATTCTGTTACCTGCTTTCAACACCCAGCTCATAACATCTTTTTACAGCATTTCACATGATTATTTAATAGAAAACCAATGGCTACAGAAGTGTCTTACAGATAGGTCAAAGTGAGAAATTACAACTCAAACAACAGCTTTTCATACCAGCCTTATGGTGGCTGTTGAAATAGAAACTTCATCTCAGTTTATGCATTATTGTAACAAAGGCAGTCATCTTTGTTCATTTAATTCCTCCAAAGGTAGCTCAGCACAGTCTCTGAGATGTATATATTAAATGTTTGTGTGCTTTCCCCCACACTGTGTGCATGCATATTAGAGAAAATTGTACAAACGTGTCTTACTTTTTAGTTTAATAACAAGACACTATTTACGAATATAATTAATATTAACTTAATCAAAGTGTTTAATAACAGCAATAATGGGGGTGGAGGAGTTACAAACCCTACATTAACATGCCCCCTTTTCCAAATCACTAAATAATTATTAAAAATACTCTAGTTCTTATCTCACAATAAGGCACAGAGCCTTCTAGAATGAAATTTCAGTCATCACAAGACATTTGACAGTTTGGTTTTTAATAAGAGCTCAATAATATGAACAATGGGGGTGGATGGGTGAACTAATGTACCTGTCTTTCTCCTCTTATGCTCCAAAAGTGGTATTTTTTCCTCCCCATTATAAAACACTGTCCATAATTAGACCTTGCCTGCTGTGAGCTTGGAAATACAAATGTCAGCTTTAAAAATAATTGGCACATATACAAATATTAAATGTTGATATACAAGAAATTGCTGTTCAATTTTACATTTTAAAAGGGTTTGTAAGATTGACTGAGAAGAATGAGAGATTTACATCGATCAACCCGAATGTAGTAGAGGAAATCTACAGCCTTCTGAAACCACTCCCTCATAAAAGGTTTTGCATCAGATTGCTTAAAAAGTAAGACCCCATTTTGTTTATCCCCTGCATTTATAATATCCTCGAGGTGTTACTGTAGGAGCTACACTATGTATGTTTAACTCACTTCAAAAAATTTAATATTTAATAAAAAATTTTTAAAACCGAACAAAATTAAAATTATCATAGCAACATGCATAAACAAAAAAAAAGGAAATGAACAAATGTGTACGTGCTGTGGAGTGACTGACACCTCTACCCACACAGTTTCACCTCCACTGTTTATTGGTACCTTTCCTTCTGATGGACAGATTCTTCTTTCACAGGTTTCTTCACAGTTATCTTGTTCAGCATCACTGACGTGACTACTAGGAGCTGGAAAGTTGAACTTGAAGGCCATTCACACAGTGAAAAAGGCTTAAAATCTTATAGTTCTGTAAAGAAGAAAAATGCACTTTCATTCACACTAAATCTTGTTCTGAACACAAAATATCAATTCAGTCCCAATTTATTTTTAACATTTACTAATTCCTGGACAATTAAGATTAAAGTCACCTAAAAGTTGCAACGTTTTTCTTTTCCAGTTAAATATAGAATTATAAAAAAGTGAACTGTTTAACAAGTTTTACTGCTATTCATTTAATGTTACTATAAAAACTTTGAGAAAAAACAGAATAGTATTCAGTATAAATATTTAAAGTTCTTAAATGGAAAAACTTGAAGTAGGCACTTCCTCATGTGCAGCAAGCAATATGTAGACTAAATTACAAACTACAATACCCATACAGTAAGACAGTACAAACAATTCATGAGGTAAAAAAAACCAGCAAAAAGCACAATACAAAATTATTAAAACAATGTAAAAGTAATACAAAGAATGGCAAACAAAAACTTAATCACAGCCAACATTTAAAAAAAGTGAGAGATACCAGTTCAGTATTATGAGCAAAAAAACCTGGAAACATTTCAAACAAAAATATAGTGGCATTCTTACTGTTTTGTAAGAAAATATTAAAACTCCCACAATCATAGTAAACAGTATGATTTTGTAAAGTTCCTTATAACACACTATTTCTTACATCTAGAATATTGCAATAACCTGTTTTGTTTTTCGTACTCAAGTTCAAATTCAGTCCTCCACAATAACCAACAGTTAAACACACTCACAAGAAACAGAGTTATAAACATTAACATGGATAATACCCCATACCATTTTTAACAAATGACTTGGAGGTCACCATTTATCAAGTCTGCTCATTCTACATAAAAATATATGGCAAACCTATTTAGTAGAAATATACAATTCTGGTCAAAACACTGCTAAACAGAAATAAAACTAACTTAAACCTAAAGTTAAGAGCTTATGTATGTGCTAAAATTTTAATGTTCATTATGCCTTAAATAAAATGATTTGTTTAGGTCACTTCAAGTTTAAAATATGTCATGTAAGACAATATTACTTTTACTGTACATTTATGCGTGTCAAGTTATTGTTATAACATTGTTGTAAATATCTCCTGACGTTTTACACACAATTTGTTAATGCAGAGGTAAATGAAAATAAATAGATAACTATAATACAGTTGATTTTAAACCTTGACTACATACATGTCTGTCTTGGAATTTTATTTTTAAAGTTATACAGTCTGAACTACATAATCACGAGCAAAATACTGTACACAGTAGTGTATGTAGTCATTACAAGTTATGAAAAGGTATATACGTGGTTGTTATATATTCAGTAAATTGAGAATAACTACACATTGTGTATACAGTCAAATTAAAACAATTCACTTTGCACTCATCCATATATATTTCAAAACTGTGGAATATTATTTACTGTTAGCTGCAACTATGAAAGCTACATACCAATCAAATCTAACCGAATGTACACTATAAACTATGCATATCATAAAAATCATAACATCTAAGCTAATGCACTGGTATCAAATTTAATTTTCTACACGACAAGGAAAATGGATAGAAAATATAGTACAACTATCTTGCTGTTCCTGATTCAAATTTAGAAAAAAGGTTAATAACTGAAATACGACTCTTAATATTAGTACTACATTACTAAAGACAGATGTGCCGATACAAATTTATAATGATTCTTGGATGTTTTCCATTGTTCTATAAATCTGAGATTATTTCTCTTAGACACAAATTTATTCTTGCTTAATGTTGGTAATATAGCTTACCTTTCATTTATAAAAATACAACTAAACCAAGCATGTACAAGTTCCACATGCATTGCAATCATACAAACAGATCTTTTACTACAAACAACATTTGTACTTCAAAATATTCATGTTATTTGACTTTTCTGACTGATAAACTTAATACTGATTCACAGGAGTTTTGATAAGTTTAAATTAAAATCTGTTCTTTTATCAAGGAAACATCCAAATTTAGCATTATAAATTATAACTATACTTCACAAATTATACGAAATAATATGCATAAAATTTGAAACTAAAAACACTAAAATATGCCTGAAAATAATTAAATGTTATATGAAAACTTGAAATTGTTGATGGTGAAACACAGAATTGCATTACTAAGGAGACAAGTGTGTGTGTTTTCTTATTGCAAAGCCACGTCAGGCTGTCTGTTGTATTCACCAAATGAAACTGAACCCCAGATTTTAGCATTAAGAATTCATAAATTTACCACTGTACCTGCACAGGAACAGAGTGAATCATAGATACATTCTGTTTACCTTTTAGTTTGTAGATGTTATAAATCAATCTAGTGATAAACTGACAATGTCATTAATCATTTTATTTTTCATTATACAAGCTAACAAAAAAGTTCAAAATATGATGATAATTACATGTATATTATGATTAAAACATAACTGGACTGAATGTAAATATATCAGCATCTGAAACTAATTTATAAACATAAAACTGCTTCTGTAATAACTGAAACCTATAAATATATAATCATGTAATTTTCATACTTTTGTCCGGAAATACATTTCTGATGTTTAACTTTAAGTATGAAACTTTTTTATTCACGTACCTTTACGATAACGACAACTATTTAGTTATGGTATGTTAACAAAAAAGCACATAAAAATGTTTATTCAGTTGATTTTTCAAACAATTTCAAAAACTATGAAGAAGTTTGTTAAAAAGTTGAAAATATTTACACATAGGGATAAACATGTCTCTACTGTATCAAATGTACCTACATAGCTGAAACAATTACCATTGTTAACTTTTATCTCTTACAGTGGGGTTAACCCATGACTTGTGAATGTTTCCACATATAAATAATAAAAAAATTGAAAATCACCATTATTCATAAGTATGTACAACTTGGTGCCAGTGACAGTACGATAAGTGTTTGTGTACCACTTGCACACTGGTTTTATTTTTGTGTGACTTCTATTTGTGCAGGTATGTGCTTTATTATGTAATTTTGGTTATTTCCTGAGTTTCTTTACATATATATATATATCAATACTGCACTGTCGTTAATAGTCCATGCTGCCAACTTACTGCCATAATGGAACAGCACTGAAATGTGTTCATAATATCCCATCTATCAGTCAAAATCCAAACAGTGATGTCAATCTAGTTAGTTGCCATGAATAATCATCAAAGATCATACACAAATATCATAGTAGGGTGTATATTTCAAATTAATATATATTTTTTTCAAAGGTTGGAGGTATAATTGGTAGAAATATCAGGGGTGATTTCTATTTATTTTTTAAAGTATTTAATGGAAACTGTATTCCCACCAAAAAGATTATAATATTATAATGTCCCTAAGTTGAAAGAACAAGCATTTTTGGTTGGACATGAATTCAAACCCACTACTCCAGACTGTGAGTTGAACTTGGAATATATAAGACCATAACACAAGGTTTTGTGACTAACAGATGAAGATTTCACAAAAGTATCAGTTTGATATCAATGTTACTTTCATTCATTTTTCTCAGTTTTGATAACAAATATTATAATAAAAAATGTTCATTGTGGCAAACAAAATAACAATTTGATATAAGCAAAAGGTTTGTTTCTTCCTAATTCATAACAACATTCTTACATCAATATGACTTGTAAATTTGACACTGGATCAGGCTGTACAATTCCAGTCTTCACAATATGTGGACTTTGCTGCAAGTTATTATGAAAGGAAAAAGTATTTAACATATTCCAGAAACAAAACTATATTTGGTACAGTATTTATAATTATAAGCAACAACTTTTAATTGAACTTTACATATATGCTACCAAAGATATTTGTATGACATATGTTTGAAAATCTTCTTCTTGTATTTAATATTTTAAAATCAGTTTTCAAAACTACAATGAGCATGCCTCAGACTGATACTGTCATAAACATTAAAAAACTTTATATTCATTAGATATACAAGTTGACTTCAGGTTATTCGTGTTGTTTACCTTTGGTGTTAACTTTTGGATCTAGTGTATTGACATTTACAATCTTTCAAAGGTACACTGGATATTTACACCTAAATGACATAATGGGTATTTAATTATTAGCCAGGATTCTATATAGTTTTGACAGAAGAGTACACTATGGAGAAGTGGTGGTGGGCTTGAAATGGGCTAAAAAATACATTCATAAGTGATTTATAGCAGCTTTAAGGAATTTAGAAAACCTGTCTTGTTTGAAACATCAGATTTTGGAGAAAAATAAATCACACACACAAAAAAATTCCAACTTCTATTAATAAATGGGACAGTCGGTGAATATCTTCTCAGTTAAAATGGTCTGTTGCTTGTATAGCCAAGTATTTTATCTAATAAGTAACACATGATCTTTGCAACCTTTTACATCTGTTGGTGAAAAGTGACAAATTAATGAGAAATTCTATGAACGTATTGTTTATGGAAATTTTGATAAGCCGGTCTCTTGATATTTTTGGAATGACAAAAAACATTCTTTTGCATCAAGAACTACTTGCCCTAAAGTTTCCTCCATGTAAATAACTAAAACACAAGCATTTAGCATTTTCAACAAAAAAATTACAAATATATCTTTGTGGCAAATCCTGACTTTTCCAAAATAAATCTGACCATATCCATTCCCTCTCTTCAGTTGATCACTCACCAAATCAGATTACAAGTATCCAGAAAAGTATCTTCTACATCTTACAACAATAAAGTTTCACATACACAAGGAAGTGTAAAGTACAATACAACTATTTCATGAAACAATGGATATGACTCTTTGAATCTTAACCCATTCTTAGATATCCCTCTTTGTGTAACACTGAAGGGAGAGTCTGCATGATATATTTCAACTAATGATATGCTATGACTAGTCAGTAACATCTTAGTGATCAGCTTTCATTATGCTCTAAATGCCACATGTGATGTGTAGAAATTCACACACCTATATGTGGTAAATTAATACAATAGTATTATGATGTTGAACAACCAAATTACTGCTGCAATGAAAATGTGTACCCTTCTTTATTGTTGACATGATTTTGTTGGTATTTACCAAAACCAAGTTTTGTGTGTTTGCAGCATTGTTGCCCTTGCAAAAGATGCTATTAGAAAGCTTTCATGTCCAAATCACACCACTCTTTCATGCATGTTTTCCATAAACCATACAGTATACGAAGACTGTGCTTTCAAAATGCATGTTACAAGAGTGTAATAGCATATATAATCTTTAAGTATTGTTTCTGGTGGCTTGAATGTTATTTATTATTTTATACTAGTAATTGTATTTGTTTCACTCTACACCTTCTTAACTCTATTACTATGTGTAGGGGTCAGAGGGTGTTATCACATTTGTAGATTTGCATTCAAAATTGTATTGATCAATTATTTTACGAATATATGTGAATACATGTGGTAGCAGATTGTAGATTGTAATTCAAATGTAATAGTACACAATAATTAATTAATTAAAAATAAATATTTAAACCAGTTCCTAAATATCAATTTTTGTTTGTCATGCACTATACCGAAGGCTTCTTTGGTTTAAATTATATTTCTGATGTCCAAAGGCAAATTTTATACTTTTTAACAAATAGAAATTTAAATTACCAAATTTTGACAAGCTAGAATATGAAATAAAAAACCTCCTTTCTTATCTATTTTCTGAAATATTACTATATTTAGAAAATCAAAAAAGTTCATTCTGTACATTTCTTTGGTTTTTGGAAATGATTGTTTACACATTTTTACTTTGTTCTATTTCTATGAAATGTTTATAACCAATTGAAAGCTCAGAATTTTTCCTACGTGGTATTTTTGGTTTTGAAAAGTGTCTTCATGAGTAGATCCATTTTTTTGTTATTGTAGACTCACAAGGACAGGTTAGATGAATGATGTTTGAAAAAATATTTTTAGACATAAATACAGTTTAATTAATAAGAATTATTAATTACACTAGAAATCTGTGGTACTTAAATATAACCTATGATGTTCTTTATATCAATGTGCATATAAAACAAGAAAAATATTTTACATACTTCAGTTGTAAAATGTGACAAGGCTTAGCAAACTGTGAAAAGTCAGTACACATTCATTGAGAAGGAGATATCACTGTTTTTCTGTAATCTATGAGAAGTAATTGATATTTCAAGATTTACTTGTAGACAGTAATAATATGTATGTATATAAATATACATAAAATGTACTGTATTACAACTGAAATATGATTGTATTCTACAAAATACTGGTCTTCAACAAAGTTATTTCATTAATACCACATATTTCATCCTCAGGAGTTTTCAGTTCATTTCTGTGTGCTTGTGCATCATAATGATTTAAAGATTTATGAAAAGAATCCAGTTTATGACTAACATTGTAATTGTGTCTGTTGAGGTTCACACAAATAGTGGTTTTTACTGTTTTAGTCACTGATGAAGTCATGATCAGAAAATTATTTTTGGGAGCAGTTTGGTCGTACATAAGTAGTTTAATATTTCACTGCATGTAGTAGGTCTGCAGCAGCCATTCCAGGTGTATGATAAATTTTAATTGTTTTTCATAAATTGGTTTTAATTCATAGTTTTAACACTTCACATTTTTTAATCTTTTTGTTCATTTTATTTAGTATGCTAGATTTTCTGTTTTTCAATGCAGTTTAAGTATCTATGTAAATCAGATGCAAGTCTCACATGAATACTGATCTTTTATTATAGGCAAACGTTATGAGCTGTATCTATTGTGCTGTAACACTTGTATTTTTATTGTCATGTCATCCTGAAGCGAGGCTCTTTTAAATCATTACAATAATTAGTACTTCCTCACTATAAAATGGACTGTAGTACAGTGCACTTGGTTCAGGGTTAGAATTAACAGTGTGGAATATGTATTAAAGTTATTGATTTCATCTCTATCTGCACATCTCCTTGTTCAATTCTCCATGAGCCTGTTGTAGTCCAAAGAAACCTATAAGACAGTAGTTGGATGGAGACTTAGTTTTAATGTTTCAGTAATGATTATTTTGGTGATTGCACAATGATATCAGGTGGGATTTCTTATTGTTCATGTTTGAAACAATTCTGTGCAAAACATTTATGGATTTGTATTTTGCAGCTACTTATAACTGTGTGATAGGCATTACTGTGCTTGAATACCACACATTAAGGTCAATCTGAGGCTTAGTTTAATAAACTGAGTGCTAGCTCAGCTAGTGTGCTTTCTGAAGAGAATAAACCATGGTTACTTAAAAATTTAATTTCAATGATTAGCCAAATGTCTCGTCATCTGATTAGTGACGTGCATGAATGGATTAAGGAGATTCCCACTATCCCCATGTCTACTATCTATCAAAACCACAGCCAAGTGAACTGGCTTGGAGAAATCAGCTTAACCAGTCAAATGTTCACAGTTCGTCCTGCACAATTTCTCAGTGCAAAGTGTATTCACAATTAAACTTATGTTGTTGTTGTTATAGTTTATGAAGAAAGGGTGATGTTTAAAAGCTTTTGTTTTTAGACCAGATACAGTTTACTTAATAAAAATGATCAATTACAACGGAATTTCATGGTATGGATAAAATAACTTTTGTACCATTTAAAAAATGGTTACATAAAAAACGTTTTTTTTACATACCCCTTTTGAAACAGAGGTGGTGAAAATACATATTCTGATACTACATGTCCACTGAATGGCATAATATCATAACATTCATTTCAATTTCTATGACTCAATGACAAAAGCTGGATAAAAAAAATTTACTTACAACAAAATTTTTCATCAAATATTTCCTTCAAAACACTAATTTCAAATCAGGTGGTTAAGACACTCAACTTGCAACCCGTGCGTTGAGGGATTGAATCCTCGTCACAACAAACATGCTGGCCCTTTCAACTGTGGGATGTTAAATGTGATGGTCAATCCCATCATTCACTGATAAAAAAGAAGCCCTAGAGTTGGTGGTGGGTGGTGATGACTAACTGCCTTCCCTCTAGTCTTACATTGCTAAATTAGGGAAGTTTTGCACAAACAGCCCTCGTAATGCTTTGCTCGAATTTCTAAACGAGTTTGGTTTTAAATTGGAAATTATAATTCAAATTTTTAGTAATCAGTTAAATTTCTAATTTATAAGTAAGTATTGAAAAAAAAACAATTTCTAAATATTAGTTTTTTATGCATCATATGATATGCTCAAATTCGAGTTTGTGATGTCCAAATACCAAAGACTATAGTTTCTTATGAGTTAGGAGCTCAAATTACTGATATTGAGAAGTTATAATATGGAAAATTGAATCTCCCATCTTTTCTGCTTGCTACATTTACTGAATTAGTCTCAGTACCCCTACCTACCTCTTGACATTTTTGGAAGCACTTGCTTATGTACACTTACTTTTGAATATGACTCAAACAGAGCTAAGTTACAGAGTTTTATAAATTATAGTGCAATTCTAAGGTACTGATATAGTAATTTATGACCCTTTGTTATTTTGAAATGTACACATGCTAAATCTAAAAGATTATTATTTTGTTTCACATCTTACTGTAAAATTTTGTGAGACTTGATATTCAGTACTGAGCCAAGCCCCAAATGAGTAAAAAAGTTCAAAACTAGAAAATATTATTGTTTACTCTACTTCTTTATTTACTGTTCTGTATTTTAAGATAAATTAAATTAAAGAACATTTTATAACTTATAACTCAGTTGTGACTATTTTACAAAATACTAGTTTACACAAATACAGCTAATACAGGTCACTTTGTACAGACTGTAAACATTAATATAACTTCATGGTTGAGTAATTACTGTAACGTTGCTCATCAGACTGCTATAATTTTATATTTCACTACTTTGATATGATGATCTCTTTATCACATCAACAAATTTACACAAAAATTACGTCATAGTGAAACAGGAATGCTGTAACTAATTAAGACTTGAGATACTTCCTCAGGCAATGTTTTATATTTTATACTTGTGAAGAATATCCAAGTTTTAACTAAAGAAACTACTTCATAACATTAATCATTAAGTTTACCATAGTTACAAAAATGACTGGTTCACTGCCTATAACTTATTTATAAAGACATGTTCTAGCAAATATTTAAAAGTAAAAATTAAAGATCAAAATAAAATGGCTTGTTTCACATGAAAAGTCAATGTAAGTATTAGCATGATAAAGAGTAATATTATAATATGGAATCATATCACTGATGAATGCAAGGAACTAAAAATAAATTTGTCGAGTGTAAAACAAGTTCTAAAACATGGATCAATAGTTTGTCATGTTTAACTTTCATTTTCAGTATTGCTACAGAATTTAGTAAGTTTTGCAGACTGACTGATATATAGGCCATCTAATTTACATATACATCTTCAAACTCAAGTTTTATTGTGTGAGAAGACTGCAACACTAAAATCTTTCAGCCTTTTCTGTCCTCCACGAATAATTGTTAATGTAATATCAACCAACTATTAAAAGAAAAAACCTGCAAATGAACAGACAAAAATATTATAATTGAAATTTCACTTGTTACTAAAAAGCAAAATTATCAGTTTGTAGGCACAAGGATGTTAATCCAGTTTGTTTGTAAGAAAAAAAGTTATCTAAGCTGAAATATAGATAGAAACAAATTTCTTCCAGCAATGTGTTTAAACTGATCACTTTCTTGGCAAAAGAAACAGACATTTCATAATTATGTTACTGAAGACCCAATCCAGGAACTTCAGACTACTTTTTTCTCTCAAATTACAACTAGTTATATTGTGATTTCACTTTCCTTACACTTCTATGAAAAAGAGATTCTCATTTAACATTTAGACGTGTAGACATAACAAAGAAATAAAAATCTAGACCAGCACTTCCTGAAGTGTTGTTGTCCACATCTCCCCTTTGATAAATGTAGTTTCTTCCACACACACACTTTTTCAAATGAAGAGATACAATACATACAGATTAAAATGTTATATGTGTTGTTGCAATTACTTATAACCTCATTAATAAAAAAATACATTAAAATGCTTAATTTTGCATTAGTACATAATCAACTGCACCCTAACTGCTACTGTCACCTACACTTTTGGAAATGTTTATTAAAACCACATTAATTGTTTCCCCTGTAAATAATACATACCTTAACTGCTTCATTCATAAAAAAAAAAATACAAGCTACTGTAAATCACTTCAGCTTCTTGTAGCCTTTGTAAGCAAATTCTTATGGCAGAAGAATAAAACTTTTATTGGTACACATGACAGCAAACATACACTAGCCCAGTGGTTGCAGCTGTGAACAAGCTACTGTAAATCACTTCAGCTTCTTGTAGCCTTTGAATGCAAATTCTTATGACAGAATAACAAAATTTTTATTGGTATGCATGACAGCAAATAATATAATGGAGACACAGAGCAAATCATTCTTTCTATTTCTTCTGCTACTGCTTTGGTATGTGTGAGGTGTATGTGTTTTTTTAAAGCAAAGCCACGCTGGGCTATCTGCTGTATCTTCTGAGAGGAATAAAACCCCCGATTTTAGTGTTGTAAAGACGAAGACTTACTGCTGTCCGATCTGGGGGCACTGCCTTAGTTAATGGATGCTTTACCATCAAAACTAATAAATATGCCTCTGAAACAACATCATGTGATGTGTTTTTTTCCAGAAAGGTCGAGAACTTTACATTTTTTGTCATTGTAATGTCACATATGTAAATTTTATACATACAACAGATTATGAAAAACACTAATATATTTTAATATTACTTTAGCGTGTGAATAATAGATACATAGTAAACTTATATCTCTCTAGAGTAATCACTCTTAACCAGATACGCACTTGTACGACGGTCGACTCCCGTCATACGATACCTCCTGCGCGTTGACTGTTTCTCACAGAACACGGTAAACCTATTTAACAATGGACATAGTTCAATTCACTGGACAGATCATCATAATAGATAACATTGTTCTTGTATTAATATCTCCAAGAATGATAAAACTTGAAATGTTTTCTTTATGTGCTGAGGGCTTTCATCAGTAAAGATGTTTTCTGACTGAATTCATACAAGAACAAGTAATTTAAATCAGTAATGTCACTCAATTTCATTTCTCTTTTTTCAAAAACAAACAGACCTACTGAAACATAGTTAAATAAAGTAACTTTATATATAGCTGACACACCAAAGAAGTTTACTAAAACTTTTCTTATGGCCAGCTGTACATATGTGTAACTCTATGGCTACCATTCTGATATAAACTATCTCTCCACTTCCACTAAAAACAAAGCTTGAAAGACTAGATCTCCATGTAAATATAGAAGTAAACACTCACATTAATCTTCAGTTAGAATAATCTATAAATTGAGCCAGATATGAAATCCACAGTTATTACACCATATGTACAGCGATAGACATATGAGAGACTAAACCTTACAAGATATCCATGGTTATGAAAGAAAATAATGCCATTATTCTCAGCTTTCAATCAGTTTCAAAACGTTTAAGTTTCTACATTCTAAGCTACACAATAAACTTACATCAAAGATGTTTTATACGTTAATAAATAGAATATAAACCTAAATATATTTTTCCGAAGGAAATCAGACTTGAGGCCAAGTGTACAACATAAGGAATTAGAAAATGGCCCTAAGGAGACTGACCGAACAGTTCAGAATGAAAACAAAACTGATTATGCAGATAAATAACACTTTCATTTTCTCAACTTCTTATGCCACATTACATGAAAATATTTATTTTTATGAGAAAAATGATAATTTTGTTAAAGAAACAATTATTCAGTTACAACTGTTTTCAGTTTAGTATCACACTTTTAGAAACATTAAAACAACAATTATTTATTTTGCAGAGTGTAAAGAACTTTATCACCACTCATGTCAGGAATAAGTTTGCTTCTCAAATCTGGCCCGGCATGGCCAAGCGTGTTAAGACGTGCGATTCGTAATCTGAAGGTCGCGGGTTCCCATCCCCGTCGCGCTAAACATGCTCGCCCTTTCAGCTTTGGGGGCGTTATATGTGACGGTCAATCCTATTATTCGTTTGTAAAAGAATAGTCCAAGAGTTGGCGGTGTATGGTAATGACAAGCTGCCTTCCCTCTAGTCTTACACTGCTAAATTAGGGACGGCAAGCACAAATAGCCTTCGTGTAGCTTTGTGCGAAATCATGGTTACCATAAAACTTTAGAAGCGTTATCTGCTGTTTTAAAATACAAACAACAAAATATATTATTTATGATTAAAAAACAACCAATAGAAGTTTAAATGAATTACATTTCATACGTTTCTGAAGGTTGAAGACTTGAAAAATAGCAACGGCTAGCGCAGATAGCCCTCGAGTAGCTTTGCGCGATATTAAAAAAAAAATTCTTCTACTTGTTATAGTTTAGTGACATTCCAATCGTGTATATTTTACAGAAATAACTTGAAAGAAATGATTTTTGCTTGAAAAATTAGGTGGAAATAAATATTCCTAGATTTTATTATCATTATATCTAACTTTTTTTTGTATGTGAAAATTAATTTAGATCGCAGTACAAACAATCATCACCTAATTTAAAACAACGTTGGTTTGTCATAGTATCCAATAGAAACACCGCCTATACGTAATTACGTCAAAAGTAGAACACACGTGTCGCTAAGGAACAAGTTTCATTTAAATAAATTTAGAAAAGAATCATGGCAGGGAATTTCGGCAGAAAATTTATCAATATCTTCAGATTTGGAAAGAGAGTAAAGTAGGTTGTGCTTTTAAGCACCGTATCTCATTGTTTAAAAATATCTTTTCCAATTAACGTTTAGAATTGGCTCTAATTTAATATGATAACTGTAATCTCAGTAATGACTTTCCAACTTTCTTGACAGTCAAAAAATAAGGGTTAATGTATCGTACACCTTCTCTGAAAGTTTTTTTTTTGCCCTAGAAGGAGAGAAAGTTATACAAGTTATCGTGTATAACAGCGCAATATTCCCAGTAGATAAAAAAATAATATTTTTCTCAAAGTCCCAGAAAATGTGTTTATGCAGAAGAGTTGACAAACAGAGGCTGCAGCAGCAACCGTGCTTTAGGCTTAGGTATATTCCAACTCGCTGGTAAAGGTGTGTGTGTTGAACATTGAACTATCTGCTGAGTCCACCGCGGGCAATTGAACCCCTGATTTTAGCGTTGTAAATCCGTAGACATACCGCTGTACTAGCGGGGTGCACCGCTGGTAAATCATTAAACGTGTTAAGTTATCGTGATCTTTAAACTAGTTTATTCAAACTATTGTATTTTAATGATTCATTATTAGAACTAAAAGTAATAAATTTAATTGTAATGAGTCTCTTCTATTGAGCAAGAAATTTGAACTTCAGCAGACCACGATTACTTGTATTTGGAGAGTTTGGTTTGTTTTGAATTTCGCTGAAAGTTACATGAGGGTTATCTGCGCTAGCCGTCTCCAATTTTGCAGCGTTAGACAAGAGGGATAGCAGCCAGTCATTAACATCCAACGTCAACTCTTGGGCTACTCTTTTACCAACCAATAGTGAGATTAATCGTCACATTATAACACACCGACGAATGAAAGGGCGAACATGTTTGGTGTGACCGGGATTCGAACCCGTGACCCTCAGATAACGAGTCAAGTGCCCAAACTACCTGGTCATGTCAGGTCGACATTTGGAGGTAAGGAAAACAAAAAATATAGAAAATTAAGTGGATGATAAACTTGAGGAGGCTATAGTTATAGGTGGTTCCTTGACAAGACGTGGGTAAATGAGAAGAAAAGAATCAGATTTTGGCACCTAGGGAAACAGGTGAAGGATATAACTGGCAGAACAGGCGATATAAAGGGGTTAGCAGAGATAAAGTTTTTTGCGGTGCAAGTGTACGAGACAGGGGTCAGTGCTAAGTTAAACTAAGTGCAAAAAGAAATTGAGGCAGAGAAACGTTTCGCATTAGAAATGAGAATAGAGCAGAGATACGAACTGTTTCAAATGACTTAGCGTAATGATTGTAGACAGAGCCCTTTATCATTTGTAGCCACGAGGCCTGACCAATGTTTCTAAACTGTTTATTATTATATTATTATTATAACTGTTATTATTTATTGTTGCTATAGATTGCTCATTTGTGACTGTGTTTTTTTTGTATTTAGTAAATAAATTTAAAAAATTCTTTTGAAATTATGTATTTTATTTAGTTCAGAGTAACAAACACTGGTAAAACAATATATTTGCAAAAACGGCTCGTTTGGGTTGAGAAAATATTTTACATAGAAGAGCGAACCTGACGATGACCGAAGAATGTCGAAACGTTGTTCGCTCTTCTATGTAAATTATTTTCTCAACCCAAACGAGCCGTTTTTGCATATATATTTCTCTACAAGTGGGTTTTCTCGACATCACTGGTAAAACAACATTTAACATGCACAAACAGTAAGCAGAAAAAGCCTCTCTTTAAGGACTAGTTTATATCATTTTTATGACACTTATTGTAATAGTTTTGAAGCTGTTGCAGCCTTTGCTTTCATGAGAATGTCTCTGGATGCTTGGGAGTTATAACAACAAACGAGAAATACTCATCTACGCGAGCGCTGATTGGCTGACAAGCACTGATGACGTAACTATGGATTCCTCCACGTTTCCAGTATGAAGAAGCACCGCTCTCAAACTATTGTTAGACGTCGGACATACAAATATTTTTTTATTATTTCCAGCACAAACATGATTATCGCAATTAGCCATTTGGACTATGTCTTTTATTTATTGTCAAAATTTATTTGTATCTCACTAGAAATTTCCTTTTCACCCCTTTCAAGCCCTGTCGGACAATTTATCACTTTTTTATATAGGTCTATATAATATATAATAATTTGGGAGTTGCAACAAGTCGTAATATTTGTTTGTATGAGAGTATAGTTGTAATGTATACACCAAAATCGTAATGATTACGCTCAAATCGTAATGGTTGGCATCTCTGTAGAAGTAGCCATAATGGTGGACGTATAAAAAGTGAAATAATTACTATAGCAGTGCATGGAGGAAAATTTGACATAATGAGACAACTGAGAAATGGTTAAACATGTATGGTTTTGATGACACAAAATCTTTGAAATATAGGATTACAGGCTATTTAATAGGAATATAGTACAAAAGAGGCAGAGGAATTACATAATATGCAAAATATGAGCTAGACAACAGCAAGGGGGATTAAATCCATTTGGGTTTCTATTTATCATAATAAAGGACAAAGAAATTTAGTGAGAATTTGTTACAGTCTATTAAATTATACGTCACGAGCAAAAAGAAAACTGGTGAAACAAGCGTAGGCATTAAAGTAAACGTACAACGATAAATCAGTTGTACCTCATTCCTAAGACATTTTAAAATTGACGTCAGACAATTTTTGCTGATATATGTATATATATATATATATACACACATTAAATACAATGCACTGTTAAAACATTGTACAGTTTCAAATATCTCGACAGTTAATACAAACAACCGTATGAGACTAAATTTACATAGCACGTGAATGTGCTCAGACACAAATGTTATCTTATTGTCATAACATAATTAATAATCATACGATCTAGGTGTTTTTCAAAAGTTGGAACAGGCTCACTAACCATCTTGGGTTTGTTAACAAATTTTCCCCTGGCCAAATCGTTTCCAAACAATAATGACATACTATTAATTGGCATAGTAGGTCTCACTACACCCACAACTCGAAACTAGGTCTGATGTTAAATAAATGTTATGAAGAGGAACATTATCAAAGCTACCTTCAATATCCTGAGTGACGATAGACCAGCAATGGCAGGACTCGAACCTAAAGTTAATATGCTCTCTAACAATTGTAGTTGAGTCGCTCTAGTACCACGTAAAATACGTACGGGTAGGAGATTAGCAGTGTCGTTTATGAAATTACAGAACCAACAGCCACAAAAAGTTTGAATTCCTCCCTAACTACGTTAGCCCTTAAGTTTTTGTCCAATCTGCTAGAAGATTTCGTACTACAGGAACTGCATTTGTAATAGTATCCTCAACTTTAGGAGTACAGGTTTCTGCTTAACTGGCAGAACTTTCTTTTTTATGAAAAGTGGTTTCATGAGTTAAAGTTTACTCATTGGAAAGAGCAGCTGCTTTCATGTAATGTCATTAACTTTATTTTTGTGGAAATAAGTTTTGACATCGTAACTTGTACAGCATTTAAATTTCTAAATTATGCATAATTAACTTAATTTATCAAAACTAGTGTCAATATGCATAGAATTACAACACTTATCAAAATAAACCTCTTTTTCATGGGCGAATTGCATATGTGTTTGACCATCAAGATTGAAGTAACCTCGAAACTTTTGGCGATAAGATTCTGGAACTAGGTCATATACTTAGAGGATAACTGCTTTAGTATTATCATAATCTGTGCAATCTTCCAGAAAGAGAGCAGCATAAGCTCTTTGTGTGTGTGTGCGCTTTCTTATAGCAAAGCCACATCTGGCTGTCTGTTTTACCAGTGAAAACACTGCAGCAATAATGGCCATTTATCGCTAGGCCAGTCCATGATTTAAGCAACTTTCTCCAAATGTTCTAAATATTTATCAGCTTAATTTTCATGAAATTGTGGTATCTTAATATGCCGACTAAATTCAGAGTTTTCATTTTGCCTTTGTCAACTGAAGTTGAGTCTAAAATTTATTTCTTTTGCCCTATTTTATTTTCTGGCTTTCATATAGTTCTGTTCAGCCTCGAGATGTTTACTTTCCATTTCGATACGGGTTACCTCTTTCTGGGCTTCTTTCTTGTCTTAATTAATGCTGACTTTTCTAAACTAGCCTCACACCCTTTTTATTTACTGTTCTATGTTTAAAAAAACAACAGTTTAAGAACTTATTTGTAAACAGTAATAAAAATGTTGATCTACGAAAACACAGCCAAGACCGAACATTTTGTGAAGGTCAGTTTTATAAGTCTCCCATTGGTACAGCGGCAAGTTTACGGTATACAACGCTAAAACTAGGGATTCGATTCCTTTCGGTAGGCTCAGCGGATAGCCCGATGTGGCTTTGCTATAGGAAAACACTTAAGAATAGTAAAACTTTTGAGTACGTAAGTCTTGTAATATTTACTGTTAATGTGCAAACTTTCGTGAACATATACATAATAAATAAAAATTATAGCATGAACACTATAAGCAGAACGAAATGGTTATAAGGTCAATCTCCGTGATCGAACCCCTGCTGAAAGAGTTAATGAAATCATAATTATGGGTGATTTAATTTCAGGCATGTAGATCGGGAGAGACTAGAATTAATCCGTTAGGGAGATACGTTTTTTGAAAACTGTTAAAGATACTTTTATTCATAAATTAACCTAGGAACCTTCTAGAAACAATGCTACATTGAAGCCACAGATTATTTTTACACTTTAAGGTATGGGCTTGTTATAAGAGTGACAGTCAAGCCCTTAACGTGTTTGGTGAGTTGAAGAATACTATTGAATGACAACTTCCCCCCTGATGGTATATTGGCTTTACTGTTGAGTACAAGCACAACTATTGTGTTGTTTAGTTAACATAATTTTATAAATGATTACTTTTGAAACAACATATTTTTGACATTACAGTGGTTTGACGAATTACAAGTGAACAAAAGAAGTCTTATTTCAGTTTCTAAGTTCTCGGTCTATTATTTTATCCAATGCTTAGTAGGATTGACCACGACTTTATGATGCTCTCTACAGCTGAAAGGACAAGCATGTTTGGTAGGATGGTGATTTGAACTCGCAACTGTCAGACTGCAAGTCATGCACCGTAATCATCTGTGCATGTTAGGCCTTGTCAGTTGGATTCTGAAGTTATTAAACGAGCGTGCACGAATGCTTCAGAGGAAATGAGTATTATTTGAAGCTTTATAAACAATTGTGATACACAACATTGAACCAAGTTTTTGTCATATGTGTGGGTTTACATTCATTTGACTTGTTTGGAATATATTATTCTTAAAATGATTGAATTTTGTTATGTCCATTTATTGTTCAAATTCATCACCAACTACAGAGTATTCAGTCCCATGAACCTGACAATCCATTGTAATACAAAAAAGTGAGGAAGGATGATTAAATATATAAGAAAACAGTTTCTATTTACAAAAAAATCTTCGAAAGTATCTTCTGAAGTTTGCATTCAACCTAAATAACAATCGCATACTGCATAAGCAATATATATATAACATATCTAAATCAGCTGTTACTAACATACGAAGAATGACGAAACCTGAATGATATAATACCTTGACTAATTTTAATATTCGAATGGTGAGGCTGTGCTACTTCAGGTAGTTTATAAAAATGTTCATTTCTGCTAAGTTATCAACAGTAAGTTAAATAATTCTGAAATGTTTATACAGTATATGATGACATACTTGTTCTTATTCTAATAGACATTTTAACAATGTTAAATACACACAAAAATACAGCACACAGAATGGACACTTTCAGTTCAAGACTGTTTGTTTTGGAATTAGGCATAAAGCTCACCATGGTCATTACGGCAATCGAAAATCCGGTTTCTCGTGTTATGAATTCCAAGACGTGCTACTGGGAGACAATTCAAGAAAGAGAATTACAGCTTTATATTAGAAACAATCTTAAAAAGACCTTAGTGAACTGATATTAAGCTATGCAATTTGTCTGAGTATACGAAAGTGTATTGTCAAATTTTCTCCCCCACACCAACCTATCCTGAGTAAACCGAGAAAGTTCTCAATCTATATTAAATAATGTAGTAACTAAATAGTATATGAAGAATTTTTAGACAAACACGATGTTAAAAACCTTAGATAATAAATTTTTGGTCTGATGTGATTTCTTTATTCAGAAACAAGCACCGAGCTTCAAAAGCAAAGGTGGATGAGACTTGGCCCGTAGAGGGATTTTACAATTATGCTAGGCCGGGATCTGTACAGAATGTGAGTACTAGTTATTAATTTTATATGTTAGACTCTAACAATAATGGATGATCTCTAACTAGAATAAAACAATGATCTTAATATCGAGAGGTTGATACATCACAATATTGTTACAGTCAAATAATGTCTGATGGTCAAACACAGTTCCTATTGGAAAAGTTTCTATTGTAAGACAGTTGTGTAAAGTAATTATTCAGAATTATCTTAGTAAAGTGTACTCAACCCTCTTTATACTCTAAATTTTTGTTTATAATGTACTGAACCCTCAGTTTACTCAGATGTTTGGTTTATAGTGTACCCAACTTTTTGCAACTAATGGATTTGATGACCCCCATTGGTAACTCTCAGATTAATTATATAATCTCTGCATTTTAGATTTATGGAAACGATTTTTTTCTAATTGTGTATAGAAATGACCATGCTCTTAATTTCACCTGAAAAGATGATCAGAGAAATTTCAAAACGTAAATATTATTTGTCTTAATTCGAGGCTTTTTCTTATGTGGATGAGTTTGTGTTCCCAAATGCATTTGAAAACGTTATGAGAAAAGTAAATGTCATGAATAAAAACAAATGTACTTTCTTCTATAAGATTACACACACAGGTGCTGACTTTCACACACATGCAGTTATATCTAATATTTCATTGTTCACCAACAAAATTAGGTTTATGATAAAGTTTATTTGGAATTTGTGGAAGTAATTGGTGTATCAAAATAGTTTAAAAACACATCACTATACTTTGCTGACCGTTTTCCAATTTAAATCTTATAAATTTAAATAAACTTGCAATGAAGAATGTATCAAGTTTAGCCTTTTTATTGGTGTTGTTGGGATAATTCTGATGTGTAGAAATAACGAGTAATGTCGTTTGTAATGTCAGAGTATAGACATCTCAAATGTAGGAATTGACCCTGAAAGGTAGTGTTTGTACCAAGAAGGATAGAAATAATTAAAATGTAAATAGAAAGAGCTCTCAGTGCATTTGTAATGTACGTCAGCACCAAATGTAGATCTGGAAATGCCAGTAATGATGCCTAAAAAAGATCTGTATATTTAAGAGACTGAGAAAAAAACAAAATGATATCATCTTTTACAAACCATTCAATGAAAATCTCACTCTCTGTTTAAAGAAATTCAACACAGAGAGTATAGAAGAAATTAACAAATCTTGGTAACAGCTTTTAATATGTGTTACTTGTGTTTAACAGGAAGCAATGCTCAGAAGTGGTGGCAACTGTGTGTCTCATGTTTGTTTAGGTTTTGAACCAGCTGTTTACTATGTATGAATTTTGTTGAAAATAACTAACGTTTAGTTTTGGTATCAGCTGTTTAACTCCAAGATTGTATAACATGAACCAATGTTTAACCTTGAAAGAAACTGTTTAACATATTCCTAGACTTTTCAACAGGCAACTGTTAATGTTACATCACTTTTAATCTTGATGATAACACAATTTTTGACTTGTTCAACAGGAACTGATATAGAAATATATAATTTTTAATCCTGTTAACAGATGGATAGGGTTATTTAGTATGCTTCAACATAGTTTAACAGGAACTAACATAAGAATGCTAAGCTGTTGTTAACAAATAGTTACAGACACTATTATTTCTTTCGATATGACATACATACAGATTTCTTTTGATCTCTCCTTTCATTAAACAACAATGATGTCAGAACTATTACAAAACCATTCTTAGATACATTGTAATGTTTTTTACAATTACTGATGTTGTGAAAATTGGATGATACCTCTTCTTACTAAAGAATGAGAAAATAACTTTTTTGAAATGTTATACAGTTGGCATACTGGCAGCTGCTTGAATTATGCAATTACTTACTGCCTCTATGCAGTTGTTAACAGATGGAAGACTGAGGACTGCAGGACCAAGTTCCTAAAGAGTGGTAAAAAAAGTCAGTCAATCTGGTCCAACTTCCACCATGGCACTTAAGTAAGAGGGCACTGACCACAGCCATTCTCTCTTAAAACAATGGGTAGTTTCACTGTACCACTTACCATTGTCATCTCTCCAAGAAAAGTGAAGGGGAACAGATAGATACGTGGATCCACAGCAGTAAAAGACTGACTAGGTGCATGGAAATAGGGAAAAGAACCACTACTGAAGAGAGATAGGTTGTGATCTGAGAACATATTTTCAATGGAACAATCCCTCATGTATATATTAGTACTACTCCACAGGGGAGTGTCTGTTAAAATCCCCCAAAATGAAAAATAGAGATGGCAACTGTTCTGTAACACCATCATAGTGTGACTGATTGTCTCTCAGGAAGACAAGAGAACAAACAATGATGGTATTCTACTTACAGTTGATTGTTGGTGTGTGTGTGTGTGTGTGTGTGTGTATATTGGTCTACATGCCTTATCCACAATCTTGTGGTTACAAATGAGTTATAGAATCTGTACTGTTGAGGGTGAGAAAGTATATAGTTCATTGCACTTACATTTATTTATACATGACTAATGCTTGAACCTGTTGTTCCATTTTTCACACATTCTACTTTCATTCCCACCTTCCTGTGTAAAGAACATACCTGTTCCAGAAGTACCCCATTTATGGGCTTTATTCAACTCAGAGTACATCTGTTCATTCTGGATAGTTAGTTATTCTGCTGTGCTTCTTAACTGACCCTTTTACCTTTATAGAGTGAAGATAATACCACATCAGAAGTTATTTTTTGACATCAAAATATAACAAAAATATTTTTCAGCAAAGCTTAGAGTGCAAAGAGTAATTGAGATAGCTTTGTGTGATAGGAGATAGATACCTATCAAAAATACATTTTAAATGTAAAAGTGTTAACGTTTGTATCTCAGCACAAGAGATTTGCATGTTTAACTGGTTGGTGAAATAAGTAAGAGCTTCAAATTTTTTACACTGAGAATTAAAACTATTATATGAATTTTTGTCTTTGCAGAATATTGCTACTGAGATTCTGATAATCTTACGTCAATCATTTGACATATTTTATTTAATGATCCTAGAAATAAAGACAAAAATAAGAAAGAAAAAATGGCTGTTCCAAAACAACAACAACCAACTTAAAGACATTTTATGAGCCATTATGGCGAGGCTAAAATTTAAACTTTTCTTTGAAGTTGGCTTTCCATTTTCCGTATCTTGTTGAACAACGTGATCAAATTTAATAAGTCAAGGATTATAACTACTGTTATTCCAGGGGGGATGGGGGGACTATACAATTTCCAACAAGATAATATACAACTGTCCTCCCATATAGTGAATACGGTGTTAAAATAGACTCTCAGTGGTGGGAAAGATTTTCAGTAACTTCTCGTAATGCCGTCTCACTTGCATGTGTGTGTTACCAAATATTAACGTGGTGAACCCCAAACCACGTGTAAAGTTACCAGCATTTAGAAACTGATTACCTTTACTGTAAAGATTTTTGAACGTATTATATAAATTTTATTCTCTTTCAACATAACTCCAGTTACGACAGAAAGTGTTCGTATCCCTTGCGTCCCGAGTAGTTTTTTGCTCATAACTTAAAAAGTATCACGATAAGGCTTATAGAAAGATAATATATTACAAATATTATACCAATACACATCTACATAAATTATTTTGTGAATTAAACGACAAATAAACTGATTGAGGTATGTAAGAAAGCATATAGATAGACCCTTCACCTATTGGAAGAGGAATATTAAAGGGAATACTTTTAAATTAAGTAGCAAAACTATGCACTTATACACACCTGAAACAGTATATCGCATCATGTGAATATGGTATATGGTATATATAATGTGGTGTAAATCTTGAAACCTAACGAACAACAGCACTGTCAAAGTTATTTGTTAACTCTACACTGGTTACTTAACCGTCGTTTCGTTGAATGTACCCAACAGTAACATTTTATTTGATGTAAATAAGAGTTGCAACAAAACTAGCAATATAATTCAACAATAATAATTTCCATTATTTAAGTGTTTATTCGTTTTTTATTTTAGAAAACTTAGCTTAAAGCATAATAAAATTTTTCACCTGTTCTATTCGAGAAATTACTTCTCCCATAAAAAAAGAAAAAAAATTAGATACCGTGAATTCTACACTTTTGAATTCGTGGGACATTATTTAACATGTGTAATTATTTTTGTAATAATTTCTTAATTATTTATAATTTACATGCTTGTTAATTGTGAATCGTTGTTTATTTCCAGTTGGATGCGTTGTCCCACTCAAGCACTTTATTGGAATGGAGAGCTCAGCAAAGTATGTTGGTTAAATATTTTCGTTGCATGAAGTTATTATTAAGAAAGTGAAGCACCCGCTTCAAAGACGCCCGCAGAAATTTATCACTCTAAATATCAGTATAGTGATATTGTGAATTGAATAGAAACTCACGTAAATATGCTGAATGAAGAAAGAAAGAATTGTGTTTCTAATATGGCAGGGAGGAAATGCCCTTCTTGACCCCTCCATTGCAGACGCCAATGACATGCCTTACCTCACGCCCATTATATCATGATTTATGTTATTCACGTGTTCCAAATACTATTATACTCTATCTTTCCGGATATTAAAATTCAGATCTTTTAATTGTCTGAGTTAATGTACTCTGATTTTACATTCCGAAGTACAGAGACCTTGATTTTAGTCGCCACAGTGTACAGATTCTGAATTTAGTTTCCGGAATGTATAGGATAAGAGTTTGACGTGTGTGTATATCTAGTAATATGAACAGGTGGTTAGGGCGCTCGACTCGTAATATGAGGGTCGCGGGTTCAAATCCCCGTCATATCAAATATGCTTGTCCTTTCAGCCATAGGGGCGTTATAATGTGACGGTCAATCCCATTATTCGTTGGTAAAAGAGTAGCCCAAGACTTAGCTGTGGGTAATGATGACTAGTTGCCTTCTCTCTCGTCTTACACTGCTAAATTAGGGATGGCTAGCGCAGAAAGCCCTCGTGTAGCGTTGCGCGAAATTCAAAATCAAACAAATCTGCTTTAATAAATATAGTTTCTTGTGCTTCCTTACCCCCTTGTGATTGAATTAAGAGACGAGGCACGTACATTAAATTTGTCTGTTGTAGTTCTTTCTTATTATTTCTATTAATTAATAAATAATAAAAAATCTTCATTTTGCATTCTTATGCTATTGACACTACCCTAACTGCCCCTACACTGTGCGAAATGCTGGACTAGATTATAAAAATCGCAAAACGATAAGAATTTGAAAATATAGAGCTATTAAAGACACTGTTCTTTTATCTAGAGATTACGGAACGCAATTAGAACAACTGAGGCGAAACCGTACGGAGGAAATACAAGAACTGAATTCGAAGCTGACAGCAACGCACAAAGAAGAGACCGAAACGTGTAAGTTTTCTTCCAAATTGTCACATTAAAGTCATTCTCAGTATAAGATAAACCTAATGTCTGTTACGAACATTTAGATGGATAACAGACCTAACCGTTAATTTTGAGTTTATAGCATATTTTAGGAGAGTTAGAGCTAACAAAATGAAACAAAAAAAATCATACAATGGATTGTCTCTATTCTGCCCACTGACTCACAATTTGTGAGCCATGGTTTAAATCTCAATCATCGAACATGCTTGTGCTTTCCACTGTGTGTTCGATATAAAGAGACAATCAATTGCACTATCCGTTGGTGAAAGAGTTATCCAAGAATTAGTTGTGGTTAGTATAGATCTATTTGCTTCTTCTGTTTTCGTTACTACAAATCTTGTAAGCTTAATATCTTACAGTAAATGGAATTACAGGTTCTTTAAGGCACTTTATTTCGGTTGAAGTAAAATGTGTGTAAACAGCAACAACTATTATTTATTTTAGTGGCCTTTAACCACCAGGAAGAATTTAGAAAATTACGAGCTGAGTATGACAAAGAGGTGAGTTTAATAACACTTTCAGAGTTACTGATTTCTCGTTACCAATCATAATGAAATTCTTAAACTTATTCGTTTTCTTAAATTTTCATCTGATACTTCACTGGTCGAGTACAACAGATGTTAATCTAAAAAACATTTGTAGAACACAAGTTTAAGTATTTAGGCTTAATTGAATGAAGTGAGCTTGATTATTTAGGCTTAAGTTAATGAAGTAGGTTTGATAGATGTAACTTCTGTATGTGCTTCGTTTTTAATTCCCGTCACACCAAACATGCTCGCTCTTTCAACCATGTGGGCGTTATTATGTTTCGGTTAATGTCACTATTCGTTGGTAAAAGAGTAGCTCAAGAGTTGGCGGTGGACGGTGGTGACTAGCTGCCTTCCCTCTTGTCTTACACTGCTAAATTAGGGATGATTAGCACAGATAGCTCTCGTGTAGCTTTGCGCAAAATTCAAAACAAACCAAATCATTATTAATTAATTGCATTGAATTCATATTTGTGAAATTTGGTTTGTTTTTTTTCGTAATATGATTTAATCGTTCAAAATTTAATTTAATTTGTTCAAAAAAAAGTTTTTTCTTTGGATACCGCAATTTCGTCTTTACTTTCAAACACTAAGATATATAAAGAAGGAACTTTGTCTCAGTTAAAGTATTAGCCTGGTATAAGAGCTGTTTCTTAGACCATATTCTAATAATGATACAAAATAAGAAGAGAACTTATGAATTATGACTCGATTTTAATTTATATTTGAGAGTTTATTTAGTTTTATCGTTTTAGTTCCAAGCAAGTTGACTTAATGAAAGAACCGCGGTCTAAAGTTGTAAACTTAGTCTCAAAAATTGGTTATGTCTGGCGTGGCCAGGTGGTTAAGGCTCTCGACTAGTAATCCGAGGGTCGTGAATTCGAATTCTCGTCACACCAAACACGCTCGCCCTGTCAGCCGTGGGAGCGTTATAATGTGAATGCCATTCCCATTATTCGTTGGTAAAAGAGTAGCCAAAGAGTTGGCGGTGGATGGTGAAGACTAGCTGTCTTCCCTCCAGTCTTACAGTGCTAAAGTAGAGACAAGCAGCGCAGATAACTCTCGTGTAGCTTTGTGCGAAATTAGAAAAGAAAAGGTGGTTACCATAACACTTTAGTGGCGTCATCTCTTGTTTTAAAATAACAAACAACAAAATATATTATTTATGCTTAAAAACACTTGATAGCAGTTTAAATGAATTGCATTTCATATTTTCCTGAAGATTGAAGACTTGAAAAATATCCATGCACAGTCCGTCAAAGATGTCCAGAACGAAAACATTCAAAAGTTGCATCTTTGAAAGAACTACACAATCGTGAAATTGAAGGTAACCTTTGTTGATATTCAAACATAAAAACTTATGTGCAATTAAACTCATAAAGCATTGTTATTGTGAATTAAAGGATGAAATACTATAGATCTACATCTCATAATGTTGTTTTTCCTTTGAAATTCTACTCTCTTTATAAATAGAAAAGGAAGAATATATTAGGTTAACATATCTAAAGCACCGCTTTAAAAATAGAAATATCAGTACAGGTAGGAAACCTTTATGCGTCATTGTGTTAATTTATTGGTACATATTTATGTTCATGATGGAGACTTTTCAGATCAAAAGTTAAAAGACATAAAGAATATTTCATGTATCCAAATAACGAAACACATTTCAGATTTCTAAAAGTATTTGGAAATAAAACATTAATTAGCGAGTTCGGCAGCATAATAAAGAGTAATAAGTTCACTGAATATCACCTAGTGGTTATTAAATGAACCGAAATGGTTATTTTGGGGGGCAGATTTGCTTTCTTATTCAGTAACGCCTAATTGTTGTTGTTGACTGTTATTTTATTTTAAAATTACTTCACAAGAATAGTAAATTTTATTTAATGTCT